>NC_140925.1:18018458-18618458 GCF_045865225.1 Trachurus japonicus
TTCAGTGCCATATGAGAGTGACTTTTTTGGCCAGTATGGGGATCGAACCCATGACCTTGGCGTTATTAGCACCACGCTCTAACCAGCTGAGCTAACCGGCCTTGTTTTCGCACCTATTGCTGTACAACAAGCCAGACACAGTGTAAACCACAGTCAAGCCATCTTCTTTCTTACTGCTTCCTCAAACACTAAACACATTGCTGGACTGAAATACAGCTTTCCTAATAAGCAAAATAAGGCAAAGGTGTTTGTCAGCACCAATCTTTTAACTTTTCACACAGGCTCCAAACACCACATGATCACTGTAAACCTTGATGTAGTTGACTGAGGACGGATGAGTGGCTCCTTCAAATACCAGAGATACTGCAGAGGACAGAATGAGAGATCCAACCATGAAGGGACTCGAACCCTCAATCTTCTGATCCGAAGTCAGACGCCTTGTCCATTAGGCCACATGGTCACAAATCTTGGATTTTAAACTTTTGATGGACCCACAGTTTGGATTATTATTCATGTTTATAAGCTTGGTTCTGTACAGCGTTTCAAAATGACTGAGACATTGAGGCAGCTTCACATTGGTTTCTGTTGAGAAAAAGTGTCACTGGAAATAGGTGAGAGGAGACCACCTTCCAACTACATATGGACTTGAGCTCACATACATGTAATGTGTCTTTCAGTGCCATATGAGAGTGACTTTTCTGGCCAGTATGGGGATCGAACCCATGACCTTGGCGTTATTAGCACCACGCTCTAACCAGCTGAGCTAACCGGCCTTGTTTTCGCACCTATTGCTGTACAACAAGCCAGACACAGTGTAAACCACAGTCAAGCCATCTTCTTTCTTACTGCTTCCTCAAACACTAAACACATTGCTGGACTGAAATACAGCTTTCCTAATAAGCAAAATAAGGCAAAGGTGTTTGTCAGCACCAATCTTTTAACTTTTCACACAGGCTCCAAACACCACATGATCACTGTAAACCTTGATGTAGTTGACTGAGGACGGATGAGTGGCTCCTTCAAATACCAGAGATACTGGAGAGGACAGAATGAGAGATCCAACCATGAAGGGACTCGAACCCTCAATCTTCTGATCCGAAGTCAGACGCCTTGTCCATTAGGCCACATGGTCACAAATCTTGGATTTTAAACTTTTGATGGACCCACAGTTTGGATTATTAATCATGTTTATAAGCTTGGTTCTGTACAGCGTTTCAAAATGACTGAGACATTGCACAACATTGGAGAGGCAGCTTCACATTGGTTTCTGTTGAGAAAAAGTGTCACTGGAAATAGGTGAGAGGAGACCACCTTCCAACTACATATGGACTTGAGCTCACATACATGTAATGTGTCTTTCAGTGCCATATGAGAGTGACTTTTCTGGCCAGTATGGGGATCGAACCCATGACCTTGGCGTTATTAGCACCACGCTCTAACCAGCTGAGCTAACCGGCCTTGTTTTCGCACCTATTGCTGTACAACAAGCCAGACACAGTGTAAACCACAGTCAAGCCATCTTCTTTCTTACTGCTTCCTCAAACACTAAACACATTGCTGGACTGAAATACAGCTTTCCTAATAAGCAAAATAAGGCAAAGGTGTTTGTCAGCACCAATCTTTTAACTTTTCACACAGGCTCCAAACACCACATGATCACTGTAAACCTTGATGTAGTTGACTGAGGACGGATGAGTGGCTCCTTCAAATACCAGAGATACTGCAGAGGACAGAATGAGAGATCCAACCATGAAGGGACTCGAACCCTCAATCTTCTGATCCGAAGTCAGACGCCTTGTCCATTAGGCCACATGGTCACAAATCTTGGATTTTAAACTTTTGATGGACCCACAGTTTGGATTATTATTCATGTTTATAAGCTTGGTTCTGTACAGCGTTTCAAAATGACTGAGACATTGCACAACATTGGAGAGGCAGCTTCACATTGGTTTCTGTTGAGAAAAAGTGTCACTGGAAATAGGTGAGAGGAGACCACCTTCCAACTACATATGGACTTGAGCTCACATACATGTAATGTGTCTTTCAGTGCCATATGAGAGTGACTTTTCTGGCCAGTATGGGGATCGAACCCATGACCTTGGCGTTATTAGCACCACGCTCTAACCAGCTGAGCTAACCGGCCTTGTTTTCGCACCTATTGCTGTACAACAAGCCAGACACAGTGTAAACCACAGTCAAGCCATCTTCTTTCTTACTGCTTCCTCAAACACTAAACACATTGCTGGACTGAAATACAGCTTTCCTAATAAGCAAAATAAGGCAAAGGTGTTTGTCAGCACCAATCTTTTAACTTTTCACACAGGCTCCAAACACCACATGATCACTGTAAACCTTGATGTAGTTGACTGAGGACGGATGAGTGGCTCCTTCAAATACCAGAGATACTGCAGAGGACAGAATGAGAGATCCAACCATGAAGGGACTCGAACCCTCAATCTTCTGATCCGAAGTCAGACGCCTTGTCCATTAGGCCACATGGTCACAAATCTTGGATTTTAAACTTTTGATGGACCCACAGTTTGGATTATTATTCATGTTTATAAGCTTGGTTCTGTACAGCGTTTCAAAATGACTGAGACATTGCACAACATTGGAGAGGCAGCTTCACATTGGTTTCTGTTGAGAAAAAGTGTCACTGGAAATAGGTGAGAGGAGACCACCTTCCAACTACATATGGACTTGAGCTCACATACATGTAATGTGTCTTTCAGTGCCATATGAGAGTGACTTTTCTGGCCAGTATGGGGATCGAACCCATGACCTTGGCGTTATTAGCACCACGCTCTAACCAGCTGAGCTAACCGGCCTTGTTTTTGCACCTATTGCTGTACAACAAGCCAGACACAGTGTAAACCACAGTCAAGCCATCTTCTTTCTTACTGCTTCCTCAAACACTAAACACATTGCTGGACTGAAATACAGCTTTCCTAATAAGCAAAATAAGGCAAAGGTGTTTGTCAGCACCAATCTTTTAACTTTTCACACAGGCTCCAAACACCACATGATCACTGTAAACCTTGATGTAGTTGACTGAGGACGGATGAGTGGCTCCTTCAAATACCAGAGATACTGCAGAGGACAGAATGAGAGATCCAACCATGAAGGGACTCGAACCCTCAATCTTCTGATCCGAAGTCAGACGCCTTGTCCATTAGGCCACATGGTCACAAATCTTGGATTTTAAACTTTTGATGGACCCACAGTTTGGATTATTATTCATGTTTATAAGCTTGGTTCTGTACAGCGTTTCAAAATGACTGAGACATTGCACAACATTGGAGAGGCAGCTTCACATTGGTTTCTGTTGAGAAAAAGTGTCACTGGAAATAGGTGAGAGGAGACCACCTTCCAACTACATATGGACTTGAGCTCACATACATGTAATGTGTCTTTCAGTGCCATATGAGAGTGACTTTTCTGGCCAGTATGGGGATCGAACCCATGACCTTGGCGTTATTAGCACCACGCTCTAACCAGCTGAGCTAACCGGCCTTGTTTTCGCACCTATTGCTGTACAACAAGCCAGACACAGTGTAAACCACAGTCAAGCCATCTTCTTTCTTACTGCTTCCTCAAACACTAAACACATTGCTGGACTGAAATACAGCTTTCCTAATAAGCAAAATAAGGCAAAGGTGTTTGTCAGCACCAATCTTTTAACTTTTCACACAGGCTCCAAACACCACATGATCACTGTAAACCTTGATGTAGTTGACTGAGGACGGATGAGTGGCTCCTTCAAATACCAGAGATACTGCAGAGGACAGAATGAGAGATCCAACCATGAAGGGACTCGAACCCTCAATCTTCTGATCCGAAGTCAGACGCCTTGTCCATTAGGCCACATGGTCACAAATCTTGGATTTTAAACTTTTGATGGACCCACAGTTTGGATTATTATTCATGTTTATAAGCTTGGTTCTGTACAGCGTTTCAAAATGACTGAGACATACAACATTGGAGGCAGCTTCACATTGGTTTCTGTTGAGAAAAAGTGTCACTGGAAATAGGTGAGAGGAGACCACCTTCCAACTACATATGGACTTGAGCTCACATACATGTAATGTGTCTTTCAGTGCCATATGAGAGTGACTTTTCTGGCCAGTATGGGGATCGAACCCATGACCTTGGCGTTATTAGCACCACGCTCTAACCAGCTGAGCTAACCGGCCTTGTTTTCGCACCTATTGCTGTACAACAAGCCAGACACAGTGTAAACCACAGTCAAGCCATCTTCTTTCTTACTGCTTCCTCAAACACTAAACACATTGCTGGACTGAAATACAGCTTTCCTAATAAGCAAAATAAGGCAAAGGTGTTTGTCAGCACCAATCTTTTAACTTTTCACACAGGCTCCAAACACCACATGATCACTGTAAACCTTGATGTAGTTGACTGAGGACGGATGAGTGGCTCCTTCAAATACCAGAGATACTGCAGAGGACAGAATGAGAGATCCAACCATGAAGGGACTCGAACCCTCAATCTTCTGATCCGAAGTCAGACGCCTTGTCCATTAGGCCACATGGTCACAAATCTTGGATTTTAAACTTTTGATGGACCCACAGTTTGGATTATTATTCATGTTTATAAGCTTGGTTCTGTACAGCGTTTCAAAATGACTGAGACATTGCACAACATTGGAGAGGCAGCTTCACATTGGTTTCTGTTGAGAAAAAGTGTCACTGGAAATAGGTGAGAGGAGACCACCTTCCAACTACATATGGACTTGAGCTCACATACATGTAATGTGTCTTTCAGTGCCATATGAGAGTGACTTTTCTGGCCAGTATGGGGATCGAACCCATGACCTTGGCGTTATTAGCACCACGCTCTAACCAGCTGAGCTAACCGGCCTTGTTTTCGCACCTATTGCTGTACAACAAGCCAGACACAGTGTAAACCACAGTCAAGCCATCTTCTTTCTTACTGCTTCCTCAAACACTAAACACATTGCTGGACTGAAATACAGCTTTCCTAATAAGCAAAATAAGGCAAAGGTGTTTGTCAGCACCAATCTTTTAACTTTTCACACAGGCTCCAAACACCACATGATCACTGTAAACCTTGATGTAGTTGACTGAGGACGGATGAGTGGCTCCTTCAAATACCAGAGATACTGCAGAGGACAGAATGAGAGATCCAACCATGAAGGGACTCGAACCCTCAATCTTCTGATCCGAAGTCAGACGCCTTGTCCATTAGGCCACATGGTCACAAATCTTGGATTTTAAACTTTTGATGGACCCACAGTTTGGATTATTATTCATGTTTATAAGCTTGGTTCTGTACAGCGTTTCAAAATGACTGAGACATTGCACAACATTGGAGAGGCAGCTTCACATTGGTTTCTGTTGAGAAAAAGTGTCACTGGAAATAGGTGAGAGGAGACCACCTTCCAACTACATATGGACTTGAGCTCACATACATGTAATGTGTCTTTCAGTGCCATATGAGAGTGACTTTTCTGGCCAGTATGGGGATCGAACCCATGACCTTGGCGTTATTAGCACCACGCTCTAACCAGCTGAGCTAACCGGCCTTGTTTTCGCACCTATTGCTGTACAACAAGCCAGACACAGTGTAAACCACAGTCAAGCCATCTTCTTTCTTACTGCTTCCTCAAACACTAAACACATTGCTGGACTGAAATACAGCTTTCCTAATAAGCAAAATAAGGCAAAGGTGTTTGTCAGCACCAATCTTTTAACTTTTCACACAGGCTCCAAACACCACATGATCACTGTAAACCTTGATGTAGTTGACTGAGGACGGATGAGTGGCTCCTTCAAATACCAGAGATACTGCAGAGGACAGAATGAGAGATCCAACCATGAAGGGACTCGAACCCTCAATCTTCTGATCCGAAGTCAGACGCCTTGTCCATTAGGCCACATGGTCACAAATCTTGGATTTTAAACTTTTGATGGACCCACAGTTTGGATTATTATTCATGTTTATAAGCTTGGTTCTGTACAGCGTTTCAAAATGACTGAGACATTGCACAACATTGGAGAGGCAGCTTCACATTGGTTTCTGTTGAGAAAAAGTGTCACTGGAAATAGGTGAGAGGAGACCACCTTCCAACTACATATGGACTTGAGCTCACATACATGTAATGTGTCTTTCAGTGCCATATGAGAGTGACTTTTCTGGCCAGTATGGGGATCGAACCCATGACCTTGGCGTTATTAGCACCACGCTCTAACCAGCTGAGCTAACCGGCCTTGTTTTCGCACCTATTGCTGTACAACAAGCCAGACACAGTGTAAACCACAGTCAAGCCATCTTCTTTCTTACTGCTTCCTCAAACACTAAACACATTGCTGGACTGAAATACAGCTTTCCTAATAAGCAAAATAAGGCAAAGGTGTTTGTCAGCACCAATCTTTTAACTTTTCACACAGGCTCCAAACACCACATGATCACTGTAAACCTTGATGTAGTTGACTGAGGACGGATGAGTGGCTCCTTCAAATACCAGAGATACTGCAGAGGACAGAATGAGAGATCCAACCATGAAGGGACTCGAACCCTCAATCTTCTGATCCGAAGTCAGACGCCTTGTCCATTAGGCCACATGGTCACAAATCTTGGATTTTAAACTTTTGATGGACCCACAGTTTGGATTATTATTCATGTTTATAAGCTTGGTTCTGTACAGCGTTTCAAAATGACTGAGACATTGCACAACATTGGAGAGGCAGCTTCACATTGGTTTCTGTTGAGAAAAAGTGTCACTGGAAATAGGTGAGAGGAGACCACCTTCCAACTACATATGGACTTGAGCTCACATACATGTAATGTGTCTTTCAGTGCCATATGAGAGTGACTTTTCTGGCCAGTATGGGGATCGAACCCATGACCTTGGCGTTATTAGCACCACGCTCTAACCAGCTGAGCTAACCGGCCTTGTTTTCGCACCTATTGCTGTACAACAAGCCAGACACAGTGTAAACCACAGTCAAGCCATCTTCTTTCTTACTGCTTCCTCAAACACTAAACACATTGCTGGACTGAAATACAGCTTTCCTAATAAGCAAAATAAGGCAAAGGTGTTTGTCAGCACCAATCTTTTAACTTTTCACACAGGCTCCAAACACCACATGATCACTGTAAACCTTGATGTAGTTGACTGAGGACGGATGAGTGGCTCCTTCAAATACCAGAGATACTGCAGAGGACAGAATGAGAGATCCAACCATGAAGGGACTCGAACCCTCAATCTTCTGATCCGAAGTCAGACGCCTTGTCCATTAGGCCACATGGTCACAAATCTTGGATTTTAAACTTTTGATGGACCCACAGTTTGGATTATTATTCATGTTTATAAGCTTGGTTCTGTACAGCGTTTCAAAATGACTGAGACATTGAGGCAGCTTCACATTGGTTTCTGTTGAGAAAAAGTGTCACTGGAAATAGGTGAGAGGAGACCACCTTCCAACTACATATGGACTTGAGCTCACATACATGTAATGTGTCTTTCAGTGCCATATGAGAGTGACTTTTCTGGCCAGTATGGGGATCGAACCCATGACCTTGGCGTTATTAGCACCACGCTCTAACCAGCTGAGCTAACCGGCCTTGTTTTCGCACCTATTGCTGTACAACAAGCCAGACACAGTGTAAACCACAGTCAAGCCATCTTCTTTCTTACTGCTTCCTCAAACACTAAACACATTGCTGGACTGAAATACAGCTTTCCTAATAAGCAAAATAAGGCAAAGGTGTTTGTCAGCACCAATCTTTTAACTTTTCACACAGGCTCCAAACACCACATGATCACTGTAAACCTTGATGTAGTTGACTGAGGACGGATGAGTGGCTCCTTCAAATACCAGAGATACTGCAGAGGACAGAATGAGAGATCCAACCATGAAGGGACTCGAACCCTCAATCTTCTGATCCGAAGTCAGACGCCTTGTCCATTAGGCCACATGGTCACAAATCTTGGATTTTAAACTTTTGATGGACCCACAGTTTGGATTATTATTCATGTTTATAAGCTTGGTTCTGTACAGCGTTTCAAAATGACTGAGACATTGCACAACATTGGAGAGGCAGCTTCACATTGGTTTCTGTTGAGAAAAAGTGTCACTGGAAATAGGTGAGAGGAGACCACCTTCCAACTACATATGGACTTGAGCTCACATACATGTAATGTGTCTTTCAGTGCCATATGAGAGTGACTTTTCTGGCCAGTATGGGGATCGAACCCATGACCTTGGCGTTATTAGCACCACGCTCTAACCAGCTGAGCTAACCGGCCTTGTTTTCGCACCTATTGCTGTACAACAAGCCAGACACAGTGTAAACCACAGTCAAGCCATCTTCTTTCTTACTGCTTCCTCAAACACTAAACACATTGCTGGACTGAAATACAGCTTTCCTAATAAGCAAAATAAGGCAAAGGTGTTTGTCAGCACCAATCTTTTAACTTTTCACACAGGCTCCAAACACCACATGATCACTGTAAACCTTGATGTAGTTGACTGAGGACGGATGAGTGGCTCCTTCAAATACCAGAGATACTGCAGAGGACAGAATGAGAGATCCAACCATGAAGGGACTCGAACCCTCAATCTTCTGATCCGAAGTCAGACGCCTTGTCCATTAGGCCACATGGTCACAAATCTTGGATTTTAAACTTTTGATGGACCCACAGTTTGGATTATTATTCATGTTTATAAGCTTGGTTCTGTACAGCGTTTCAAAATGACTGAGACATTGCACAGCATTGGAGAGGCAGCTTCACATTGGTTTCTGTTGAGAAAAAGTGTCACTGGAAATAGGTGAGAGGAGACCACCTTCCAACTACATATGGACTTGAGCTCACATACATGTAATGTGTCTTTCAGTGCCATATGAGAGTGACTTTTCTGGCCAGTATGGGGATCGAACCCATGACCTTGGCGTTATTAGCACCACGCTCTAACCAGCTGAGCTAACCGGCCTTGTTTTCGCACCTATTGCTGTACAACAAGCCAGACACAGTGTAAACCACAGTCAAGCCATCTTCTTTCTTACTGCTTCCTCAAACACTAAACACATTGCTGGACTGAAATACAGCTTTCCTAATAAGCAAAATAAGGCAAAGGTGTTTGTCAGCACCAATCTTTTAACTTTTCACACAGGCTCCAAACACCACATGATCACTGTAAACCTTGATGTAGTTGACTGAGGACGGATGAGTGGCTCCTTCAAATACCAGAGATACTGCAGAGGACAGAATGAGAGATCCAACCATGAAGGGACTCGAACCCTCAATCTTCTGATCCGAAGTCAGACGCCTTGTCCATTAGGCCACATGGTCACAAATCTTGGATTTTAAACTTTTGATGGACCCACAGTTTGGATTATTATTCATGTTTATAAGCTTGGTTCTGTACAGCGTTTCAAAATGACTGAGACATTGCACAACATTGGAGAGGCAGCTTCACATTGGTTTCTGTTGAGAAAAAGTGTCACTGGAAATAGGTGAGAGGAGACCACCTTCCAACTACATATGGACTTGAGCTCACATACATGTAATGTGTCTTTCAGTGCCATATGAGAGTGACTTTTCTGGCCAGTATGGGGATCGAACCCATGACCTTGGCGTTATTAGCACCACGCTCTAACCAGCTGAGCTAACCGGCCTTGTTTTCGCACCTATTGCTGTACAACAAGCCAGACACAGTGTAAACCACAGTCAAGCCATCTTCTTTCTTACTGCTTCCTCAAACACTAAACACATTGCTGGACTGAAATACAGCTTTCCTAATAAGCAAAATAAGGCAAAGGTGTTTGTCAGCACCAATCTTTTAACTTTTCACACAGGCTCCAAACACCACATGATCACTGTAAACCTTGATGTAGTTGACTGAGGACGGATGAGTGGCTCCTTCAAATACCAGAGATACTGCAGAGGACAGAATGAGAGATCCAACCATGAAGGGACTCGAACCCTCAATCTTCTGATCCGAAGTCAGACGCCTTGTCCATTAGGCCACATGGTCACAAATCTTGGATTTTAAACTTTTGATGGACCCACAGTTTGGATTATTATTCATGTTTATAAGCTTGGTTCTGTACAGCGTTTCAAAATGACTGAGACATTGCACACATTGGAGGCAGCTTCACATTGGTTTCTGTTGAGAAAAAGTGTCACTGGAAATAGGTGAGAGGAGACCACCTTCCAACTACATATGGACTTGAGCTCACATACATGTAATGTGTCTTTCAGTGCCATATGAGAGTGACTTTTCTGGCCAGTATGGGGATCGAACCCATGACCTTGGCGTTATTAGCACCACGCTCTAACCAGCTGAGCTAACCGGCCTTGTTTTCGCACCTATTGCTGTACAACAAGCCAGACACAGTGTAAACCACAGTCAAGCCATCTTCTTTCTTACTGCTTCCTCAAACACTAAACACATTGCTGGACTGAAATACAGCTTTCCTAATAAGCAAAATAAGGCAAAGGTGTTTGTCAGCACCAATCTTTTAACTTTTCACACAGGCTCCAAACACCACATGATCACTGTAAACCTTGATGTAGTTGACTGAGGACGGATGAGTGGCTCCTTCAAATACCAGAGATACTGCAGAGGACAGAATGAGAGATCCAACCATGAAGGGACTCGAACCCTCAATCTTCTGATCCGAAGTCAGACGCCTTGTCCATTAGGCCACATGGTCACAAATCTTGGATTTTAAACTTTTGATGGACCCACAGTTTGGATTATTATTCATGTTTATAAGCTTGGTTCTGTACAGCGTTTCAAAATGACTGAGACATTGCACAACATTGGAGAGGCAGCTTCACATTGGTTTCTGTTGAGAAAAAGTGTCACTGGAAATAGGTGAGAGGAGACCACCTTCCAACTACATATGGACTTGAGCTCACATACATGTAATGTGTCTTTCAGTGCCATATGAGAGTGACTTTTCTGGCCAGTATGGGGATCGAACCCATGACCTTGGCGTTATTAGCACCACGCTCTAACCAGCTGAGCTAACCGGCCTTGTTTTCGCACCTATTGCTGTACAACAAGCCAGACACAGTGTAAACCACAGTCAAGCCATCTTCTTTCTTACTGCTTCCTCAAACACTAAACACATTGCTGGACTGAAATACAGCTTTCCTAATAAGCAAAATAAGGCAAAGGTGTTTGTCAGCACCAATCTTTTAACTTTTCACACAGGCTCCAAACACCACATGATCACTGTAAACCTTGATGTAGTTGACTGAGGACGGATGAGTGGCTCCTTCAAATACCAGAGATACTGCAGAGGACAGAATGAGAGATCCAACCATGAAGGGACTCGAACCCTCAATCTTCTGATCCGAAGTCAGACGCCTTGTCCATTAGGCCACATGGTCACAAATCTTGGATTTTAAACTTTTGATGGACCCACAGTTTGGATTATTATTCATGTTTATAAGCTTGGTTCTGTACAGCGTTTCAAAATGACTGAGACATTGCACAACATTGGAGGCAGCTTCACATTGGTTTCTGTTGAGAAAAAGTGTCACTGGAAATAGGTGAGAGGAGACCACCTTCCAACTACATATGGACTTGAGCTCACATACATGTAATGTGTCTTTCAGTGCCATATGAGAGTGACTTTTCTGGCCAGTATGGGGATCGAACCCATGACCTTGGCGTTATTAGCACCACGCTCTAACCAGCTGAGCTAACCGGCCTTGTTTTCGCACCTATTGCTGTACAACAAGCCAGACACAGTGTAAACCACAGTCAAGCCATCTTCTTTCTTACTGCTTCCTCAAACACTAAACACATTGCTGGACTGAAATACAGCTTTCCTAATAAGCAAAATAAGGCAAAGGTGTTTGTCAGCACCAATCTTTTAACTTTTCACACAGGCTCCAAACACCACATGATCACTGTAAACCTTGATGTAGTTGACTGAGGACGGATGAGTGGCTCCTTCAAATACCAGAGATACTGCAGAGGACAGAATGAGAGATCCAACCATGAAGGGACTCGAACCCTCAATCTTCTGATCCGAAGTCAGACGCCTTGTCCATTAGGCCACATGGTCACAAATCTTGGATTTTAAACTTTTGATGGACCCACAGTTTGGATTATTATTCATGTTTATAAGCTTGGTTCTGTACAGCGTTTCAAAATGACTGAGACATTGCACAACATTGGAGAGGCAGCTTCACATTGGTTTCTGTTGAGAAAAAGTGTCACTGGAAATAGGTGAGAGGAGACCACCTTCCAACTACATATGGACTTGAGCTCACATACATGTAATGTGTCTTTCAGTGCCATATGAGAGTGACTTTTCTGGCCAGTATGGGGATCGAACCCATGACCTTGGCGTTATTAGCACCACGCTCTAACCAGCTGAGCTAACCGGCCTTGTTTTCGCACCTATTGCTGTACAACAAGCCAGACACAGTGTAAACCACAGTCAAGCCATCTTCTTTCTTACTGCTTCCTCAAACACTAAACACATTGCTGGACTGAAATACAGCTTTCCTAATAAGCAAAATAAGGCAAAGGTGTTTGTCAGCACCAATCTTTTAACTTTTCACACAGGCTCCAAACACCACATGATCACTGTAAACCTTGATGTAGTTGACTGAGGACGGATGAGTGGCTCCTTCAAATACCAGAGATACTGCAGAGGACAGAATGAGAGATCCAACCATGAAGGGACTCGAACCCTCAATCTTCTGATCCGAAGTCAGACGCCTTGTCCATTAGGCCACATGGTCACAAATCTTGGATTTTAAACTTTTGATGGACCCACAGTTTGGATTATTATTCATGTTTATAAGCTTGGTTCTGTACAGCGTTTCAAAATGACTGAGACATTGACATTGGAGGCAGCTTCACATTGGTTTCTGTTGAGAAAAAGTGTCACTGGAAATAGGTGAGAGGAGACCACCTTCCAACTACATATGGACTTGAGCTCACATACATGTAATGTGTCTTTCAGTGCCATATGAGAGTGACTTTTCTGGCCAGTATGGGGATCGAACCCATGACCTTGGCGTTATTAGCACCACGCTCTAACCAGCTGAGCTAACCGGCCTTGTTTTCGCACCTATTGCTGTACAACAAGCCAGACACAGTGTAAACCACAGTCAAGCCATCTTCTTTCTTACTGCTTCCTCAAACACTAAACACATTGCTGGACTGAAATACAGCTTTCCTAATAAGCAAAATAAGGCAAAGGTGTTTGTCAGCACCAATCTTTTAACTTTTCACACAGGCTCCAAACACCACATGATCACTGTAAACCTTGATGTAGTTGACTGAGGACGGATGAGTGGCTCCTTCAAATACCAGAGATACTGCAGAGGACAGAATGAGAGATCCAACCATGAAGGGACTCGAACCCTCAATCTTCTGATCCGAAGTCAGACGCCTTGTCCATTAGGCCACATGGTCACAAATCTTGGATTTTAAACTTTTGATGGACCCACAGTTTGGATTATTATTCATGTTTATAAGCTTGGTTCTGTACAGCGTTTCAAAATGACTGAGACATTGCACAACATTGGAGAGGCAGCTTCACATTGGTTTCTGTTGAGAAAAAGTGTCACTGGAAATAGGTGAGAGGAGACCACCTTCCAACTACATATGGACTTGAGCTCACATACATGTAATGTGTCTTTCAGTGCCATATGAGAGTGACTTTTCTGGCCAGTATGGGGATCGAACCCATGACCTTGGCGTTATTAGCACCACGCTCTAACCAGCTGAGCTAACCGGCCTTGTTTTCGCACCTATTGCTGTACAACAAGCCAGACACAGTGTAAACCACAGTCAAGCCATCTTCTTTCTTACTGCTTCCTCAAACACTAAACACATTGCTGGACTGAAATACAGCTTTCCTAATAAGCAAAATAAGGCAAAGGTGTTTGTCAGCACCAATCTTTTAACTTTTCACACAGGCTCCAAACACCACATGATCACTGTAAACCTTGATGTAGTTGACTGAGGACGGATGAGTGGCTCCTTCAAATACCAGAGATACTGCAGAGGACAGAATGAGAGATCCAACCATGAAGGGACTCGAACCCTCAATCTTCTGATCCGAAGTCAGACGCCTTGTCCATTAGGCCACATGGTCACAAATCTTGGATTTTAAACTTTTGATGGACCCACAGTTTGGATTATTATTCATGTTTATAAGCTTGGTTCTGTACAGCGTTTCAAAATGACTGAGACATTGAGGCAGCTTCACATTGGTTTCTGTTGAGAAAAAGTGTCACTGGAAATAGGTGAGAGGAGACCACCTTCCAACTACATATGGACTTGAGCTCACATACATGTAATGTGTCTTTCAGAGCCATATGAGAGTGACTTTTCTGGCCAGTATGGGGATCGAACCCATGACCTTGGCGTTATTAGCACCACGCTCTAACCAGCTGAGCTAACCGGCCTTGTTTTTGCACCTATTGCTGTACAACAAGCCAGACACAGTGTAAACCACAGTCAAGCCATCTTCTTTCTTACTGCTTCCTCAAACACTAAACACATTGCTGGACTGAAATACAGCTTTCCTAATAAGCAAAATAAGGCAAAGGTGTTTGTCAGCACCAATCTTTTAACTTTTCACACAGGCTCCAAACACCACATGATCACTGTAAACCTTGATGTAGTTGACTGAGGACGGATGAGTGGCTCCTTCAAATACCAGAGATACTGCAGAGGACAGAATGAGAGATCCAACCATGAAGGGACTCGAACCCTCAATCTTCTGATCCGAAGTCAGACGCCTTGTCCATTAGGCCACATGGTCACAAATCTTGGATTTTAAACTTTTGATGGACCCACAGTTTGGATTATTATTCATGTTTATAAGCTTGGTTCTGTACAGCGTTTCAAAATGACTGAGACATTGCACAACATTGGAGAGGCAGCTTCACATTGGTTTCTGTTGAGAAAAAGTGTCACTGGAAATAGGTGAGAGGAGACCACCTTCCAACTACATATGGACTTGAGCTCACATACATGTAATGTGTCTTTCAGTGCCATATGAGAGTGACTTTTCTGGCCAGTATGGGGATCGAACCCATGACCTTGGCGTTATTAGCACCACGCTCTAACCAGCTGAGCTAACCGGCCTTGTTTTCGCACCTATTGCTGTACAACAAGCCAGACACAGTGTAAACCACAGTCAAGCCATCTTCTTTCTTACTGCTTCCTCAAACACTAAACACATTGCTGGACTGAAATACAGCTTTCCTAATAAGCAAAATAAGGCAAAGGTGTTTGTCAGCACCAATCTTTTAACTTTTCACACAGGCTCCAAACACCACATGATCACTGTAAACCTTGATGTAGTTGACTGAGGACGGATGAGTGGCTCCTTCAAATACCAGAGATACTGCAGAGGACAGAATGAGAGATCCAACCATGAAGGGACTCGAACCCTCAATCTTCTGATCCGAAGTCAGACGCCTTGTCCATTAGGCCACATGGTCACAAATCTTGGATTTTAAACTTTTGATGGACCCACAGTTTGGATTATTATTCATGTTTATAAGCTTGGTTCTGTACAGCGTTTCAAAATGACTGAGACATTGCACAACATTGGAGAGGCAGCTTCACATTGGTTTCTGTTGAGAAAAAGTGTCACTGGAAATAGGTGAGAGGAGACCACCTTCCAACTACATATGGACTTGAGCTCACATACATGTAATGTGTCTTTCAGTGCCATATGAGAGTGACTTTTCTGGCCAGTATGGGGATCGAACCCATGACCTTGGCGTTATTAGCACCACGCTCTAACCAGCTGAGCTAACCGGCCTTGTTTTCGCACCTATTGCTGTACAACAAGCCAGACACAGTGTAAACCACAGTCAAGCCATCTTCTTTCTTACTGCTTCCTCAAACACTAAACACATTGCTGGACTGAAATACAGCTTTCCTAATAAGCAAAATAAGGCAAAGGTGTTTGTCAGCACCAATCTTTTAACTTTTCACACAGGCTCCAAACACCACATGATCACTGTAAACCTTGATGTAGTTGACTGAGGACGGATGAGTGGCTCCTTCAAATACCAGAGATACTGCAGAGGACAGAATGAGAGATCCAACCATGAAGGGACTCGAACCCTCAATCTTCTGATCCGAAGTCAGACGCCTTGTCCATTAGGCCACATGGTCACAAATCTTGGATTTTAAACTTTTGATGGACCCACAGTTTGGATTATTATTCATGTTTATAAGCTTGGTTCTGTACAGCGTTTCAAAATGACTGAGACATTGCACAACATTGGAGAGGCAGCTTCACATTGGTTTCTGTTGAGAAAAAGTGTCACTGGAAATAGGTGAGAGGAGACCACCTTCCAACTACATATGGACTTGAGCTCACATACATGTAATGTGTCTTTCAGTGCCATATGAGAGTGACTTTTCTGGCCAGTATGGGGATCGAACCCATGACCTTGGCGTTATTAGCACCACGCTCTAACCAGCTGAGCTAACCGGCCTTGTTTTCGCACCTATTGCTGTACAACAAGCCAGACACAGTGTAAACCACAGTCAAGCCATCTTCTTTCTTACTGCTTCCTCAAACACTAAACACATTGCTGGACTGAAATACAGCTTTCCTAATAAGCAAAATAAGGCAAAGGTGTTTGTCAGCACCAATCTTTTAACTTTTCACACAGGCTCCAAACACCACATGATCACTGTAAACCTTGATGTAGTTGACTGAGGACGGATGAGTGGCTCCTTCAAATACCAGAGATACTGCAGAGGACAGAATGAGAGATCCAACCATGAAGGGACTCGAACCCTCAATCTTCTGATCCGAAGTCAGACGCCTTGTCCATTAGGCCACATGGTCACAAATCTTGGATTTTAAACTTTTGATGGACCCACAGTTTGGATTATTATTCATGTTTATAAGCTTGGTTCTGTACAGCGTTTCAAAATGACTGAGACATTGCACAACATTGGAGAGGCAGCTTCACATTGGTTTCTGTTGAGAAAAAGTGTCACTGGAAATAGGTGAGAGGAGACCACCTTCCAACTACATATGGACTTGAGCTCACATACATGTAATGTGTCTTTCAGTGCCATATGAGAGTGACTTTTCTGGCCAGTATGGGGATCGAACCCATGACCTTGGCGTTATTAGCACCACGCTCTAACCAGCTGAGCTAACCGGCCTTGTTTTCGCACCTATTGCTGTACAACAAGCCAGACACAGTGTAAACCACAGTCAAGCCATCTTCTTTCTTACTGCTTCCTCAAACACTAAACACATTGCTGGACTGAAATACAGCTTTCCTAATAAGCAAAATAAGGCAAAGGTGTTTGTCAGCACCAATCTTTTAACTTTTCACACAGGCTCCAAACACCACATGATCACTGTAAACCTTGATGTAGTTGACTGAGGACGGATGAGTGGCTCCTTCAAATACCAGAGATACTGCAGAGGACAGAATGAGAGATCCAACCATGAAGGGACTCGAACCCTCAATCTTCTGATCCGAAGTCAGACGCCTTGTCCATTAGGCCACATGGTCACAAATCTTGGATTTTAAACTTTTGATGGACCCACAGTTTGGATTATTATTCATGTTTATAAGCTTGGTTCTGTACAGCGTTTCAAAATGACTGAGACATTGCACAACATTGGAGAGGCAGCTTCACATTGGTTTCTGTTGAGAAAAAGTGTCACTGGAAATAGGTGAGAGGAGACCACCTTCCAACTACATATGGACTTGAGCTCACATACATGTAATGTGTCTTTCAGTGCCATATGAGAGTGACTTTTCTGGCCAGTATGGGGATCGAACCCATGACCTTGGCGTTATTAGCACCACGCTCTAACCAGCTGAGCTAACCGGCCTTGTTTTCGCACCTATTGCTGTACAACAAGCCAGACACAGTGTAAACCACAGTCAAGCCATCTTCTTTCTTACTGCTTCCTCAAACACTAAACACATTGCTGGACTGAAATACAGCTTTCCTAATAAGCAAAATAAGGCAAAGGTGTTTGTCAGCACCAATCTTTTAACTTTTCACACAGGCTCCAAACACCACATGATCACTGTAAACCTTGATGTAGTTGACTGAGGACGGATGAGTGGCTCCTTCAAATACCAGAGATACTGCAGAGGACAGAATGAGAGATCCAACCATGAAGGGACTCGAACCCTCAATCTTCTGATCCGAAGTCAGACGCCTTGTCCATTAGGCCACATGGTCACAAATCTTGGATTTTAAACTTTTGATGGACCCACAGTTTGGATTATTATTCATGTTTATAAGCTTGGTTCTGTACAGCGTTTCAAAATGACTGAGACATTGCACAACATTGAGGCAGCTTCACATTGGTTTCTGTTGAGAAAAAGTGTCACTGGAAATAGGTGAGAGGAGACCACCTTCCAACTACATATGGACTTGAGCTCACATACATGTAATGTGTCTTTCAGTGCCATATGAGAGTGACTTTTCTGGCCAGTATGGGGATCGAACCCATGACCTTGGCGTTATTAGCACCACGCTCTAACCAGCTGAGCTAACCGGCCTTGTTTTCGCACCTATTGCTGTACAACAAGCCAGACACAGTGTAAACCACAGTCAAGCCATCTTCTTTCTTACTGCTTCCTCAAACACTAAACACATTGCTGGACTGAAATACAGCTTTCCTAATAAGCAAAATAAGGCAAAGGTGTTTGTCAGCACCAATCTTTTAACTTTTCACACAGGCTCCAAACACCACATGATCACTGTAAACCTTGATGTAGTTGACTGAGGACGGATGAGTGGCTCCTTCAAATACCAGAGATACTGCAGAGGACAGAATGAGAGATCCAACCATGAAGGGACTCGAACCCTCAATCTTCTGATCCGAAGTCAGACGCCTTGTCCATTAGGCCACATGGTCACAAATCTTGGATTTTAAACTTTTGATGGACCCACAGTTTGGATTATTATTCATGTTTATAAGCTTGGTTCTGTACAGCGTTTCAAAATGACTGAGACATTGGCATTGGAGGCAGCTTCACATTGGTTTCTGTTGAGAAAAAGTGTCACTGGAAATAGGTGAGAGGAGACCACCTTCCAACTACATATGGACTTGAGCTCACATACATGTAATGTGTCTTTCAGTGCCATATGAGAGTGACTTTTCTGGCCAGTATGGGGATCGAACCCATGACCTTGGCGTTATTAGCACCACGCTCTAACCAGCTGAGCTAACCGGCCTTGTTTTCGCACCTATTGCTGTACAACAAGCCAGACACAGTGTAAACCACAGTCAAGCCATCTTCTTTCTTACTGCTTCCTCAAACACTAAACACATTGCTGGACTGAAATACAGCTTTCCTAATAAGCAAAATAAGGCAAAGGTGTTTGTCAGCACCAATCTTTTAACTTTTCACACAGGCTCCAAACACCACATGATCACTGTAAACCTTGATGTAGTTGACTGAGGACGGATGAGTGGCTCCTTCAAATACCAGAGATACTGCAGAGGACAGAATGAGAGATCCAACCATGAAGGGACTCGAACCCTCAATCTTCTGATCCGAAGTCAGACGCCTTGTCCATTAGGCCACATGGTCACAAATCTTGGATTTTAAACTTTTGATGGACCCACAGTTTGGATTATTATTCATGTTTATAAGCTTGGTTCTGTACAGCGTTTCAAAATGACTGAGACATTGCACAGCATTGGAGGTAGCTTCACATTGGTTTCTGTTGAGAAAAAGTGTCACTGGAAACAGGTGAGAGGAGACCACCTTCCAACTACATATGGACTTGAGCTCACATACATGTAATGTGTCTTTCAGTGCCATATGAGAGTGACTTTTCTGGCCAGTATGGGGATCGAACCCATGACCTTGGCGTTATTAGCACCACGCTCTAACCAGCTGAGCTAACCGGCCTTGTTTTCGCACCTATTGCTGTACAACAAGCCAGACACAGTGTAAACCACAGTCAAGCCATCTTCTTTCTTACTGCTTCCTCAAACACTAAACACATTGCTGGACTGAAATACAGCTTTCCTAATAAGCAAAATAAGGCAAAGGTGTTTGTCAGCACCAATCTTTTAACTTTTCACACAGGCTCCAAACACCACATGATCACTGTAAACCTTGATGTAGTTGACTGAGGACGGATGAGTGGCTCCTTCAAATACCAGAGATACTGCAGAGGACAGAATGAGAGATCCAACCATGAAGGGACTCGAACCCTCAATCTTCTGATCCGAAGTCAGACGCCTTGTCCATTAGGCCACATGGTCACAAATCTTGGATTTTAAACTTTTGATGGACCCACAGTTTGGATTATTATTCATGTTTATAAGCTTGGTTCTGTACAGCGTTTCAAAATGACTGAGACATTGCACAACATTGGAGAGGCAGCTTCACATTGGTTTCTGTTGAGAAAAAGTGTCACTGGAAATAGGTGAGAGGAGACCACCTTCCAACTACATATGGACTTGAGCTCACATACATGTAATGTGTCTTTCAGTGCCATATGAGAGTGACTTTTCTGGCCAGTATGGGGATCGAACCCATGACCTTGGCGTTATTAGCACCACGCTCTAACCAGCTGAGCTAACCGGCCTTGTTTTCGCACCTATTGCTGTACAACAAGCCAGACACAGTGTAAACCACAGTCAAGCCATCTTCTTTCTTACTGCTTCCTCAAACACTAAACACATTGCTGGACTGAAATACAGCTTTCCTAATAAGCAAAATAAGGCAAAGGTGTTTGTCAGCACCAATCTTTTAACTTTTCACACAGGCTCCAAACACCACATGATCACTGTAAACCTTGATGTAGTTGACTGAGGACGGATGAGTGGCTCCTTCAAATACCAGAGATACTGCAGAGGACAGAATGAGAGATCCAACCATGAAGGGACTCGAACCCTCAATCTTCTGATCCGAAGTCAGACGCCTTGTCCATTAGGCCACATGGTCACAAATCTTGGATTTTAAACTTTTGATGGACCCACAGTTTGGATTATTATTCATGTTTATAAGCTTGGTTCTGTACAGCGTTTCAAAATGACTGAGCCATTGCACAGCAATGGTAGCTTCACATTGGTTTCTGTTGAGAAAAAGTGTCACTGGAAATAGGTGAGAGGAGACCACCTTCCAACTACATATGGACTTGAGCTCACATACATGTAATGTGTCTTTCAGTGCCATATGAGAGTGACTTTTCTGGCCAGTATGGGGATCGAACCCATGACCTTGGCGTTATTAGCACCACGCTCTAACCAGCTGAGCTAACCGGCCTTGTTTTCGCACCTATTGCTGTACAACAAGCCAGACACAGTGTAAACCACAGTCAAGCCATCTTCTTTCTTACTGCTTCCTCAAACACTAAACACATTGCTGGACTGAAATACAGCTTTCCTAATAAGCAAAATAAGGCAAAGGTGTTTGTCAGCACCAATCTTTTAACTTTTCACACAGGCTCCAAACACCACATGATCACTGTAAACCTTGATGTAGTTGACTGAGGACGGATGAGTGGCTCCTTCAAATACCAGAGATACTGCAGAGGACAGAATGAGAGATCCAACCATGAAGGGACTCGAACCCTCAATCTTCTGATCCGAAGTCAGACGCCTTGTCCATTAGGCCACATGGTCACAAATCTTGGATTTTAAACTTTTGATGGACCCACAGTTTGGATTATTATTCATGTTTATAAGCTTGGTTCTGTACAGCGTTTCAAAATGACTGAGACATTGCACACATTGGAGGCAGCTTCACATTGGTTTCTGTTGAGAAAAAGTGTCACTGGAAATAGGTGAGAGGAGACCACCTTCCAACTACATATGGACTTGAGCTCACATACATGTAATGTGTCTTTCAGTGCCATATGAGAGTGACTTTTCTGGCCAGTATGGGGATCGAACCCATGACCTTGGCGTTATTAGCACCACGCTCTAACCAGCTGAGCTAACCGGCCTTGTTTTCGCACCTATTGCTGTACAACAAGCCAGACACAGTGTAAACCACAGTCAAGCCATCTTCTTTCTTACTGCTTCCTCAAACACTAAACACATTGCTGGACTGAAATACAGCTTTCCTAATAAGCAAAATAAGGCAAAGGTGTTTGTCAGCACCAATCTTTTAACTTTTCACACAGGCTCCAAACACCACATGATCACTGTAAACCTTGATGTAGTTGACTGAGGACGGATGAGTGGCTCCTTCAAATACCAGAGATACTGCAGAGGACAGAATGAGAGATCCAACCATGAAGGGACTCGAACCCTCAATCTTCTGATCCGAAGTCAGACGCCTTGTCCATTAGGCCACATGGTCACAAATCTTGGATTTTAAACTTTTGATGGACCCACAGTTTGGATTATTATTCATGTTTATAAGCTTGGTTCTGTACAGCGTTTCAAAATGACTGAGACATTGCACAACATTGGAGAGGCAGCTTCACATTGGTTTCTGTTGAGAAAAAGTGTCACTGGAAATAGGTGAGAGGAGACCACCTTCCAACTACATATGGACTTGAGCTCACATACATGTAATGTGTCTTTCAGTGCCATATGAGAGTGACTTTTCTGGCCAGTATGGGGATCGAACCCATGACCTTGGCGTTATTAGCACCACGCTCTAACCAGCTGAGCTAACCGGCCTTGTTTTCGCACCTATTGCTGTACAACAAGCCAGACACAGTGTAAACCACAGTCAAGCCATCTTCTTTCTTACTGCTTCCTCAAACACTAAACACATTGCTGGACTGAAATACAGCTTTCCTAATAAGCAAAATAAGGCAAAGGTGTTTGTCAGCACCAATCTTTTAACTTTTCACACAGGCTCCAAACACCACATGATCACTGTAAACCTTGATGTAGTTGACTGAGGACGGATGAGTGGCTCCTTCAAATACCAGAGATACTGCAGAGGACAGAATGAGAGATCCAACCATGAAGGGACTCGAACCCTCAATCTTCTGATCCGAAGTCAGACGCCTTGTCCATTAGGCCACATGGTCACAAATCTTGGATTTTAAACTTTTGATGGACCCACAGTTTGGATTATTATTCATGTTTATAAGCTTGGTTCTGTACAGCGTTTCAAAATGACTGAGACATTGCACAGCATTGGAGGTAGCTTCACATTGGTTTCTGTTGAGAAAAAGTGTCACTGGAAACAGGTGAGAGGAGACCACCTTCCAACTACATATGGACTTGAGCTCACATACATGTAATGTGTCTTTCAGTGCCATATGAGAGTGACTTTTCTGGCCAGTATGGGGATCGAACCCATGACCTTGGCGTTATTAGCACCACGCTCTAACCAGCTGAGCTAACCGGCCTTGTTTTCGCACCTATTGCTGTACAACAAGCCAGACACAGTGTAAACCACAGTCAAGCCATCTTCTTTCTTACTGCTTCCTCAAACACTAAACACATTGCTGGACTGAAATACAGCTTTCCTAATAAGCAAAATAAGGCAAAGGTGTTTGTCAGCACCAATCTTTTAACTTTTCACACAGGCTCCAAACACCACATGATCACTGTAAACCTTGATGTAGTTGACTGAGGACGGATGAGTGGCTCCTTCAAATACCAGAGATACTGCAGAGGACAGAATGAGAGATCCAACCATGAAGGGACTCGAACCCTCAATCTTCTGATCCGAAGTCAGACGCCTTGTCCATTAGGCCACATGGTCACAAATCTTGGATTTTAAACTTTTGATGGACCCACAGTTTGGATTATTATTCATGTTTATAAGCTTGGTTCTGTACAGCGTTTCAAAATGACTGAGACATTGCACAGCATTGGAGAGGCAGCTTCACATTGGTTTCTGTTGAGAAAAAGTGTCACTGGAAATAGGTGAGAGGAGACCACCTTCCAACTACATATGGACTTGAGCTCACATACATGTAATGTGTCTTTCAGTGCCATATGAGAGTGACTTTTCTGGCCAGTATGGGGATCGAACCCATGACCTTGGCGTTATTAGCACCACGCTCTAACCAGCTGAGCTAACCGGCCTTGTTTTCGCACCTATTGCTGTACAACAAGCCAGACACAGTGTAAACCACAGTCAAGCCATCTTCTTTCTTACTGCTTCCTCAAACACTAAACACATTGCTGGACTGAAATACAGCTTTCCTAATAAGCAAAATAAGGCAAAGGTGTTTGTCAGCACCAATCTTTTAACTTTTCACACAGGCTCCAAACACCACATGATCACTGTAAACCTTGATGTAGTTGACTGAGGACGGATGAGTGGCTCCTTCAAATACCAGAGATACTGCAGAGGACAGAATGAGAGATCCAACCATGAAGGGACTCGAACCCTCAATCTTCTGATCCGAAGTCAGACGCCTTGTCCATTAGGCCACATGGTCACAAATCTTGGATTTTAAACTTTTGATGGACCCACAGTTTGGATTATTATTCATGTTTATAAGCTTGGTTCTGTACAGCGTTTCAAAATGACTGAGACATTGCACAGCATTGGAGGTAGCTTCACATTGGTTTCTGTTGAGAAAAAGTGTCACTGGAAACAGGTGAGAGGAGACCACCTTCCAACTACATATGGACTTGAGCTCACATACATGTAATGTGTCTTTCAGTGCCATATGAGAGTGACTTTTCTGGCCAGTATGGGGATCGAACCCATGACCTTGGCGTTATTAGCACCACGCTCTAACCAGCTGAGCTAACCGGCCTTGTTTTCGCACCTATTGCTGTACAACAAGCCAGACACAGTGTAAACCACAGTCAAGCCATCTTCTTTCTTACTGCTTCCTCAAACACTAAACACATTGCTGGACTGAAATACAGCTTTCCTAATAAGCAAAATAAGGCAAAGGTGTTTGTCAGCACCAATCTTTTAACTTTTCACACAGGCTCCAAACACCACATGATCACTGTAAACCTTGATGTAGTTGACTGAGGACGGATGAGTGGCTCCTTCAAATACCAGAGATACTGCAGAGGACAGAATGAGAGATCCAACCATGAAGGGACTCGAACCCTCAATCTTCTGATCCGAAGTCAGACGCCTTGTCCATTAGGCCACATGGTCACAAATCTTGGATTTTAAACTTTTGATGGACCCACAGTTTGGATTATTATTCATGTTTATAAGCTTGGTTCTGTACAGCGTTTCAAAATGACTGAGACATTGCACAGCATTGGAGAGGCAGCTTCACATTGGTTTCTGTTGAGAAAAAGTGTCACTGGAAATAGGTGAGAGGAGACCACCTTCCAACTACATATGGACTTGAGCTCACATACATGTAATGTGTCTTTCAGTGCCATATGAGAGTGACTTTTCTGGCCAGTATGGGGATCGAACCCATGACCTTGGCGTTATTAGCACCACGCTCTAACCAGCTGAGCTAACCGGCCTTGTTTTCGCACCTATTGCTGTACAACAAGCCAGACACAGTGTAAACCACAGTCAAGCCATCTTCTTTCTTACTGCTTCCTCAAACACTAAACACATTGCTGGACTGAAATACAGCTTTCCTAATAAGCAAAATAAGGCAAAGGTGTTTGTCAGCACCAATCTTTTAACTTTTCACACAGGCTCCAAACACCACATGATCACTGTAAACCTTGATGTAGTTGACTGAGGACGGATGAGTGGCTCCTTCAAATACCAGAGATACTGCAGAGGACAGAATGAGAGATCCAACCATGAAGGGACTCGAACCCTCAATCTTCTGATCCGAAGTCAGACGCCTTGTCCATTAGGCCACATGGTCACAAATCTTGGATTTTAAACTTTTGATGGACCCACAGTTTGGATTATTATTCATGTTTATAAGCTTGGTTCTGTACAGCGTTTCAAAATGACTGAGCCATTGCACAGCAATGGTAGCTTCACATTGGTTTCTGTTGAGAAAAAGTGTCACTGGAAATAGGTGAGAGGAGACCACCTTCCAACTACATATGGACTTGAGCTCACATACATGTAATGTGTCTTTCAGTGCCATATGAGAGTGACTTTTCTGGCCAGTATGGGGATCGAACCCATGACCTTGGCGTTATTAGCACCACGCTCTAACCAGCTGAGCTAACCGGCCTTGTTTTTGCACCTATTGCTGTACAACAAGCCAGACACAGTGTAAACCACAGTCAAGCCATCTTCTTTCTTACTGCTTCCTCAAACACTAAACACATTGCTGGACTGAAATACAGCTTTCCTAATAAGCAAAATAAGGCAAAGGTGTTTGTCAGCACCAATCTTTTAACTTTTCACACAGGCTCCAAACACCACATGATCACTGTAAACCTTGATGTAGTTGACTGAGGACGGATGAGTGGCTCCTTCAAATACCAGAGATACTGCAGAGGACAGAATGAGAGATCCAACCATGAAGGGACTCGAACCCTCAATCTTCTGATCCGAAGTCAGACGCCTTGTCCATTAGGCCACATGGTCACAAATCTTGGATTTTAAACTTTTGATGGACCCACAGTTTGGATTATTATTCATGTTTATAAGCTTGGTTCTGTACAGCGTTTCAAAATGACTGAGACATTGCACAGCATTGGAGAGGCAGCTTCACATTGGTTTCTGTTGAGAAAAAGTGTCACTGGAAATAGGTGAGAGGAGACCACCTTCCAACTACATATGGACTTGAGCTCACATACATGTAATGTGTCTTTCAGTGCCATATGAGAGTGACTTTTCTGGCCAGTATGGGGATCGAACCCATGACCTTGGCGTTATTAGCACCACGCTCTAACCAGCTGAGCTAACCGGCCTTGTTTTCGCACCTATTGCTGTACAACAAGCCAGACACAGTGTAAACCACAGTCAAGCCATCTTCTTTCTTACTGCTTCCTCAAACACTAAACACATTGCTGGACTGAAATACAGCTTTCCTAATAAGCAAAATAAGGCAAAGGTGTTTGTCAGCACCAATCTTTTAACTTTTCACACAGGCTCCAAACACCACATGATCACTGTAAACCTTGATGTAGTTGACTGAGGACGGATGAGTGGCTCCTTCAAATACCAGAGATACTGCAGAGGACAGAATGAGAGATCCAACCATGAAGGGACTCGAACCCTCAATCTTCTGATCCGAAGTCAGACGCCTTGTCCATTAGGCCACATGGTCAAAAATCTTGGATTTTAAACTTTTGATGGACCCACAGTTTGGATTATTATTCATGTTTATAAGCTTGGTTCTGTACAGCGTTTCAAAATGACTGAGACATTGCACAGCATTGGAGGTAGCTTCACATTGGTTTCTGTTGAGAAAAAGTGTCACTGGAAACAGGTGAGAGGAGACCACCTTCCAACTACATATGGACTTGAGCTCACATACATGTAATGTGTCTTTCTGTGCCATATGAGAGTGACTTTTCTGGCCAGTATGGGGATCGAACCCATGACCTTGGCGTTATTAGCACCACGCTCTAACCAGCTGAGCTAACCGGCCTTGTTTTCGCAGCTATTGCTGTACAAAAAGCCAGACACAGTGTAAACCACAGTCAAGCCATCTTCTTTCTTACTGCTTCCTCAAACACTAAACACATTACTGGACTGAAATACAGCTTTCCTAATGAGCAAAATAAGGCAAAGGTGTTTGTCAGCACCAATCTTTTAACTTTTCACACAGGCTCCAAACACCACTTGATCACTGTAAACCTTGATGTAGTTGACTGAGGACGGATGAGTGGCTCCTTCAAATACCAGAGATACTGCAGAGGACAGAATGAGAGATCCAACCATGAAGGGACTCGAACCCTCAATCTTCTGATCCGAAGTCAGACGCCTTGTCCATTAGGCCACATGGTCACAAATCTTGGATTTTAAACTTTTGATGGACCCACAGTTTGGATTATTATTCATGTTTATAAGCTTGGTTCTGTACAGCGTTTCAAAATGACTGAGACATTGCACAACATTGGAGAGGCAGCTTCACATTGGTTTCTGTTGAGAAAAGGTGTCACTGGAAATAGGTGAGAGGAGACCACCTTCCAACTACATATGGACTTGAGCTCACATACATGTAATGTGTCTTTCAGTGCCATATGAGAGTGACTTTTCTGGCCAGTATGGGGATCGAACCCCTGACCTTGGCGTTATTAGCACCACGCTCTAACCAGCTGAGCTAACCGGCCTTATTTTGGCACCTATTGCTGTACAACAAGCCAGACACAGTGTAAACCACAGTCAAGCCATCTTCTTTCTTACTGCTTCCTCAAACACTAAACACATTGCTGGACTGAAATACAGCTTTCCTAATAAGCAAAATAAGGCAAAGGTGTTTGTCAGCACCAATCTTTTAACTTTTCACACAGGCTCCAAACACCACATGATCACTGTAAACCTTGATGTAGTTGACTGAGGACGGATGAGTGGCTCCTTCAAATACCAGAGATACTGCAGAGGACAGAATGAGAGATCCAACCATGAAGGGACTCGAACCCTCAATCTTCTGATCCGAAGTCAGACGCCTTGTCCATTAGGCCACATGGTCACAAATCTTGGATTTTAAACTTTTGATGGACCCACAGTTTGGATTATTATTCATGTTTATAAGCTTGGTTCTGTACAGCGTTTCAAAATGACTGAGACATTGCACAGCATTGGAGAGGTAGCTTCACATTGGTTTCTGTTGAGAAAAAGTGTCACTGGAAATAGGTGAGAGGAGACCACCTTCCAACTACATATGGACTTGAGCTCACATACATGTAATGTGTCTTTCAGAGCCATATGAGAGTGACTTTTCTGGCCAGTATGGGGATCGAAACCATGACCTTGGCGTTATTAGCACCACGCTCTAACCAGCTGAGCTAACCGGCCTTGTTTTCGCAGCTATTGCTGTACAAAAAGCCAGACACAGTGTAAACCACAGTCAAGCCATCTTCTTTCTTACTGCTTCCTCAAACACTAAACACATTACTGGACTGAAATACAGCTTTCCTAATAAGCAAAATAAGGCAAAGGTGTTTGTCAGCACCAATCTTTTAACTTTTCACACAGGCTCCAAACACCACATGATCACTGTAAACCTTGATGTAGTTGACTGAGGACGGATGAGTGGCTCCTTCAAATACCAGAGATACTGCAGAGGACAGAATGAGAGATCCAACCATGAAGGGACTCGAACCCTCAATCTTCTGATCCGAAGTCAGACGCCTTGTCCATTAGGCCACATGGTCACAAATCTTGGATTTTAAATTTTTGATGGACCCACAGTTTGGATTATTATTCATGTTTATAAGCTTGGTTCTGTACAGCGTTTCAAAATGACTGAGACATTGCACAGCATTGGAGAGGTAGCTTCACATTGGTTTCTGTTGAGAAAAAGTGTCACTGGAAACAGGTGAGAGGAGACCACCTTCCTACTGCATATGGACTTGAGCTCACATACATGTAATGTGTCTTTCAGTGCAATATGAGAGTGACTTTTCTGGCCAGTATGGGGATCGAAACCATGACCTTGGCGTTATTAGCACCACGCTCTAACCAGCTGAGCTAACCGGCCTTGTTCTCCCACCTATTGCTGTACAAAAAGCCAGACACAGTGTAAACCACAGTCAAGCCATCTTCTTTCTTACTGCTTCCTCAAACACTAAACACATTACTGGACTGAAATACAGCTTTCCTAATGAGCAAAATAAGGCAAAGGTGTTTGTCAGCACCAATCTTTTAACTTTTCACACAGGCTCCAAACACCACTTGATCACTGTAAACCTTGATGTCGTTGACTGAGGACGGATGAGTGGCTCCTTCAAATACCAGAGATACTGCAGAGGACAGAATGAGAGATCCAACCATGAAGGGACTCGAACCCTCAATCTTCTGATCCGAAGTCAGACGCCTTGTCCATTAGGCCACATGGTCAAAAATCTTGGATTTTAAACTTTTGATGGACCCACAGTTTGGATTATTATTCATGTTTATAAGCTTGGTTCTGTACAGCGTTTCAAAATGACTGAGACATTGCACAGCATTGGAGGTAGCTTCACATTGGTTTCTGTTGAGAAAAAGTGTCACTGGAAACAGGTGAGAGGAGACCACCTTCCTACTGCATATGGACTTGAGCTCACATACATGTAATGTGCCTTTCAGTGCCATATGAGAGTGACTTTTCTGGCCAGTATGGGGATCGAACCCATGACCTTGGCGTTATTAGCACCACGCTCTAACCAGCTGAGCTAACCGGCCTTGTTTTCGCAGCTATTGCTGTACAAAAAGCCAGACACAGTGTAAACCACAGTCAAGCCATCTTCTTTCTTACTGCTTCCTCAAACACTAAACACATTACTGGACTGAAATACAGCTTTCCTAATGAGCAAAATAAGGCAAAGGTGTTTGTCAGCACCAATCTTTTAACTTTTCACACAGGCTCCAAACACCACTTGATCACTGTAAACCTTGATGTAGTTGACTGAGGACGGATGAGTGGCTCCTTCAAATACCAGAGATACTGCAGAGGACAGAATGAGAGATCCAACCATGAAGGGACTCGAACCCTCAATCTTCTGATCCGAAGTCAGACGCCTTGTCCATTAGGCCACATGGTCAAAAATCTTGGATTTTAAACTTTTGATGGACCCACAGTTTGGATTATTATTCATGTTTATAAGCTTGGTTCTGTACAGCGTTTCAAAATGACTGAGACATTGCACAGCATTGGAGGTAGCTTCACATTGGTTTCTGTTGAGAAAAAGTGTCACTGGAAACAGGTGAGAGGAGACCACCTTCCTACTGCATATGGACTTGAGCTCACATACATGTAATGTGCCTTTCAGTGCCATATGAGAGTGACTTTTCTGGCCAGTATGGGGATCGAACCCATGACCTTGGCGTTATTAGCACCACGCTCTAACCAGCTGAGCTAACCGGCCTTGTTCTCCCACCTATTGCTGTACAAAAAGCCAGACACAGTGTAAACCACAGTCAAGCCATCTTCTTTCTTACTGCTTCCTCAAACACTAAACACATTGCTGGACTGAAATACAGCTTTCCTAATAAGCTAAAAGCAAAGGTGTTTCTCAGCACCAATCTTTCACAAAGGCTCCAAACACCACATGATCACTGTAAACCTTGATGTCGTTGACTGAGGACGGATGAGTGGCTCCTTCAAATACCAGAGATACTGCAGAGGACAGAATGAGAGATCCAACCATGAAGGGACTCGAACCCTCAATCTTCTGATCCGAAGTCAGACGCCTTGTCCATTAGGCCACATGGTCAAAAATCTTGGATTTTAAACTTTTGATGGACCCACAGTTTGGATTATTATTCATGTTTATAAGCTTGGTTCTGTACAGCGTTTCAAAATGACTGAGACATTGCACAGCATTGGAGAGGTAGCTTCACATTGGTTTCTGTTGAGAAAAAGTGTCACTGGAAACAGGTGAGAGGAGACCACCTTCCAACTACATATGGACTTGAGCTCACATACATGTAATGTGTCTTTCTGTGCCATATGAGAGTGACTTTTCTGGCCAGTATGGGGATCGAACCCATGACCTTGGCGTTATTAGCACCACGCTCTAACCAGCTGAGCTAACCGGCCTTGTTTTCGCAGCTATTGCTGTACAAAAAGCCAGACACAGTGTAAACCACAGTCAAGCCATCTTCTTTCTTACTGCTTCCTCAAACACTAAACACATTACTGGACTGAAATACAGCTTTCCTAATGAGCAAAATAAGGCAAAGGTGTTTGTCAGCACCAATCTTTTAACTTTTCACACAGGCTCCAAACACCACTTGATCACTGTAAACCTTGATGTCGTTGACTGAGGACGGATGAGTGGCTCCTTCAAATACCAGAGATACTGCAGAGGACAGAATGAGAGATCCAACCATGAAGGGACTCGAACCCTCAATCTTCTGATCCGAAGTCAGACGCCTTGTCCATTAGGCCACATGGTCACAAATCTTGGATTTTAAACTTTTGATGGACCCACAGTTTGGATTATTATTCATGTTTATAAGCTTGGTTCTGTACAGCGTTTCAAAATGACTGAGACATTGCACAGCATTGGAGAGGTAGCTTCACATTGGTTTCTGTTGAGAAAAAGTGTCACTGGAAACAGGTGAGAGGAGACCACCTTCCAACTACATATGGACTTGAGCTCACATACATGTAATGTGCCTTTCAGTGCCATATGAGAGTGACTTTTCTGGCCAGTATGGGGATCGAACCCATGACCTTGGCGTTATTAGCACCACGCTCTAACCAGCTGAGCTAACCGGCCTTGTTCTCCCACCTATTGCTGTACAAAAAGCCAGACACAGTGTAAACCACAGTCAAGCCATCTTCTTTCTTACTGCTTCCTCAAACACTAAACACATTGCTGGACTGAAATACAGCTTTCCTAATGAGCAAAATAAGGCAAAGGTGTTTGTCAGCACCAATCTTTTAACTTTTCACACAGGCTCCAAACACCACATGATCACTGTAAACCTTGATGTAGTTGACTGAGGACAGATGAGTGGCTCCTTCAAATACCAGAGATACTGCAGAGGACAGAATGAGAGATCCAACCATGAAGGGACTCGAACCCTCAATCTTCTGATCCGAAGTCAGACGCCTTGTCCATTAGGCCACATGGTCACAAATCTTGGATTTTAAACTTTTGATGGACCCACAGTTTGGATTATTATTCATGTTTATAAGCTTGGTTCTGTACAGCGTTTCAAAATGACTGAGACATTGCACAGCATTGGAGAGGTAGCTTCACATTGGTTTCTGTTGAGAAAAAGTGTCACTGGAAACAGGTGAGATGAGACCACCCTCTAACTGGACTTGAGCTCACATACATGTAATGTGCCGTTCAGTGCCAGAAAAGCGTGATTTTTTGGCCAGTATGGGGATCGAACCCATGACCTTGGTGTTATTAGCACCACATTCTAACTAGCTGAGCCAACCGGCCTTGTTTTTGCTCCTATTGCTGTACAAAAAGCCAGACACAGTGTAAACCACAGTCAAGCCATCTTCTTTCTTACTGCTTCCTCAAACACTAAACACATTGCTGGACTGAAATACAGCTTTTCTGTCAAGCAAAAAGCAAAGGCGTTTCTCAGCACCAATCTTTTCACACAGGCTCCAAAAACCACATGATCACTGTAAACCTTGATGTAGTTGACTGAGGACAGATGAGTGGCTCCTTCAAATTCCAGAGATACTGCAGAGGACAGAATGAGAGATCCAACAACGAACCCTCAATCTTCTGATCCGAAGTCAGACGCCTTGTCCATTAGGCCACATGGTCACAAATCTTGGATTTTAAACTTTTGATGGACCCACAGTTTGGATTATTATTCATGTTTATAAGCTTGGTTCTGTACAGCGTTTCAAAATGACTGAGACATTGCACAGCATTGGAGAGGTAGCATCACATTGGTTTCTGTTGAGAAAAAGCATCACTGGAAACAGGTGAGATGAGACCACCCTCCAACTACATATGGACTTGAGCTCACATACATGTGATCTGCTGTCATTTCCCTGATGAAATTCCCGTTAATCTCCCGTCTTCATTCAAGCCACTGTAGTGCCACGTAATGTGCAAAATCAATGTAAAAATGGTGTTCAACACTCCAGTGAGTAAAACAAAAACACCAGTCATTAGCCTATGCAGTTATGATTTAAGTCCCAAGTCAGCAGAGCTTGCACTGAACTTGTAGCTATAAACTCATCAGATGTTAGCCGACACATAATCTCAAATGTTTGAATCGCCTAACCCTAACCCTGACTCTAATGGTGCGTTCCAGGCAGGCTTTTTAACCCGTAAGTCACGACTTCAAGTCACCAGTTACGAGTTTGTAGCGTTCCAGGCAAGTTACGAGTTACGAACTGGGAACTGGGAGTAGATCGATCTAGTACGAGTTCACAGGTGGGAAGTTACGAGTTTGACTATACGTTCTAACGGGTAACCATAGGAACAGGTCGGAAAAACACGAGTTACGGGTTGCCTGGAACGCACCATAACAACCGACCAAGATGAAAAATGCCGAGCCAAAACCACACCCCGCCAGTGTATCCTGTCCCTAATCTGTTTCAATAGTTATATCGGCATTTTCCAATGCTGTTGTATGGCAATACAAAAAGCAGTAATAAAACACCTTTTTAGTGAACAATTAAGATCAACTACTGAGTCCTCAAATTTTAATGTCAACATGTTTAATTTCAGGAAATGTTTTATTAAGCAGTTCTTTATGAAATGTGGAAAACCTGATGCATCCTTGGCCCTTTTTTGTTACATTTATTGAACATCAACAGTCTCGCACTGAAACATATATCTTCCTGATATCAGTTGAATAGTTCCCTGTATAGTTTCCTTTGAGTCCTGAGGTCATGACTTTAGTTTCTGTTTGGTGGTACATGTGGGTGGGGCCAGTTTCTAGACTGGAAGTAGCCCCTAAGTCCTTCCAGGTCCAATGGAGGGAAGTAGGCTCCAATACGTTTTCTCAGCCACCACTTCCCCTGTGCTGCGCTGGCGCTGCCCGGCTGGCTGAACTTGTACTTGAAATGTTCTCCACGCACCCACCTGAGAGGGAGGAGGACACAGGAGAGTGAAGAGTTAGAGAATAATAGGGGTACCAGGAGACAGGAGGCACTTTACTCAAGCCTCATGTTTGGAAAAAAAATCTAGATGAATGAGTTGTTTTTGTTTTTAACACTCACAGTTCGAGAATGGGCTTCTAAAATAGATCAGGATGAAGGTAAAACACAACATGAGACATTGTTTGTCTCTTGTTTGCACTGCATCATATAAGTCATGTCTGACATTAAAAACACCCAGTAGCATTTGAAACACTTTAGCCCTTTCCTGTACAAATATAATAGTGAGTGTTCAGACAACTGAAATGTAAAGCTTAAAGGGATATTTCAGCTTTTTTGGAGTGGGGTTGTATGAGCTACAAAATGCCCATTAAGTACAAAAAGTCCCGCGGCACTCCTCCGCGACATGCTGTATCACTCCGCCTCTTCACACCGCTTATCCAAACAGCTGGACTGATACAACGCGTCGCGGAGCCTGCCTGTTCGGAGGAGTACTCAGGAGTACTGAGTGAGTTAGTTAGTTTCAGATTTAAAAAAAAACTTTTTTTCTAACCAGCTGATGCATTGTAAATTTTTACTATCGTACTCTTGAACTGGTGTACTATTCTGAGACTGGACTTCTCGTAGGCGGTGAAAATACGCTGATTAATTGTCCCTCATTGACAGCAGTGTACTGCCTGTGTCTTGGTGCAGTGCGATGCACCGGTGTTTCTCAGTGGGGGAGAGCAGAGACTTTTCTACTGCATCTAGTGCACTTATTGGGCATTTGTAGCTCATACAATCCCACCTCAAATAAGCTGAACTATCCCTTTAATTTAATCATTGTGATACTAACTATCAACATCATTTAGGTAATTTATTTGAAAATGTATATTGTGTATATATCATGAGCACAAATACATTTTTTAGCAAGAGAAAGTCATTGTGTGCTCTTTCCGTCACTAGAGGGAGCTATAGGACAGAAAATAACTACTGCAGACAATATGTGATTGTCATTCAATCGATCCATGCTCAGCTATTTCAGTAAATAACAACTGAAAATGTTTGAGTAGATATTAGTTTGTGAAAATAACGGCACATAGATGGGGCTGGGAAGTGACAGAAGATGCCCCATGCTGATAAAAGTCCCTTTGCCAAAGCTGAGGATGAAGATCCACTGATTTGAGCTTTTCTGCATTCTCTGGTTTTTTAAAAATTATTATTATTTGTTATTTTTTACCTGGGGGCGTCTCTGCCCTGGAAAGGGTTGTGGTCGAGCAGGGAGAGGACTGTGCTGTCATTGGACAGCAGACGTCCTGCTATGTGGATCACCCACTCACTCTGCTCGTAGGTCTGTACGGAAAGAGAAAAGGATTCAATGTTAAAAAGATGGACATGTATGGTAAAAAAAGAGATTTAAAACTGAACAATACCATGAACAGAAAAAACACTGAAGAGGTCAAACAGTTTACTTATGGATTTTCAGTATCAGCTCGTACTAGTAGTAAAAGCAGCTTCAAGTTAGTCTTCACTGAGTAGAAGTTGGTGTAAATATGTGCACTTGGTGGACATTTCCACAGGAGGATAATTCATATACCACCAAAACAAGCTAATGTACCTGGAAGGCCGCAAACCACATGAGCCAGTCCAGGCGGTAATGGTACGGTGATATGAGGCACGGTCTCCGGTAAATATCCCCTGGCTTACACAGGAACTGGTACTCCTCCCAAACTGCCTCAGGGTCTTTGGGATCAGAACTTAGAGTCCCCTGGAAAATCACCTCAGTACGCTCCTTGGTGATGCTGGGTAAAAAAAGTTTGGAAAACAAGATTAAACCCTTATTAAAACTGCAAGGAAAGAGGTTGGAGTTGATGTTTTTTACAAATGTATGACTGAGGTGAAGCACAGAAAACTGACTTTGCACTGTGCAAGAGTAAGTTTAGTGTAAAATATCTTGATTTAACTTTAAAATTTGCTTCAATTTAATCCCCAGATTCCCCGCTTTCCCAGCTCTACCTGCCAAAGGCCCCGTAGGTGTTGACGATGCGCAGCGGGTCAAAGGAGGTGTTCATCAGCTGCCTGGAACTGAACAGGTTCATCACCACGGGGATGCTCAGAAAGCCAATCAGAACGCCCATAGAGATGTTCACCACTCGACGTACGAACATACCTGACACACACAAATGAAAAATGATGGAATGTGAAAAACGGCAACTAAAAGTCCATTACATATTAATATTCTGACAAAAGGGGAATATTTGTTTTTTCTGTTCGAGTCTGTCTACCTGTCCATCCATCACACACTGTCAACAACACTCCTACCCAGACTTTATGAAATTGCAGGGATGCATGTCATCGCTCCCTCGAAGCCTAAAGCGGTTGCGACTGTGTTTGTTTACTTGTTAAATTCTAACGACTTTTAGAGAAATAGAGCATCTCGCAGCTGTGTGATCCCCGATTTCCAAATGAAACCGAGCGGCCCATGGGAAAGTTGTAATTGCACTTCAAATTATGACACATTTGTTAGTGTCTGGCCATAAAAGTGAATTCATCATTTGGATGGGGGCTGACGTGACAGAGCCCGTGCTACTGAGAGTGCACAGTAAGCCTATGTGTGTTTATGTACGTGTCATCACTTTAACACTTCCTCAGTGGAAAAGGTTTGGCCTGTTAGATCATGGGACGCCTGGTATTGACAAATGTTGGCCGAGTCTGCATCAGTTCCTTCCTACCTGTTATGCGGGCCTGCTTATCCCATGCATGGTAAAGACATCAACACAATCCAACTAAAACCTTCTGGGTCTGTTCAAATGATTAAAACATACTCATACTTAAGGTAAAAGCCTATTTTATATTCTACTTCCTCCAACAAAGTAAAGACACTAATGGGTCCAATGAGACCAATTAGAGAGGCCACTCTCACTCTTTTACAACATTTTAAGAAGTCTGCACTGTAAAAAAAAGAAAATGTAAGCGACATCACATTAAATTCCAATAAACCACATGTCAGACTTTTCCCAGCTACTCAGCTGTCCAAGTGCTAATCCCTTGTCTTCCCTTTAATTCTCTTTCTGTTATAACCAGACCCACTACCTGCTATTAGCTTCTATAAAACCAATGGTATTTTCTGCTCATAGTCAACTGTGATCTGTGTATGTGTTTGCATGAAGGAAGGATACAGCCATACCCTGCACATATCTGCTTTGCCTGAGTTTAAATACCTTTGGTGGGGCTGGGGGTGCGTCCAGCTGCATCTTCACTCTGTATCTCCAGCACTACCTTCTTGGCTCCCCCGCCAGAGCGGAACAGGAAGCCGAGGGATGCATCGTCGAAACACGCAAGGCTGGGAACAATGGTTAGCCAGTTGAGGAAACTGAGGTTCCCGCTGACTATCAGAACCACCTACAGAACAGAAGACAAAGGACAAAGAAAAGCACGTATTGCCTTGTAAACTCTGACACCGCCTCCACGTGAGGAGAGACATGATATAGTATGACAAACCTAAGAGAAGAATAATACAGATAAATACAATTTAACCTTTTTCACCACGACAGACTTGGGCCTCCTGTACTTCCATTCGGTCATAAATAAACTATTATCTAATCACATGTGGGGAAACGGGCTCAGCATCAATCACATCTCTGGTCTTGTATTACAACACAGCATGCAGATTTAGGCTGTTTACCAAATGAGGATTAATGTACAGTGGCTGTAACTACATTAGCCCTGAATGCTAATGGAAAGCATGCCATTTGTCATCATGTACAGATGCCAAACTGTTTTACAAATCAGGTTATTTTTTAAATTAATTACATACAGAAAGTAAAATACATTAAATATATATATATATATATATATATATATATATATATATATATATATATACATATATATTTGTATATAGACTTGTTTTTGTCATACCTACTACACTTGTATATCAAAGTCTCTTGGTTCATAAAATCTTGACACTTTGCAGAGACGACATAACTTTTCTTTCTTCTATTTGTCAGCAATGTTTGTAAAGAAGTAAAGAAGCATGTAAATGTTTACATCATAATTAAAACTTTACTACTTTTATGAAAAATGCTTTAGATCCTTTGCTTGGTGGAAACTTAAATATTCAGAGGCTTTTGATGCCAGTTCATTTTAATCAGTTATAGGGGTGCATTCTGTACATCTGCAGTATTTATTTGCTCCCTCTGTTTAGCTTCATGTCGAAAAATAGCACTTTCAATTTTCCACCGGCGAATAGCTTGTGTTACCTGGAACAGGATCTGGATCGCTCCGTTGACGATGCACATCCGCCTGCCCAGGAGGGTGAAGAACGGGACAATGAGTTCGATGAAGTGGTTGGACAATGTCTCGAAGCGATGGAACCACCACGGGGACCGGTGCATGTAGTAGGACATGGGGTTAGGAACCGGCTGGGTCTGAAAGACAGAAATGGAACTCTTTAAAGTCTTTATTGATGTCGGAAGCAGTGATTTGCTGCAGGAAAAGTTCCAGCAGGGGGGGTTATTGGAGTTGAATGATTGGATTTTTCCATGTATTTCTGCATATATTCATATAAAAATCATGTTTGATTATCTTCAGTGTCTGCTCCACTCCAATACTTGTTGCAGCGAGTGGTTTCTAAACATAGTCTGCCTCTGCCTCTCCAGGTAGGCGTTTACTCTGCTTTACTTTGGCACTAATCTCTCATCTCAGCCCAGGATGGAGAAAAAGTTAAGACAGAAACATTTCCATGTCTAAATAAAGATGGAACTTTATTCAAATGAAGGCAACACCACCTACACACACACACAGACACAGTCAGTGGTTTCATACAGAGCTGTGCAGTGTTTGCGTACGTATGATTAAGTGCGTGTATGTTTGGTGGTGCATGTAAATTGTTTAATGGCTGAACGTGCAAGCAGTGTCAGGTGAGGTGGTGAAAAATAAATATAGCGCAGAAAAACAGCCGTGCTGCTAGTCTATACTCTTATTGTTTTTACGGAATGGAAGAAAAGAAGGAGTTATTCAACCTATAGCTAACCAAAATACCCCTGGAAATCCAAGGGCAAAGAGCCTGCAACCTCAGACAACCAAACAACCCCAGCTGGCCGGCGAGCTCGCTGCGTTACAACAAACAAACCAAAGCAAACAAAACGCTAAACTGCTGAAACACACCTACACAGCCCCCTGGGAGTCAGGACAGGAGGAGATCTGCAATTTCTCTGCAGGTCTGAAAGAGAGCAGTGTGTCAGAGGGGGTTAATAAGGCTTCACCTGGCGCCAGTGGCTTCCAGTGCTCCCTGTGTGTGTGTATGTATATATCCAGATTACCCCTAAGGCCGTTGACAGCTGAGGTTAGAGCAGGTAAACGGACCCAGCATGAAATAAGCTCCATATTGCATTAGGACTTGTCAGGTGGCAGCTCATTTTCTAACGCACTTTGATTACACCATTAGAACAGCACACATTAAATGGCATGATGTGATTCTGAGAATTCCTGTTTCTGTCTTTGTTTCTCCTATTGAAATTTAAAGATCCAGTGTGTAAAATGAGGGGAACAGTGACATCTAGCATCCAGATTATATTATTTATCTATTAAATAATTCTATTTTATGAACGTGAAAGTTTCTCTTGAAATGTGCTCTCTGGTTGGCTGGATTTTCCATTCCGTACAAACATGGCGGCGCAAGATGGCGACACTCTCTAAAGCAAGACCCTTGCTATATGTATATATAAAAAAGGAATTATAAAGCTATGAAAACAGATTTTATTTTATAGCGATTATACACTTATACAAATATATTCATTGGTAGTATATTCAGATTTTGCAAATTAACCATGACAAATATTACACACTGGATCTTTAAATGTATCATTTAAATTCATAATTCAGGATGAAATATCTTAGTTGCAACAACCAATGAATCAGTTTGGTCTCTTGTTAATTGATTTCATTTTTCCTTTTCTTGTTTTTCCTGTTTGTTTCTGTGGATTAATGCCTGATTATACTCTTGTTGGAGTCAGCTGTTGACATATCGTCTTACCATCTACATGAGTAGTCAAGATGGACTGATATTCATATAATGACTATGTATGCTTCTCTCCCTAGATTAGTGGATGAATGAAGTTTGTGAATGAAGTGAATAGTTTTTTTTTTGTCTGTCTATGTCGCATTGCTGTTTTGTTTGTTTGTTTTTTTTCTTGTCATCGCCTTTTTGTTGTGTGTGCTTTGGCGTAAATACACGTTTAAAAAAATCATAATTCAGTAAAAACTACAATATGCAAGAGTTGGAAAGCAAGCCAGCTTTAATCAGTATTTTTGAAAACAGACCTCTCCTCTCCTGCTATCCCTCCCTCCCCCTCCCTGCTGTCTTGCTCTGCCCAGTTTGCCGGCCTTTGAGCTATCCTTTGAGTGACGTCCTCCAGCAGCACATACCAGCTTGAAGCCTTTGGTCGGAGATGAGTAGAAGACCAGAAGCACATTGATTGAAAGCCATGACTCCCCACCCCTGAGTTTGACCATCTCTGATTGGTCAGACGGGATGACTCAGAACCTTTAGGAGGGAATATCTACTGCACAGCTGCCAGGTTCAATGAGTCAAGACGACAGCAGCCGCTGACAGCTCGCCATGAAAGACACAGTGCCGAGATGATCCTTATGGGATGAGCTGGTTCTTTGTATTAACTGGACACAGAATGTGATCTGATTTGCATCTAAGTCACAAATGCAGACATTACAAATACAACATGCTTATGGAAACAGCACAAACTATTCACTTTATTGACGCAGTGCTAGTGTAAAAACAAAGTGATCTATCTATCTATCTATCTATCTATCTATCTATCTATCTATCTATCTATCTATCTATCTATCTATCTATCTATCTATCTCTTACATGCATTGCCTTTATTCTAAGTTTTTTTGAGATTTCACACATTCTTTCGTCATTTTTTAAAGTTTAGTTCGTCGGTGTGATTGAGCTCCAGTAAATCTCACACAGCAGTGAGGAAAAAAGAGACTTAGATATTTCAGTGTTGTCACGATTACGTTTGTCAGGTCAAGGATGAATGATGTGTTTATGTTGGTCAGTGTCTGCTGGATTGGATGGCATGGAGGAGACGTACAAAAAACGTGTGCAAAGTTTTCATGAGACACATGTTCTGTATATTTAGTAAATTGAAAGCCACACCAGACTGATTAACATCCTGCTGACACTTTGATGCTGCACTTGATTCTCCTCTCTGAAGTTCATCAAGTGCACATGCCGTCTCTGTAGAGGATCAACATTTTCCTGCTTTTTTTTTTTTGGTTTGTTTAACGGCCGCTGCTGCTCTTGTGCTCCAATTTAAATATGAACTGAACAGACAATGTAGTTAAGACTTTGGTTCCTTGGAATTTGGGACCAAAGAATTACTGTATTGCTGAATTTAGACTTTTTTTGTAAGCTGTGATTGAAAGGCTCCATGTACCCAAGAGTTTCCTTTACCACTGCATAATTACAGCAAGGCATTCTGCCTTAAACAATTAAGCTCATTTAGGCTGGTTTCAGTGAGCATTTTTAATGTCCTCTTCTGTGTGATATTAGCCTTCATTAGGAAAAAAATTCAATATTTTATCCAGACTTAATTATCTCAACCATTATAATACAGAGCAATTTTATTTTCATTGTCTCCAGAGGATGAATCAAACTGGCTTAAGTCCGTGACTTTATCTCCAGTGTTGTTATTTGATGGATTGGTATCAGATTTTGACTTATGAGTAGTTCCTTTAAGAGGATTAATTGTGAAAACTTTAATCTACTGAGCTTTCATGTAGCACCATCATCACGTCAAGATTTCTGTTTGACGATATATAGCTGCCAATCAAACGACTTTAAGTTTTGCTTTAATTAGCAAATGTTAGCAAGCTGACATTATGAACTTAGACTGCTAAAGATAAGGATGCTAGTATGGTCACTCCAGCCATGTTCTCACGCTGATGTTAGCACTTTGTGGTAGAAAGCAACACAACCCCTATGCACTGCCTCACAGTGCTGCAGGCCAAGCGGGCCAATCTAAAAATATACAGATATTTAAGAATAAAGATTAATTTCCCCTGTTAAGGATGTGTTGTATGATTCATTAACACACACAATTGATGCAATAAAGATGTACAGTAAGGTCTCATTTGATTTAATTTGTTGGTCTATTGCTCTACGAGACATTAGCTATGCTAACATTATTCTTACTCATGGGAAGTGAAACCCCATGAATATATTAGAATAACAAATCAGAGTACCAAAGAACCAAACCAAGAAAAGTCAATTCATATGTCAAGTACATCATTCCTAAAGTTTACTCCATAAATCACAGACATAATAATCCCAAATGGCATTAGCTATCCAGTGTCTTACAATCTGTCAGGATTTCCCATTACATCTCAGACTGTGTAAGTAGTATATTGTATTCCTGATCTGTGTCAGCTCAAGTCGTGCAGCTCCATAGGAGCCAGTGTATTCCTGTCTATATGAATTACAGACGATGGCCCTGCTCTCCCTGCGGCTGGCTAACACAGAGCAGTGTGGGTCAGAGTGGTTGAGCATCCCGCAGGGGAAAAACAAACAGTGGATTTGCACAACCTCACGCTCTGTGTGAGAGGCTGATTTATTGAAACCCTTGACAGCATTTACTGTAATGTTTTGCCCTGCTGTGGTCAGCCTGATGTGAGTCCATTGCAGTCATGTCATCAGTCAGGAGACAAAGCCAAGGCGCAATGTTTTTGTATATCTGGATCAGTCTAACATATTCACTTTGCCGAAGGAAAACAGGCCTTTTGGGAAATTACAAAACTAGTCTTTGAGAGAGTGATCTTTATTTTTTCTTTACTTCTACTTGTGATGCAGTCTGAAGAATGATTTGTACTTCATGTGTCATTTGAACTTGATACCGACACTGATCTGATTTGGTGAAATCCTTGGTTCTCACAGTTCATTGATGCGGTGTTGCTGCACTTCCTAGAAGTCAGCGAACAGCCTTGGGGTTGTATGATGAGAAAAATTCAGCTTCTGTTATTTTCTTTGTCAGTTCCCATGATAACCACTCTCCACCGTTGTAGCATCTGGAAACTTCAAATGCGTCATTTCTTGTGCACCAGATGATTCTTTTCCCCCCCAAGACAGAGGGCCCTCAGCCTGCTCAGAAAATGTAAATGCAGCTATATTAAATATTGGTATGTTAAAGGGATAGTTCAACATTTTGGCAAAGTGGCCCATTGCCATAATCTCTATAGTCTTAGGAGTAGGTTCGTTACCCTTATTTGTCGGTGCAAGCTATTTTTAGAACAGCAGAGCAGAGCCGCGAGCTGCTCATCAAACTAATCAAATACACAATCCAACAACTCCAAAACGCTCTTGGGGACAAGTTGTGACCTGCACATTCACCACGCTATGAGATAATAATGGAATGTTATGAGACAGAGTTGTTTTAGAGGTAAATTCATGCAAAACCGCTGATGCGCGTTCCTGTCAGGGGCAATTTTTCAGCAAGTAGTATCTACATTTGCCTCGAAAACAACTCCGTCTCGTAACGTTCCGCACCTTTTAGCTCATTGTTTGGGTTTCACAGCCCAAAAAAGCCCATAGAAACCCACTGTACACAAAATATAAACCCACTGTAAAATGATGAGCTAGTGGCTAGCTAGAGGTCATAGCCCCAAACTGTCAGTGCATGGTGATGAAGCACACTTTTATTTTTTGTTATTTGTTGTGCAATAGTCTATTTACAGGTGTTGAGGAGTATAAGGGATCAGTTCCAGAGGGAAGTGAGCAAGATCTGACTGATTACCAGTTCACTTGAGTCAGCATCTGTTGGGGGTGAGGACTATATGTTTGGAAATAGAAAACATCTGGGGTTGTGAAATCGTAAAAGAAGTGACCGTACCTAACCTCTGCAGCCCTCGCAGCACAAGGGTAAGTTAGCCACTGTAAGCTATAATGAATCTTTGAATGAGACATTGGCCGTTGAGTTGCACTGTGGTAATGAGTCTTTCTGGTGCTTTTCTTGACGGTTTATCATATGAAAACCAGCGGATAGAAACTAAAGCTCAATGGCTCAGCAGCTGATGAAAACATTGGTCAGTTTAATCAGTTTATGGACGGAGAGCAGGACCTGAGGAATGGTTATGTACAGTGAGTGTAGCTCAGTAGTATGGCACACAGTGCAGAGAAACCTGTGCACTGAAAAGAAACGCAGACACACACTGTGTATAGTAAATGTAGTGTATAAAAAGACGTAATACACGCATAACACACACCTCGTAGTGGTAGTCCATGCAGGTGAGGTCTCTCCAGCATTTGTCCCCTCTGATTTTAATGAGACCCTGGAAAGGAGAAAATAATAATGATATAATAAACTTTACGTATTCATCAATTTTGACAATGTACAATGTTTTTCAAAATTAGATAAAACCAGATGAGACAAACAGAAAGTAAAAACATGAAAGCTCTCACTAATGTTATACTTTACAGCAGGCGTCACCTGTGTTATAAATCATGTACAATAAGCAGCCCATTAGAAAATCAGATTAGAGCCTGCAGCCACTGAAAGCACGCATCCAGCTGAAACAGTCCAAAATGAATATAACATAATCTATCCGCATCCACGTGCATATACGAAGGAAACGTTAATTCAAAGCATGAATGCATTAAGAATTCAGATTAAAGATTCATTTTCAATGTAAAAAGAGATACTGTGTGACAAAGAGACAGTTTTTCACACGAGATAACATATTACATAAAAGGCAATAAAAAAGCAGAGAAATGACTGATGATGGTAATACAGGTATCCACACAGTAAACAGAGACCATTGTTGTAGTGAATTAGACTGAATTAACAAATACATGCATTGTAAAATAAAACATAAAAGTGAATGAATGGAATTCTGTTAAGACATTTTAATGAGATAGGTTAATCTGAATGCAAAGAGTCTCTTACATGTTTCTGAAGTAATGTTTTGTCACTAGATGCGTACGTATGCCTACAACAGTCAGGTGTGGTTAGGGTGGAGAGTTTAATTTTTGTGTTTGTGTGGTGCTGTTTTTGTCTGTAGAATGAGGAATAGAAAAGAGGAAAGAACAAATCAATGTAGGCATAAGGTTAAATAAGTAAAGGATGAGAGGATGATGACTTGGACAAAAGAGGACTCATGTAAATTCATGTGCAGTCACAGTTTTTGCATTTATACATGACAAATAATCCAAAAGACGCCAATAATGTTTTTCTGATAGGGTCTGCTGATCCTCGTTCCTCCATGACAAGTGTAGGGTTGCAACTAATGATCATTTTTATTGCTGATTAATCTGATTATTTTTGTCTCAATCAAGGAAATGGTGAATACAATTTTTCCACTTGTCCCCTCTCTTACAATGTGCTCAAAAGAGCAGACTGACTCATAGAACTATGAGCCCGAGTGTGGCCAGTCCCACCCAGCAGTATGCCATCTATGGATAAATGAGACTTGGAACAGACCTGCACAGGGTGGTACTGGTACAGCAGGTCTGTTTCAAGTTTCACTTAGCCATAGGTCACATAACCTATACACCAACACTCAGGTACTGTACACCACGTATAACTCTCAGGTGTTGCCCGGTTCAATGAGTCAAGACAACAGCATGTCTGTGAGTCGATATATTTTCAATACATCCTCTGGATATATGAAGACATTTATGTCAAAATACCCATATGTTTATTTATTTCTATTAATAGAAAAAACAATATTTCTTTATTGAGTTATTTCTGTATGCATCCTGCATCTGTGACACATTAAAGTCCAAAAGGACGCAGTAAACTCAGGGACGCACCTCGTTTTCAAATTTCATCCTCCAGCAAAAACAACTTGGCATTATTGGTTCTACTCTGGATACCAGACGGTATCAGGTGAACAGATTTTGTATTTATTATCTCAACTTAAAAGTTCTATTGTACATTCACAAACTCTGTTTCTGATTGAGAAGTTTGTCTGTGGTGCGTTGTCACCGTTTGCTACTTGCACATCTCTGAGCATTTTGGAGGGTGGGACAGCGCTGTCACACACCTGGCCACACGATGCGGCACACCCACATTTGACTCACCCCAGTTAATTGACTAACTGACTATGTTGTCAATCAAACCTTCGGCAGTTTTTTAGGTTTTCAGTGAAAGTAATTACAACCTAACACACACACAAAGGGTGACAGCTCTTTAATGTCAGCGTTCAGAGAGAGAGATGATCACGTGTGTGTTTGATTACTTCTGTCTGTAAAATATGTGACTCTTAATCTTAAATTCATGGGTTTGATTCCCAGCAGTGCCCCCCATGGCAAAATTTCTGCAAGGAAATGTTCTACTTAATTTCCTGCCAAGAGACCATGTAGAGTAACTGTGCTTAATACTGTACAGTTTCTTCTTTCATTTGATACATTTTGTCAGACTGTATTATTGTACTGCCAAAAATAGTGTCCCCCTCCATACTAAACAGGTTCTGTCCAACCATGTAGGTTGATGTTGAATTTTGAAGGCTATAATATCAACGATTCATTGATCTACATATCTGATGAAAATGAATTTGAAATGAAATATTTCTTAAATATGTTCACAGCAACAACAAAAAAAGTAGATTGTAATTAATTAGATTTGATAGCCCTAATTAAAATATAAAAATCTATTTCAGTCATCTGTGCATTAAAAAGTGGGAAGTCACTCCTAAAGACCAAATCAGATGTGAATCTAATTTGCTGTCTGAAGACATCATTAGCTGTTCTGACTGTCAGCGGTCTCAGAAACAGCTCTCTGACAATTAAGACTGGCAAATGAGCACTAATGAGACCAAACATGAAGGGTGTTAAGAACTGAACAGTAACATTCATCCTAAGAATAAAACTAGGGCAAAGACAAATGGATACAACAATAGAATAGATATCCTAGGCACAGCACAGAGCTGCCACTAGCAATAGCAGGTGATCCAGCTGATGGTCATTGTTGAGCTGTCTATAGTTCAGAGTATGAGGCGGGTTACTGAAAGTTCACACACAAACTAAATCAAACACATTTCAAATTAGCCCAGAAAATGTCAGAGAGGATTTTCCCATCTTAAAAGAGAAAATAAAACTCAATCAGGACCCATAACACAGAGAAATGTGTCCTCAACCTTGTGCCTGTTTTGCACCAAATGAACCAAATGAAGTAAATAGAGCGCTATCCAGGACACGAGATTGTCAATGCTGATACATTAGCCCATCATGTGGTTGGCATGGAATGTGGAATGAATCGGCCGCTAACTTCCCTAACCAGATTTAGTAAAAACAGGACATTTCATACTGATAATGAGCTTGGCTGTTGCCTGCAGCTGCTGGCTGTCGACAGGCTGCGGCCAAAGATGTTGCTGATCTAATCTAATTCAATCATGAGATCCTGAAATGTCATCAACTAAAACCTGATATTCAGACTTGCAACGTAAACAGAGCAGTCTGCCGAGGGACCTGGGGAAGGAAATAGGAATACCTGTGTGGATTCAACAGGTTTCCCTGAGGAAAATCACTGGATACACACACACACACACACACACACACCTCAAGACTTAACTCCACTGACATTTCTGTACAATTATGATCAAAATGTGTATTATAGTTAAAGGGAAAGTTGTGATTTGTTGGCTTCTGCTCTTTTAAAAAATATATCCCCCACTGGTGCACTTATGTGGCAATGTTAAAAACAATAATTTCATGTGTGAAGAAAATTTACCGGATCCCAAAGTGGGTTTGAAAACATGGAAGCAGCAGAAACAATAACAGCACACATGGTCTTCATGACTTTTTCTCAACTAAACAAGTCAAACAAGAATTTCTTGGGGGATGAAACATCTAAGATACTTTTAATGATGAGTGAATGGAAAGCTTGATGGAGCTTCTTCACAGCTGACGACTTTCACAATAATCCTGTTTTATGATGAAATTTTGAATGTGACAATAAACTCCCAACACACACCATGCGTCCACACATCCGAACAAGTACAAAAACGAAAAGGACAGAACAGAATAAAACAGAACTTCTCTCTTGATATTTTGTTTGGGCCTCAGTAGACAGAGGAGCCTTGAAAGTGAAGAACAGTGACAGTGACATGGACAAACAATCTAAAACTTACCACACTTGTAAAGTCTATTATAACGCCGCCAGCATGATTTATTTGTTAGGAAAAGGAGATGTGGAAAAAGTACTGTAGGGCTGCAAATCAATGAGCATGAAAAAGTCAAACTTTTTTTTGTCCTGCCCTCAAGTGGACATGGCTAACCATATTTCAGTGTTCATGAGCCACTAAAATCAAATTAACTACACTTTTTTGTAGCTTGTCGCCTGATTACCCTCACAATCAGCTGCTGAGCAGTAAACAAGCTGCCGAAGCTCAAATTAAAAAGCATCCAAACAGCTTAATGTCTCTCTGCAATGCGCTTCATTAAACATATCCACCTTTACTAATGGGGACACTAGTAAAGATAATTCTTTGATTAGCACTGCATATAGACATTTCATGTTTCTTTTTTGCGTTTGCAGCCAAAACCAAAACCAAAGCCTGATCTTCCAAGTTCAGTTGAGATGTGTGGGCCAGTAAGACTACGTTTGGTGCCGTCTAAATCACGAGACCACCCTACTTTTTTCCATATAGGTTGCAATGAATGAGTACTGTAAGTGTCTATGATATCCGAGTAGAGAACAGTCTCCATTCCCCCCAGAGTTACTGCAACCAACACATCCTGCTGTAGACAAGAACTTGCACAACTCTAATGTGTACTCAGTACAAGTTTACAAGTTATAATTATATATATATTACATAATTATATAGTGCAGATGTTCCACAGCTAGATCAACAAGAATAAAACGTGTGTGTGTGAGTAGACAATTTGCTTGTGAGGAATCAGTTGTGAAAAAGAAATAGAGAAAACTAATTTGAATTTGCTGAAATTAAAGCTACAGTACACATGGATATGCCTTGTAAACTTACTTACTTATACTTTAAAATGTTGATCATTATAGTACGTGTTAAAAAAAGGACCTTTGATGTTTCATGCCAACCGATGCCATTGTGACATTATGCACTATTCTGTCGGGACAAATAACTTAACATGAGGGATCAAACCATGTAAACAGTAACCAGTGTGACAACTTGGGACATTTCTTAGTCATGCTGCAAAAATACAACCATTTCACTCGTTTCCTATGACTGAAGGATCCTTTGAAGTGTTGACTAGGCCATCTCGTCCTCTCGCAGTCACAGAGCTACCACAGCAACCACAGGCTGCCAGACAGAACAAAAAACTGCTGTGACTAGGACAGATCTATAACAAGTGACCGTTTCTCAACTCCAACGTAGTACTATCTAATGGTGTTCAGTACATGCTCCATGTTTTTATTATTCTTTGGGGAAAAAACAACCTTAACGGAGCTGAAACCTCAGCCAATCCATAACTAGTCGTCAATTTACTAAATCAAAACCTGTGAGTCTGTGACAGTTTCATTCTTTTGTTTATCGTTTAGCATTTGGATGAGACTTCTTGTGAAATGGCACGTCAATACTATTATGATGTTAAACTTTTAAGTTCTGAATGTCTGACATTTTTGCCAGTACTTGAATGCAGCATTGTTACAAATTACCCCAAAAAATGAGAATGTGATTGAGAAAATCACAGATTTGGGTTATGAGATAATCCAAATGGGCTGAGGGTGAGCTGTTCACCAGATAATAGTCAGATCCAATTGCAAATTCTTGAAATATTTTGCACATAGTCAGAAGACATCATGTTGAGGTAACAGTATGTGTTATATAATGAAAACTAGGGAACTAGTCAGCTTGAAGGAATATTTTTGTAAACAAAACATCCTTACCTAACCCATCAATTAATAAGGACAAAGACATCATTGTGAAAATGTCTATTATGAGTTCAACGATTTAAAATATCTTCCTTTGTCTGACCAAGAGTCTGAAGCCACCTAACGGTTGCATGCCCCTGTCAATCTGTCAAGTTGGAGTTTAGACCAATATCTGTTCAAACATAATGTAGTGCAGTATGTTTTGTGAAGACACAGTAACCTTGACCTTTGACTATAAAAACTCCAGTTCATCATCGGGTTCAAGTGAACATGACGGAATTCCATTAATGTGTTACTGAGATATTACACCAACAAAACTGTTGTGGACATTAGTTAATCTACCCTATTATTAAAGGGATAGTTCACCCAAAATTCAAATTTCACTCATTATCTACTCACCCTCATGTCGACTAAGGGCTGGGAGAAGTTTCAGAGTCCTCTGTGCCTTCTCTGAGTTACAGCGGGGCTCCGTGCAGCACTGCGTGTCCATATGACGGTTGCGAACGGGGCTCACTTTTCTTCGTCCAAAAAGACACACCAAAAAACAAATCTTGTGCGATTTGCGCCGGCGTCAGTGCAAATCGTGCGAGATTTGGACGGACCAGGAAGAGTAGTGCTGGGAGCTTCCGCTACAAACAAGCTTAAAATACAGATTTATTTAATTTTTTTCGGAACAATTTCTCATGTTGGGGCTTCAATACAAGAGGGACATTACAGACGAGCACTATGAAGGTATTTGGATGTTTTTTGGTGTGTCTTTTTGGACGAAGAAAAGTGAGCTCCGTTCGCAACCGTCATATGGACATGCAGTGCTGCACGGAGCCCCGCTGTAACTCCGAGAAGGCACGGAGGACTCTGAAACTTCTCCCAGCCCTTAGTCGACATGAGGGTGAGTAGATAATGAGAATGAATGAAATTTGAATTTTGGGTGAACTATCCCTTTAAAAAAATGCCTTAATTAATACTGAATATGAATATTCCTTGTAGCAAAAATATTATGTCATGTACCAAAAAAGATGCAGCTTTTAACCAAACCCTCCACATATCCAGGATCAGTCAGGAAGACTATATTTCTTTACAGTTGTGAACCCGTGACAGTGATTCAGAGCCGAGGTGCGCCCCCCGTGCTGCAGTGCTCTTCACGGTCTTAATAGGAAAAACCCCACTGGGGTTGTGGTAACTGCAGTGATTGGCAGATAAAACCCCGTCGGTGGTCTGAAATTCACCATGGAAACTGTCAAACAACCAGACATGTTGTTTAGCTGACCATATATTTGGGTTGGATTTCCAAATACTGGCAGGGTTTTACAGCAAAGCACGGCTCCAAAAGTAACAGTCTAAAATCAGGAGGACAAACACTGGAATATCCCAGGGAATTATGCTGTTGAGAAACTCTTTCATTTCTTCACACTGCCTTTCTGGATGTGTTCAGGTACGGGTATATGTGCCACACATGCCTTTCTGCTTGAATTTAGACTATTTACTTCCTCCAAGACAGAAATATCCATGTCTGTGCAGTGTGCAGGATCTCCCCACAGGAAATAAGTTAGTCAAGGGGCTGTTGGCAGTAAAAGCGTTTTATGAATGGGAGAGCCCCCGAGTAAATTCCCTTTGATCAGTTTTTACTGTGTTTGACAAGTTCAATAATCACTACAAGGAGTTCAATGCAGAAAAAGTCAATAAGAAGTGATTAGTTTGCAATTGCAAGAAGGAAAAGTGTATCCAATTATAGAAGTATTTTAAAATATTCAATAGAAACTATGAGGCATTCAGGTACATTCCTGTGTCGTCAAAACCCAGCTTGATTATTCTGGTCTCATCACTAATTTTTGTGTTTTCCACACACTGACTCTATTGAGGTGCAGGATATATTGCATTTATTTGTATAGTGTGTTACTCACAGCTCCTAGCATGATGCGGACAATGAGCCACCTGAAGGTCCAGATGCAAATGCGTGAGGGTGGACAGCTGCGGGGGACCTGGGACAGAGTCCAAACTGGACACAAAAAAATGGCAAGGAAGCCCGTCTCCAACAGCTGGCTCTCCCAACCTGAACAAAACACCACAGGATCAACAGGTTAAATTATTTTCTTAAGGTTCAACGTACAACAGAAGAACAGACAAAGTTTTATTCAATAGACCACACTCCAGAACCAAGAGAAAGATGGACAGATCTACTGTAAACAGTTCTTTGCTCTTATATATTCATATTAAAGGTTATAGCTCCAACTTTTTCATCAAAACGGTTATCCACAGAATGTCTAGAGGGGTGCAGAATAAAAGTTTTACTGGATTTATGTGATAGCTCTGTGGAGAAATGGCATTGTGCTAATGCTAATGCTAACTAACGGTCAGCCGGCACTGTAACGTTTCCGGTGCAGGTGTGATGCTGGGTGAAATTATTCAGTTGTGTTTTCAGTCAACTGTCAACACGCTGCTGCTCCTTAAGTACAGTTAGCGTTAGCTTAGCTTTAGCTACTAGCCGCTCGTATACCTGGCAACCAATTAAAGGTTGGAGTGAGAGCAGGCGAGTGTGAGTGCCGGGAGGAATTAAACTTGTAGCTAACACCTTTAGTGAGGTTGGATCTGAAGCTTAATAATGTAATTTTTACATGGAGTCTTTGTTTGACAGAGATGTTGACCAAGAGAATAATCTAAATGTATGATGACAATGGCCTTTGTTGAGCAGATATTTGGTCATGAACCAAAATGATTTATCAACCAACAGCCTCAATATCACCAAAATAAATACAGTTCATCCTGCTGGAGGTGTGAATGTCTGACATCATTTCATGGTGATCCATTCAGTAGTTGTTGGGTTATTAAGGTAGGAACCCAACTGACCAACAGACCAAGATTTGATATTCCTAGAACCACGTTGCCTGATTGAAACCAAATCCAGTGCATTTTTATTATTCAGATTGACCATACTAAATGCAATGCTTGGATTTATTTATTTATTTTTTAAATAGTGAGTGAGTGAGCGGTGCCTGCCACTAATGACGCAAGCGGCACAAACCCCTGGCCTCTGGTTTGTTGTCTAGACTTGGGAACAATTGGAGGAGCTCAGTCTGCAGACTTTAAAGTTGCTCTGTCAGCTATAGGGTGATAATAGGTCCAAGGGAAAAAAAGAAGAAGAGGGAGTGAAGGAGAAAGACAGTGTCAGTTAGAGAAGAAGAAAATAAATATATTTTCAAAAAGAGAAATATAAGCCGCAGCTCCTAACCACAGACATCAGCCTGGCGTCTCTGACTACAAAGTGTCATTAGCCAGTCAGAAAGCTGCCACTGACCTCGCCACTTATCTGGGCCAGAGCCCTGCATGTAGCCTCCTATTTATACTTTCTTTCTTCTCTCCTCTACGTCCTCCCTCTTTACTCGTACATTCATGACAGTTTACTGGGTTCACCAAGTTAGGAGGTAATGTACTGTACGTCAATAAAACTTAATTCTGTCGCTGGCTGGATTTTAACCCAATAACTGGCTGTAAACACTTTTGGGGAAAACAATCATGAGAAAGCTGGTGGTGAGATTTAGAAGTATAAGCATAAAAGTAGATTTATGTGCTGTGATTATACTGTATTATAGTTATAATCCATGACTCTACATCTGCATGTTTCCAAAGGATAAAACAAGTTGGGATTTTTTTTTCTTATTCTTTGGGATTGATTCTTATGATTCCCAGTATAACCATTCTCAGCGCCCATTTCAAACCTCATAGAATTAAATAATAGGACTGAATAAACATATCTTTAAAGATAAGTTTATTTCAACTCTAAAAATGTCATTATGTCACCGGTGTCCCAATAACACCAACATGTGTGAGAGATTCAGATTCACAGAGACTACACTGGAGACAGGAACTAGTTGCCTACTCATTATTAAGAAAGACAACCAGCGTGTAGTCATGATGGAACAACCCAACAGCTAGAGAAAATCATCCAGGAGCACAGAAAGGTCAACTGTAGACTACAAAACAAGAACTGAGTCTGCTCTGTCTTCAGATTCCACAGGCTGTCTATCAGGACGATCTACAAGGCTGTAGCGAATAAACTACAGACTGAATAATCATATTTAGTTGTGATTCTAGGAAAGATGTTAACAAATTAATATCATCAGCACAGTATCCATATCAAACACAACCATGTACCCAGCAGCTAGCTGGCAGTTCACTGCTGAAGGCCAGGCAGAGTCAGCTGGATGCAAGGGAAGGATGCTAGTTTCACCCTCTTTTTTTCCCTGAAATCCCAATGTTTGTATTTTTCCACTGAATTCCTGCTGTGCATCACACCAGTTACACTGTAAACAAACTAAAATTGCATCCAAACCTGAGTGTTTCACATAAATGTTTTGCCTTTAATCCACTTGGATGATTGAAGACAGTTCCTGGATTCTGTTTTGAAAGCTGAAAGAGTCACTGGTGTGGACCATGAACTTCACTTACCGAAGGAATACCTGAGAGGAAGACAAGGGAAACAGAAACCACAATGCAATAAGACTTCTGATGCACTCTAACATCATCAAATAGTTAGAATAAGCTACATGTAATAGATCATTTCTTTGTCATGACTATTTTTATGATTATTATTTTATTACTATCATCGTTATATTATTTCTTCACTTGGCTTGACTTTCATTACTGAGCAATCTAACAGTTATTTTTCTGAAGTAGCTAAAGAAAAAAAAAATGTTTTGTGTGTGAATTGTTAAAAAAAAAATCAGTGAAAAGTGATCATCATAACTTCCCATAACCTCAACTGCATCCTCAAATGTCTTCAAATGCTTTGTTCAACCAAGTCCCAAAGCCAGTTTTATAATATTATATAGAATAGAATGTAAATCATGTCACCTGAAATACTGAAACAAGAGTTTTTTGTTTGTTTGTTTTTTTTTGGGGGGGGGGGGTTCCCTAAACTATTGTTTATTATTTGACGGAAGAGTATTAGGGCTGCTGTGGAAAAAAGAGTGACTTCCGACTTTTTTCTCAGAATTCTGGCTTTAAACTCAGAATTCTGACTTTAATCGCATAATTCTGACTTTAAAGAATAGGATTCTGACTTTCAAATCTGAACTCTGAGAAGAAAGTCAGAACTCACTTTTTCTTTTTTCAGCGGCACTAATCCTCTTCTATAAGTCTAAATCCAAAACAGTGATTTCATAAAGTTCAAAAGCTTTAAGGAATATATTTGTATAACTATGTGGATATATTATAATGTAGAATAGAATAGCTGGTACAAGTTACTCATACCAGCTTAATGTCACATGTGTGACATTTAATTTCTTTACTGAATGCAACCTGGCTGGAACCTAAATGTCCTATTTGCCCATTTAGGAATCCTTAGAAAAAAAATTGCATTCATCTGCGGTCGTGTTTCAGTCAAAGTAATGAATGTAAGTTTAATCAGCTCTTGGTCTCTCCCAATTTCTCAGAAGATCTGTCTCATTGCTCCAGGAAGCTAATGGAGAGTCAGTTGATAATTCAGTTACATGTGAGCCAATGCACGGAATGTGTCTATCTATCCTGGACTCACCACAGCTGCCCCACGTTGACCAGTGAATGGTACAGCACCCACAGCGTCACCATGATCACCATGTTGGCCATTCCTGTCGCCAGCACAAACGCCGACAGAGCCATCCCCACCAGGGCCATGGCGTCCAGGTTGGCGTCCATGTCGCTCCAGTCCAACAACCAGAGGATGGACGGTGTGTACGCGAAGGCGGCCATGCCTATCTTTCCCCCGACGTAGCGCTTCACGCTGTTGAGGTAGCTCTTGCAGGGCATCAGGCCGCGCTCACCAATCAGCTGCTTGTTCTGGTTGTAAGCTACGCTGAACGCCACCACTGCAGGAAAAGACACAACACCACTATCACTGCATATAGTCTACATATTGTTTTTCATTACCCTTTATTTTGAAAAGGTCTTTTGCATCACCAAGAATAAATAAGTATAGCATGAGTATGAAATCATATCAAACATGGACAAAATTGTTGGTCGTTCAAGAAAAAAACTAAAAAAAAAAAACAAAAACACAACTGTCACTGACATAACTTGAAACTAACATAAGTAATAACAATTTAATGAAAACTTAAACAAAATCAGACATTGCTTTTGAATTGTGGTTCAACAGAGTAATTTTATAAAACAAACTAATGAAACTGGCCTGGACAAAAATGATGGTACCCTTAACTTAATCTTGACTTGATATTTGTTGTACAATCCTTCCTGTTCAGTAGATCAGGACTCATAAGGCCACTTCAGATTTAGTCCAGTGTTTCGTTCTTAGCCATTCTTGGGTGTTTTTAGCTGTGTGTTTTGGGTCATTACCCTCTTGGAGGATCCCTGACCTGCAACTTAGACCAGGGCTTTCTGACACTGGGCAGCACATTTCTCTCCAGAATGGCTTAATAGTCTTGAGGTTACATTGTAACCTGCACAGATTCAAAACAGCCTGTACCAGTGCAGCAAAGCAGCCCCAGAACAGAACCGACCCTGATCCAGGTTTCACAGTAGGTACAGTGTTTTCTTGTTTCTTTGTGTGCTTCATTTTTGCATCTGTGTACGATTAGCTGATGTGACTTGCCAAAAAGCTTCATTTTGGATCAAAAAGCTCCAGTTTTGTCTCATCAGTCCACAAAGCTTCTGGGAGAACATCCTTTGGTCTTTTACTTTTATCAGTCTCAAGTTATTTCAGTGACAATTGTGGGTTTTTCTTTCTTTATCAGAAGGGTAAAAACAATTTTCTCCACGTCTGTCGCTGTTAATTTCTGAAAGATGTATTCACATTTCAGTCTAAACTGTTTGATACAGACACAGGACTTTGACATGGATGTGTGTCATGTGGTGAAATCAGGCTATGAAGGCAAACAGCAAACACCAAGGTCTGAAGGTGGCTCTGCCAGTTCAGAATGCGGGACAGTGCGTGTCTGTATCTGGTTGTGTAGGAGAGCAATGTATGGTTTTTGATTTTTGATCTTGCTTGTGTTTTCACACCGGTGCTCATAGATTTAGGCTGAGACTGAAAACCTGAGTCCCACAAACAGAGCGTCAAGAACCTGCACTCATGTGACTTAAATAAAGGAAAACACAGCATGTGAGGTCATTGTAGACTAATATATTAAATGCATGTTACACAGCAGACGGACTGTAATACACCACACACACCTCGTGTGTTTGTGAGTGTGGTGCAGAGTAGTGAAACTTCAGCGCACTTACAGTAAATAAAGGCGGTGAAGCGCAGCAGCACGATCCGTGTGAGCCAGTAAGTCCCGGTCTGCAGTGACCCGGGTCTCTTCCCTGTCTCTGTGTCTTTACTGGTCTCTGATCCATGGTCTTTACAGCTGTCAGTGTCCGCGGCGTCTTTCTCTGTCTTCCTGATGTCGACACGTCTTCTCCGCACAGAGCTCTCAGCGCTTTCACTGCTGGCCGCCATGTTCAAGGAGCTGACGGTCATGTGACTTAGTAGACGCGGAAGTGATTTATAATAATACAATTTTATTATTATTATTATTATTATTATTATTATTATTATTATTATTATTATTATTATTATTATTACATACAATTGTTAATTTATTGTAATAATATAGGGGTGTTTTTTTTATTGAAACAGACAATGACATACAAACATAAATACACACAATGTAACACCACTGACAAAAAAAGAAAGAAAGAAAAAAAAATAATAGAATGTAGTAAAGTAGCATTTCTGCTTCAAAAAAAAGTTTCATGAGCAGACACGGCTACTATCCAAACCTTTAAAGTTTAAACTCTCAACCTGATATTGCCTGTTAACAATTCTCTGCCTCCTCCTACTTCTTCCTGCCAAGCGAGGAGGAATTCTGTTGGTAAAACCTTTCAAAAGCCAATGGGATACGAGGGGTGGAGAGATGCATGTGCTAAAGAGAGTTAAGGAGCTAAAAAAGAAAACAGTTGCCATCATAAAACTCTGTCTTGCTTTGGAAGAGGGTGTGGAAAGGAATCTCAAGTTCAAGACAAAAAAAAATGTGGGATTTTACTTGACTCGGTGGTGACACACTCTTCCTCGCAGAGCCGCGTGCGCCTTTACGCACGGAGTTTGGGCGCCAGTAAATCCCTGCAGCTTTTTAGGGGCTAACATGACAGAAGAGATCAAGTCATTGATAGAGCATCCATGCAGCCCGGCGGGCAGCGACAGCTCCATGTCCCTGCACGGCTCGGATTCAGAGTCTCTAGTTTCTCCTGCAGGATCGGACGCACCGGGGACTGCCTCTGGAAAGGCGCACAAGGTAGATGGCGGCGCAGAGGATGAGCGTTTCCCAGCCTGCATTCGTGATGCGGTGTCACAGGTGCTGAAAGGATACGACTGGTCCTTGGTACCGATGCCCAGTCAGGGAGAGAGGGGGCTGAAAAATAAACCTCATGTTAAACGTCCGATGAACGCGTTCATGGTTTGGGCACAGGCGGCGCGCAGGAAGCTGGCGGACCAGTATCCTCATCTGCACAATGCTGAGCTCAGTAAGACGCTGGGAAAACTGTGGCGGTGAGTACTGGACCTCAACTTCACATAATAAACTGTCTGCAACTCAAAACCAACACAGTTTTTAGTGTTTGAGCCAAAGTCTGGACAGTCTCACTCTAAGATTAACAGTTAGGCCTAGTGGCGTCATTGCGCACAAAGTTAGATCAAGTAATTTGCTGGTGAGTTATTCCTGCTGCTGATTAATAGGCTAATGGTTGAAAAAGGCGTCCTTCTGTTTAATAAAAATAAAGGCAAATATATATTTTTATCCCTTACTGATCATGAAAAACCAATCTGAGTCAGATGCATCAAGTAATATAAATCTAATAATAAAGATTAAGTGGATAAGCAAGTAAGCAAATAAGTAGATAAATGGATAAATAAGTAGATTTCAGTGTGTGTAAAAAAAAAAAAAAGCAGTAGGAAAAATAAACATGGGCCATACTGTAAATACTTCCTGTCCTGCAAATGAAAATGTCTCATAATGAAGTGTTAGAGTTAAAAAGTATTACATTAGTATATAAGTTAGTATATAATTCAGGCAGAAAATAACTGCTGAGTAACAGGACAAGTGATGATCCATTGAGGTACCGTTGAGTGGTTCTTTCTGAAATGTGGTGTATTTATACTTCATTTATAATGAAATAATAATTGTATGTGTCATGCTAATTGACATTTGTTTACATGAAAAGAAAAAGATTAAGCAAGTTTCCATGAGCAGATATACAGCCACATTATGATTCTCCACTAATCCGTTAACTCCCCTCTCTTCACCTCAGGCTTCTCTCTGAAGTAGAGAAACGTCCTTTTGTGGAGGAGGCAGAGAGGCTGAGGCTGCAGCACAAGAAGGACTATCCAGACTACAAGTACCAGCCCCGGAGACGGAAAGGCAACAAACCGGGTCAAGGGGACAGTGGAGCGGGGCTGGTCCAGCAACAGAAGCAGCAGAGCCAGTATAAGACAGAACCAGGGGTGTCCAGGCTGACTGGAACAGGGGATGTGCATCATCATTACCATCCAGACAGGACAGGTGAGACACTGATCATGCTGTATTTAGATCCTCTATTTCAGTGGTTCTCAAAGTGGGATCTGTGGACCTCCAGGGGTCCTTGAGCGGGTTCAAGGAGGTCCCCAACCTTTTCTCAAAATTTTACCACATTTTCCCCCAGAAATATTACATTTTCATTCCAATTTTCTTTTCTTTTTTTCCAAAAATGCATGCCATTGGCAGTAATTTGAATGTACATTGACTAAAAAAAGCAACATTATTCAGTCTCAGAACAAATATTTGTGTATTCTGGTGTTTGTTTTAAAAATTTGATTCAATGGGGGGTCCGTGGTCTAATTTGTGTCAGTTTAGGCCGGGATCCGTAATGTAAAAAAGTTTGAGAACCACTGCTCTATTTCATTACAGTCCATTCATGCATTGGAAATGATCTCCTCTGTGTTTGTGTTTCCTTAGGTCAGTCTCATGGACCTCCAACTCCTCCCACTACCCCTAAAACTGACCTCCACATAGGGAGCAAACATGAGAACCACCGATTTGTGGACGGCAGCTCCGGCTCTGCTCCTCCACCCAGCCGACATAACATTGACTTCAGCAACGTGGACATCTCTGAGCTCAGCACCGAGGTCATCAGCACCATAGACGGATTTGACGTCCATGAGTTTGACCAGTACCTGCCTGCCAACAACCACGGCTCGGCCGTTCTGACCCAAACAGATACCAGTCACACCCATAGCAACCCCCCTGGATCATTCGTCTTACCCAGCATCCACTCTCACCCCCACAGCCTTCCCACTTGGACTCCCAAAACTTCTGGTGGGTCTTCCGCTGGAATGCCACCGTCCTCTTCCAGTCGTGACACCCATGAGGAAACCGTCCACAAACCTCAGATAAAAACCGAGCAGATGAGCCCGGGTCACTACAGCAACTCCTCCTCCACCACCTCTCCGCCACCACAGCCAGAGTACACCTCCCTGAGCTCAGGTGGCTGTCCATACCCCAACTCCTCCACATCTTCCTCCAACCAACCTGACCACACTGACCTTCAGAGCTCCACTTTCTACAGCGCATTCTCTGGGTATCCCGCCGGTCTGTATCAATACCCGTACTTCCACTCCTCCAGAAGGCCTTACACCACATCACTTATCAACAGCCTGGCCTTGGCACCACCTCCGCACAGTCCTCCATCTGGCTGGGAGCAACCTATCTACAAAACACTCACCAGGCCTTGAAGAAGAGGATACAATAAAACTAGTTTTATAGACAAAAAACTACTCACAGAAGTGTTAAGGAGCATAAAGATACTGTTTGGGATTTTTCTAACATTTTGCCTTAATAAGAGTTATTTCCAGAGGTTAACACCAATTTGGATTACAGAAGGAGAGTACTGCATAGCAGCTGTTAGCCAAATGGCTTTCATTGTGTGTCAATGTATTATTGCATTTGTTCATTTCCACAGAAAAAAAGAAAAAAATCAGAACAAAGATTCAGTGTTTTGTCTCCTTACTGAGCAAAGCGGTCTGTGAAATGTCATACGAACCCTTATGCAGACTAAAACGTTCCATTAAACTTCGCACTAATGTAATTTTGGTGTGTGAGTATAGGTCATATATGAAGGAGGGTGTTACACTTTTTATATTAGTTTTTCCACACTTAATCTGGCTGAAATAAAACAGTTTCCCCGCATTCACCTTCATATTAGTGGGAAAGCGAGTTACAATGGGTTCAAAATTGAATGTGGCCACTTTTTTTTTCTTTTTTATATATAGTTTTGCTACAGCAGATTTGTGAAGGGATCTGCATTATTAACTACTGGCTGTTTAGCCAACAAGACAGCTTTTGAACCTCAGAGAGATTGTGTGGCAATAGCTTCTGATATCTGGAAATATAGTTTCAGCATTCTGCCAGGAATTACATGGGGGGAGATCGATCCGCTCTCCTGCTCGTATGCTGAGTATAAAGCTAAAGATAGCAGATGCATCAGCAGGGACAAACAGCTAGCTAATTCTTTTATTAAAACCAATTATGTCATGGAGTCTTGTGATAACCTACTGTAAAACCACAAACTGTGGTTCTTAGCTTTTATTTTAGTGATGTTTTGCTTTTGCTGGTAGGCAGAAAGTTTTACAGTCCTCTGGGCAGAGCCAGTAGCTGTTTCCAGCCTTAATGCTAACCAGCTCCTGGCTCCATATGACACTGCTTTTGATTTTCTCATCTATCTGTTGGCAGGAACTTTCTTAAATGTCAAAATATTCCATTTAACCATAAAAAGTGTTAATCGAACTACAAAATTTGACTGCTTTGTGAGCATAAAACAGAAATAAGTAGGCCTATCACACTTTCATTTTTCTATTATGCCTGTATCAAATGTTATGAAGCCAGCAGCATTAAGTTTAACCATGGCATTTAAGGTTCCATTAGTTGAAAAAAATCAGAATCACAGTAATAGGCAAATACAAAAAATTGAAATTTGACATCAGTCGCCTTTTCTTCTTTCCTCTCTGGCTGGACTGTTTTACTCTTACTGTTGACCCGTCCCTGACTGCTGCTTCATTTTCAGTTTGTTTCCAGTCCAACAGCTGCTCCTGCTGGCTTTCTTGGGAGGAGATTAGCTAATTTCACACTCTCAGCTCCGCTTGGATTATTGAATGCAGGTCCTGATGGACAGGACAGCTGGACTGGCTTTTCCAGAGGCGCAGCAAATGCCTCTTCGTATTGATCAAGTCTGACTTCAATGTGCTGGTGTGAGTTTACGTAAAAGGTTGAAAAGAGTTTTAAAGAACAAGTCCTACTACACCAAATGTTTGCTCTAAACTAAATTGGTTCTAAAAGTAGGAAAGTGGGCCTACAAATGGTTAGAATATAAAAACAACAAAAATAGGTTTATTCTAGTAATATTCAAGTACTGAAGCAGCAGTTTTAATATAACCAAATGTGTGTTGCATGTGCCAGCGCCTCACTGACCATATTATCTTCAGGACAAACACGATGGCTGCTGAGCCAAAGTCCCACCCGCTTTTAAATGCTTCCTGTGCGGGTTCAATCTGGCTGCAACAGCTCAGTGGCTCACTGTCTTAGCAGTTTACCATGACAACCTGGTTGCCAACGACAACACAGTGGCCAGACAGAAGCAACATTGATTTACCCATAATTCCGTAGAGCCCTGGAGCCAGCAGCATGTGTATATGGAAGTTTGTGCAAAAGTGGCGAGATGGTCAGGTGACATTTACACCAGCAGACCTTCAGTCCACACTTGTCCCGCCGTGAGTGTGCAACTCTACACGTCTTTAGTCTCCAATTACAGTGGCTAATGAGCGCCATCTACTGCAATGTGGAACAAGTGAACGGCCTCAGGCATTTAGGAAAATACAGGAGTGTTGTGTTCTGCAAATTGACCATCTGCATAAAGAGCCATGGAAAATTATTTATAAAACATCCAGGATTTTTTAATTTGAAGTGTATAGCCCAGAGGTAGTACTCTGGACTCGAGGACCTCTGAAACACCTCATCTGGTGCAGTGATTATGGAAATGGAGAGCAAGGTGTTTATTTGGGATTTGGGTTGACATCTGGTGACTGTGGCAGCCAGCAACACATCACTTTTAGTATCTCCTAACCCCTTGAGTGCTGTTTAGAAGACATATAAGTTTTTTTGTTTATTTTTTCCTTGAAAGGTATAGCTTAGTTCATCAGTTTGGGAAATATGCCTATCCACTTTCATTACTGCCAGGTAAATGAAAAGACTATTACCAGTACACTCTTGTGCCTGTGCATTATGATGGTTGTTACAAAGCAATTACAGTAATTAGCTTAGTTTAGTATAAAACAGTGTATCATCAATATGAATACTCAGATTGACAAATCATAAAATATATATCAGTTACGGAGTTATAAACTTTTGTAACGTGCAGGGCTGGCCCCTTTAGGCTCTTAAACTCTCTACTCTAGTGTGGCCAACATATCTCCAGTAAGAGTTGCATTAAATCCAATAAATAACCTCATGTTATGTCACTTGAGTCAGTTGGTGGCAGAACACTACAATATGTGATCACATGAATAAATCTAAGGACTTTACATTATTAAGAAGTGAGCTCACCAGACATCTGTATCCAGCTCCTCTGCTCTGCTTGAGGGATGATTCAATTAGCCGATACTATTATAACACTCAAATCTATGACCAAACTGTCTGGGGGAGAGTTGCATTGCTGGTAATGTAAGCAGCAGATTTTTACAAGGAGAAGGAATGCATGGAATAAAAAATATGATGTGGCTCAGCTGGATTGATTTAGATCATTTTTTCATCTGTCAATGTTGAGTGACAGTGTAAAGGAGTATAATGCTATATCCATGCTCTACAATACATACATAGATACATTTAATCATCTAACCTTGGCCAAGAAAGTGAATAAGTGTTTTCTGAAAATGTAATATACATATATATGTATAAGTCACCTGAATCTAACCTAGGTCCATGTGACTATAGTTCATATTTGACATGTCCCCCAGTGGGCTCACCGGATTTCCCATTTCCCATCAGCATCTCTCCCTGTGACGATTCCACAGTGATGTGATGTGCGATCTCCCTCGTAAAGCAGCAGAAGAGCTCCATCTGCTGGGGAACAAAGGGCACAGCTGGACTTTCTTCTTATATTGTTGTGTATCATGAACTTTTGACGTCACAAACAGGGTTTAACCTTTAATTCTGTTTCATTTCAACTTGGGTTTCAGTTTTATATCTCTGGCTGTCATCTTTTTCAGTTCTGATGACTATGTGCTGTACAAGGTTATTGTTAACACGAAGCAAGAAACTCAAGGCTAAACATAAAAGTTTATTCCAAATCAGTAGTTTCTTGATTTTACCACATTTCCAGGTCCCAGCAACTGACTTGCTGTTTAGTGTATCTGGTGTGTGTTTTTGTATAAAGGCCAATCTATTAGGAATTTCAGAGTAGCCTTGGCTATAAATGCTATGATACTGTATGTAACTTTGCGTGAAACGATACTACATTGACCCTATAAAGATAAGCATTAAATAATTCCATTAACCCCCAGTAACAATGATAAACAACACTATGAAAGTAAGTGAAAGTTAACTTAAGTTATTCAGTGTATGTATGTGTGTATACTGAATTGACACAATTGAAATGTGTAAAACACTGGTGTGAACACAAATCAGACACTACCACTTGATTCCAGACTCATCTGTATTGATGTTAAGATTTTTATAATGAAACAACCTATCACCGTGATTGAAGGATCAACACAACAATGTGTCTTCAAAACAAGATGCGAAAAAAGTAAACAGTTGTTGAAGTGTTATATAAATTACAATCCTGTCACATTACAATCCTTTAAAGCAGCAATAACTTCCTACGATGACTCAGTATGTTCAACAGTACAAATAAATAAGAGAACAGCTGTAAGATTGAGGTTTTTGAGAGGAACCCTGTCTGGATGCAGATCAGCCCACCTCCAGCCATGTTAACAGCGATGGTGATCACTGAGAGTTTGTGTGTGTTTTTATGCATATTTGTTGGTAACAGCACTTTGTAGATTTTTCGGTTTAACAGGGTGTACGTGCCGGAGGTTCAACCTCACAGCGTCCTCAACGAAAATGTCACGACTCCACACACACACACAGTAAGCCACTGTCATCAAAACTGTACATTCAATAAATTAACAATGCATTGTCTTTGTTAAGCAACCAGTGAAATGACTAGATTACATAATTACATTAGATTACAGGTAGAATGAACCATTCACAAGATGAAATCCAGGGGAACGGGGGAGGGAAGGACCCACATGGCTGAGGAGAGGGGGGTGGTTGGCAATGGTAATGTATAGCACAAGGTTGGCAGGCGCAAGTAGCAATGACACCACCTACCCTTTGGCCTCAGATCACTAGGGTTTGACCCCACGAGGGGCCAAGAGTCGCTTTAGAATTTGAGTTTCCTACACTGAAGTACCTTTGTCTCTTTTGCTTCTTTTCTTTCATCATCTTATCCCATCTTGGCCCATCCCAAAACGCCCCCCACCTGTCCCCCAACCCCACCCCACCTCGTCCCGCCATGGTCTGTGGTCACACGCAGGGGTTTGTCTCTGATCGGACTGAGACTGGCTTTTTGGAGTTCTTCTGGAGTTGGTTGCAGTTTCCTGTAGGCTTCAAGGCTTGTGTTTGAAATGGGCCTCCACTGCAGAGACAAGAAAAGTAACATGAGGTAATGCAGTACTAGTGCGGGTAACAGAATGCTTCTAAACAATCTGCTTTTTCTGAGTGGCAATAATGATGCTTTTTTTTAATTAAAGCTACTGAGAGAGAACCACAAACAGAGAATCCAAAAGAAAATTGTTTTCTTGTTGCGGCAAAATGCAAATGAATCAGTCTGTTTTTGTTCCTCAAAAGACTGAACTGCAGAATAAATGATTTTTTAAACAGTGTTTACCTGAGCTGAGGAGGGTATGTTTCCACCCATGTCTGTGTATCAGCAGGATTACACAAAAAGTACTGAACCAAGTCCATACCAAACACGGTGGACAGATGGGCCTGGGACAAACCTATTAAATTTTGGTGTGGATCCACTTAAAGCGGCAGGTCCAGAATTTTCCGTAACATTGCGAGGTTGAGTGTTTCCATCACTTTCACAGGCAATAATATTCAGAATTTAAAACTGCAGATTAAAGGGATACTTCAACATTTTGGCAAACTGGCCCATAGCCATAATCCCTATAGTCATAGCAGTAGGTTTGTTACTTTTAATTGTCGGTGCAAGCTATTTTTAGAATGGCGGAGCAGAGCCGTGAGCTGCTCAGAGCTACGCTATGGAGGCTAATGGGATTTCTTGGTTTCCCTCATCAAACTCATCTAATACACAATCCAACAACTCCAAAACGCTCTTGTAGATACGTAAGTTGTGACCTGCACATTCACCACGCTATGAGATAATAACAGAATGTTACGAGACAGAGTTGTTTTCGAGGCAAATGCAGAGACTGCTTACCGAAAAATTGCCCCTGACCGGAACGTGCATCAGCTGTTTTGCATGAATTTACCTCAAAAACACATGAGTTGTTTTTAGGTAAATTCATGCAAAACAGCCAATATTTGCCAAAATGTTGAACTATCCCTCTAGCAACTTGTCCAGTTTGTGTACCTGCATATTCCTGTGGCCTCATTGGTCGATTGATCACCCTCTGAAAGGCCGCTATCCAATCCCGTTGCTCGGCCTCCGTCTCGCAGGCAAACAGGAACTTCCTGTCCGGTGTTACGATGGTGATGCCGTGGTTCCAGTGGTAGCCCTGGGTAGACGGGGGCAAACCAGCCAGGACGGTGTAGCTGTTCTCCTTACTGCCGATGAACACCTCGCCACGGGCGTAGGCATCCTGGGAGAGCAGGGGCACAGGGTGAGAAGACAGACGGGTGAGGGCTGAGCAGTGGGTCAGAAGAACACAGTAAGAACAGGCAGCTGTCTTCTTACCAGAGGGTCTTTAAAATACATGAGCCTCCTGTCATCCATAGTGAACCACCTCTTCTTAAAGCCCTCTGTGTGCTGCGGCAAAGAACAAGACAATGAAGATTATGAGAAAAGAAAACAGCAAACGGAGTTAGTTCATAGCAAGAACTATAAATTACTATCAAATAAAGGCAAAAAGCCAAAAATATACTTAAAAAAGAACTATAAATTCTTATGACAGGTCTGCAAGCAACAACAATTTGTGTATTGAAACATTGATATTACTTTTGTGATGTACAGAGTGTTATGTTAAATTTAATGTTAATGTTAAATCACCATTAAAAGAAACTAAATTTCCAAGTTGTCACAAGTTAATCAATCAGGCAAACAAAGAACTCAACTAGTATGATGGCCATTAAGGGATATAATGTTTTATTGTCTGATCCTGAGGCCCTGTCATGTAAAGTGAGCTATGTAAATCTACTTTCAACACCGTCATTAGTTTAACTTTAACTTTGGATATTGCCAAATCAGGTTTATAAGATGCATCTGGTCCTTAGTTGTGAAATGGTGAAACACGACAGATAAAACACAGCTCTGATGAATACAGTATCAATATATTTTTTGCATACATTGATATACAGTGTATGCAATGTGTTGCTGGTTAAAAGGCTTATTGTAAGGGGCCACGAGGCAGTTTGGGAACCTTTACCACACTAGACCATTTGAAATTTTAATTTCAATCACAAGAAATGATCCAGAGTAGACAACCACTGCACAAACCTTTGGGCCGGTTTTCTCCATAAAGCCTTCCTTCATAAAGTTTCTGGTCAGTTTAGGCACCAGCTGGAAGATAAAGGGCAGAAACAGAATCACATTAAATAAAAGCATGGCTGAAATAAATGGCTTGATCTAGCATGTATTAGAGAGAATATTATGCATGTGCTTGTCTCCGAGAGTTTTTTAAGTGATATAAATGGCTCCCATGGTGAACCCAAGGACGATCATCCATCTTACAGGAATACAATAATTCAATGATAATCAGACATCTTTGAAAATTCTTTGCAAATCGGTCACCCTCACCTCCTCATCACTTGCTCCAGGAAAAGCAACCTGCAGGTAGTGGAACCTGGCAGCTCTAATGGCGTTGAACCAGTCGACCATCTCCTGCAAGAAAAAGAAACAAACTGTAAAAAAAAAAAAACCCTGAGTGGCACTGTAACCTGCTGTAACTCACAATCACCGTCTGTTCACTTCATGCATTCTGATTTGTGAGCGAAGACCGTGGGGTTTTATAGTAACAGTCACAGTTACATCCTTTATCTGTGATGACAGCGCAGGTATCTTTCTACAGGGAGGAAAGTGCAGCTGAGAGCATCGGAGCTCCGTGGATGCTGCAGCGCTGTCGATACCTCCACCACAGAACAAGAGTGACGGCGACACCGAACGAACCCGATGAACTCGCTCTGCTACCAGCCCTCAGTAACAGCAGTCAGCCAGCAGAGGGGGCAGTGCATTCTCTATCTCAGTCTCTGACTCTCCTTTTCAGTCTCCTGAATGGACATAATTATCTGCCTCTTTCTTCCCTCTAATCTTGTTTTTGATTAACTGTGTGTACCCTAATGTCCATTTTCCCAATCCCCAACCCCACCAGCCCTCCTCCACTCCTCTCTGTTAGTCATACAGTAAATCCCATAGATGTAACCGTATTGCCAGGCAATAAATTGTGTCCTCAGTGGTACAAAGCCCATCAATGAAGACGCTTAGCACACACACACTTGTTGTTAATAATATTTGTGAGGACCTATCCATCCCCTTACCCTGAGCCAAGCAATGATTTTATGCTTTGCTCTAAAACTAAGTCTGGCTCTAAAACCAACCTCTAACATCAGTCATTTCATGTCCAACACTTTGGTCCCCACAATTATTGTTGGACCTCACAAGTGTGGTGGGCTTCTAGTTTTCAGAACCCACAAATACATACAAAAAACCCACCCCATTACCCAGACAACAGGTTCAATAGCAAAATGGTGAGGGATAAAATAATAGTTGGTGGCTTATTGAAGGTTTTTTTTGTTTGTATGTCTCACAGTTCTTACAGCACTCCTACAATTCCAAGAAAGGAAATCACTTGAGGGGTGGAAAACACCATGTCAAAACAGGAACTGTCTTTTAGTCACAGCTCCATGCTGAGATTGGATAGGTTAGGTTTACTATGAAAATTATGACTCCATGCACTCTTATTTTGAAGGATATGAACAGAATTAAGATTTGACATCCAGACTGACCTCATCATCTCCCTACAAGGAAGCACAATGCTGAGCACAGCAGCGAGTGTGGAGTGACCACAATAATTCCCCTACTAGGGAAGCCTACAGTATATTGCTGAGGTGGACAAGGGGGTTGTTTGAAATGCAGCATGAGCAACAGCATTGACACAGATGATTAACTTGACTAAGTCAGAGGCGACATTGGTTGAGTCCTTTTGGTAGAAGGTCAGCATCAGTCAGGATTGCAGTATTTCAGCAACATAAGGATATAAATCTAATCTGATATCAATGTAAAACTCTAAATAAAAATAAAGATAAAAAAAACAACTGACGTCCCTCCAGATACACAGAGGTGTCAATATGTAGTAGAAATGTGATGATACATTGGTGAAGTGGTGACTCCCAGTCCCAGCACTTAAACTTCATGTAGCAAGTAGCAACCACAACCTTTTTTTACATGGGCCCAAAATATTACAACATGAAGGCACTTCCTACATTTCCCCCATAATGTAGATGCAGACATTGTTTAATTATAGTCACAAGTCAGCAGTTTAACCTCATAGCCTCTGTCTCTAAATGTGTCACTGTCTGAATACTTTCATGACTGCGACGTAGGTACTGAAGCCACTGATGCTTGCTGGAAAAAGCCAAAAGGACATTAATTATTCAGGGACATTTCCAAGCCCAAGTGTGTTTAGTAAAGCAGACAGCATGCATATTATACTACTAACCCTGTACTAGTGCCCTGGATATAACATAAATCTAACTCTTGATATAGTGCACATGAAAACTGTTTCACTACATTGTGGGAATATAAGAAGACATAAGTGGGAATGAGCGTAAATAACAGTGATAGCGTACCTTAGCGTCACTGTGGTAGACAAAGATGTTCCTTGTGCTGTTGTCTTTCAGATAGGTGATCTGTAATCCACAGGGGTTGCCGATCTTGGCCGGCTGGAAGGTGGCATTGAGAGTTTCAATTTTCATCACCGCCTTGGGATCCCTGGCCTTGATGGAGGCAGACATAAACAACAAATAGTACGCAGCACTACAAAATTCCCTTACTCACTACTGATAGAGGCTTTAGCTGAAGTGAAATTGTGCCCAACTGTGTACAATTTAAAATCAGCTGTATCATCTTGCTTACATCCTGCTTGTTGAAGTATTTCAGCGCTCCCTCCCTCTCCGACAGGATGAACTTTCGGCTGAGAAACTGACCATTGTCTCTTCCTCGTTTCCATAGAAACCCCTCTCGGTACCCTGGGCAGAGAGGGAGAGAGAGAGAAAAAAAATGCATGTGGTTATGGAAGCTGGTAACAAAAACCCCATCAGAGGAGATGAAAGATAAAACATAGGAGACATTTATAACAGCAACGGAGAGATGTTGTAACTGCCCGTTGTGAGATGATACTGTACTTCAGTTGAGCTGAAATCAAACATCATTTGATCTTAATCTCATTTAAGGGAGGAGGGCGAAAAAGGAGACGGTGCGTGAGGGCGAGAAAACACAGCAGAACATCCAAGAAACAAACAGACGAGAGAGGGGAGCGTTTAGCGGGGGGAGCGGCATGAGACAGCACACAGAGAGGGATTTTATTGTCTCTGAACCAAAGAACATCCTTTTCCATGTTAATGATATACTGTTCCATTTAAAGCCTATGATGTTTTCTTCTTATTCTTCTTCCTCTTCAACCTATTTTGGTAAAAGGTTCTGCCTGCACTGCCTGCATTTCTCTCTTTTCTCTTCTATTTCTGTCACACTGTGAAGTGTTTTCTTTCTGATCTGGATCTATTTTTGTATCTTGAATGAGAGGAAATGCAGATCAGTGATCAGCTGGCATCCCAAAGAAGTGGCTAATTTACATTCTAGCCATTACCTGATGCTGAGTGTTTTGTAATGAGCGCTAATTGTCAAATAAACCGCATTTTCTGCACTGTAAATAATGAGTATGAGGTGTAAAATGGGCTGATGTGCCCTGAATGACTAAAAACAGGATGAACTCATGTCATGTGTAAATGTAGCAGAGGAGGCTAAATATATTTTCTCATTACTTGCATTTACATTTAATGATGTTGGGGGTTTTAGTTTCATTTGACCAGGTTTTAAGTTGGATGTGATGGCATTTTGTTTGCGTGTTTAAGCATCAGCAACATCTCACAGAAATAGAGTCACAGTTAATGTGGAAATCCCACAGAGCTTACTGTCAACAGCTGCTAGCCTGCTAGTGCTCCTGGTCAGGGAGACTAACTGGTAGACTAAAAACAAAAGTAGTCCCATTAAAAACTGCTCACTGCAAGGTTGGCTGGTAATCAAAAATAAAACAGATAGCATTCTTAGAATCTGAACAGTTTTTAGCATGATTGGCCAGTCAGAGTTTGAATGTTTCTCTCACTTCCCCTTTTTTTTTCTTTACTGTTTTTACTGTAAATCTTTAAAAATCTCTTTCACTTTATTTTACTCATGTGAAAAAAACAACTGCAAGTTTAGTATGATTTAGAAACGAGTTCTGTGTTTACCGGTATTCAATTAAGAGATGTAAAAAAAAATAAAAATAAAAAAACTATTCACCTTGGCGGCCAAAGCATTCAAATAACTAAAAAAAAAAGTCATGGACATAGGCTAGACACAGGACAAGTGTATCTGTAATGCTATTTACCATTGTACATACGTTAGAAAATATATTCTGTAAGTGAAACGTCTAACTAGAATTTATAGCATCATTATGTATTTTTGACTACTTTGGTGGAACAGAACAAGTTGTGAAAACAAAATTGACATATTTTCCCCTTATAATGTTAGCATGTTAGCAAAAACTCACCACCTAACAGAATCTTGGCATCCATAGTAGCTGTCAAACTGGTAAAAGTTTTAACTTGGCTAATAGCATGAATCTAATCAGTCAATGTGTGCACAATCAAACCAAAAAATTAGCCAAGTGACTATAAACATGCTAAAATGCTTCACAGATTTAACAATTCTATGGTTTGTCACTACAATACGATACATATACATACAATACAAATGACTCTGTCTGGCGGCCACTTCAATACAGCTGATGTTCATCCGCAATTGCATGTTGCAGTTGTTTACAAGTGCACCTTTTGAGTAAAATAGTAAAATAGTGTTTTTACAGTGCTTATTGATGGTGCTTATCAAGTGTGCTTGTATGTGGTTACAAATGAATTACAAGGCAAACATCAATATGTCTGTAGGGCAGTTCTCATCTTCTGATTCAATCTTGCCTCATATTCAGGGCCATCCACTGTTTCTTCACTTACTTGCTCTCTTCCATTCTCCTTATTCACTGCCATAGATTACCTCTCTATCTTTTTGTCCTCTGCACTCATTTCACTCCATCCTTGTGTGTTAATGTGTGAGTGTGTATGCATGCGAATGCGCTTTGTGGCTGTGACTTTCTGACATGAAACATTCACCTACACTGGCATTACCTCATCGATCAATAGCCCTCCTTGTCCCCACCCTCGGCTCCTTCCCTTTGCGCCCTTTTCCTTCCCTCTGTCCTTTGCATACTGGATCAATGTTAACATTGGCCGCTGTGGACTGCTGATAGCCAGTCTCAGACACTCACACCCACACACACACACACACACACACACCCGCACACACAAGTACTGTACACAGATGTCTTGGGCCTCAAAATGAATGATGTAGTGAGCATGAATGCACAGAGATGACAGAGTGACTCATATTATTACAATCCATCTGTGTGTGTGTGTGCGTATGTGTATGTGTGTGTAGTGTGTGTGTTTGTCCACTGTAACAATAAACGGGTGAGGTCACAGCAAGCCAATCAGAAAACTCTATCTTCAACCAGACGTGAAATGTATACTAGAAGACACACACACACATAGCTAGGCCTGACACACACAAATACTATACACTCGGCCTCTACAAGCACACACATGCAATCAACCAAAAGCACACACACACAGACACACACACACTGTTTAATGGCAGTTCTATTTTCCGTCAGTGACAATTACAGTGTCACTGCTTGAATATGCTTTTAACTGCAAACCTATACAGAACCACTTAGGAGAGGAAGGATGAAAATTAATGTTTGAGAGTCGTCGATGGATGTTTCTGGGTAATTGAATTCCTGCTACTGGCATCCACTGGGACGTTTGTCCGAGGGGCTTTCAAGGTTCTGCTTCTCGAAGGGTAAACAATGTGAGCCTGACACGACAAGAAGAACAGCCACTTTTTGCTTTATTTTGGATGCTAACACCCAAGTGTAGGCCTACTTGTGCACGCATGAATTGTATGCACGTGGTTGTGTTTACGGCAACGCATCTGCCACCTAAAAATTTGCAAAAGGATGAGGAAGTCACTTGTTTCCAATTATAGCTCACTATATTAAAAAACAAACATCAGTGGTAGCAGCAAGGTGATGACAGCATTTGTTGTCAGATGTGTATGTTTTGTCTTTCACATAGCTCATTGCATTATGTCATCATTTCATAGTATCTTCATTTTTTGAGGTGTCACCATGTCAGAAATTGAAAGTTGATTATTTTTCTTGTGAGTATTAGGGATTAAAGTCTTGTTTCAGTGAGGATGAGGCTGGCAGTCATACATTTAAAATAAGGCCATAATACACCTACTTACTCATTCATCACTATATAGTGTAGGCTACTTGTTGTGGACAATTCTGACTGACTTATAGAAAAAAACAAATTTAGTAAAAGACAGTTTTACATGACTAAGTTATATCACATGTTGCCAGAACAGGCAGTTTCTATTGTTGTTTTCTGGCACAGTATCAACTTGGTCAGTGGAAGGGTTGGTGTTGGAGGAATAATATAAGTGATGAGGGCCTCTCAGAGTATAATAATACACACAGATCAGTGTGCACGTACCTGCAGAATAAGGCTCCTGTTTCTCGATGAACTCAAATTCATTTCTTTCGTACTTGGCTCGGATCCACTGCTCTCTCAGCAGCCTGGAGACATGATGAAAAGCACACACAGTTAGCTTTCCCGTCAATTATACACCCACCACCTGCCCCGCACACCACACACACACACACACACACACACACACAACACAAACCGTTACTTCCCAGTAAGCTAAATACAATACTCGGGTGGTTTTTACAACTCAAAAATAATAACATGAAAATACCAGACCAGTAGTCACCAACGATGCAGGGCAGATGAAGCATTTTGTTGCCTATAACCTCTACAATAATGTAGACACACACATTTGTATCACAGTGACACCAAAAGACTTCACTGTCAGACATGATCAGTGTCTTTGCTTCCCATAGTTTCCACCAGTGCTGCATTTAAAGGAAGCAATCTCTTCTTCCTCTACTAGTGTGTGGAGAAACAAATGGCAACAGTCTGCACGTCACCATGCCAACCGTCTCTCTCACCACTCTCACGCTTCTCTACTTCTTCCAACCTTTCAGCCTCCCCTTCAGGCTCCAAACTGCTTTCATCCCTTTTCTCTCTCGCCACACATTTTATCTTTTTATCGGCCTCTCTCAGAAATAAAACGACTGTTCTATCAGCACAAAGGGGTAAAATGTCTTTTACTCTTGGCGGATATTTCCCTAAATGACACCTTCTAGTGACATTGGGGCTTGAACACTAAACTCTGGCTCTCGGGGGGAGTGGGGTGCATGAACATGATGGCAGACCATGGCACAGGTACAGAGGGGTACATCTCCTTCATTTAAGTTTTCGTGATCTTTCTTCTGTTTGTGTAATATTAATTAAATCCTGCTGGACAGATGCGGACACACCGAGAAAGACACAGATGGAAAACTAAAGTGCCTGAAGTTAAAACAGGAGAAAAGAAAAGAGATTTTTTGGGGGGCAGGTGGATAATCAAAACGATATTCTATTAGTGCAGAAGAAACTATGAGTGAACATGCAGCAGCTGCCAAATAATATATTAGTTTTCGCTTATGGTACTTTGACAGTGATACGTTTTTTTTTCCTGTTATATCACTGTCAAAAGAGAATCAATCAAAAAAAAAATCAGTAAAGCATGAAACAGTGTACACGGTTGTGTGAATATCATTTACACACACAAAGAGGAAGGGTAAGTGATATTCTAGTCACAGTACACTACCTACACAGACAGGAGACATTGTGATAAACTGGTAAAGAAAATGCAGTATTTACTGTAGCAACGAAACAGCCAGCTAACTCCCTCAAGAGGAGGTAGAGACCAAACCAGAGCTCAATCACTGTCAATGTTAGACTTCAATTCACCATGTGGCCAGAAACCTGCTGTAGAACCAAGTCCTAAAACCCCCCCCAAATAATTTGGATCCCTTGTCTTGAAGCATGTGTATATATTTTTTTTGTCATTTACGTTTTTATTCAATTTCTTATATGTCAAACATCATAAAGACATCAAACTTCAACACAAAAAAATCAACCATATTAGACAAAAATACACAGAATAAAAACAATATACATATAAATATACACACACAAATCACAGCCCATGCAGTGCAGCACATCTCCCAACACAAAACACTGTGTTTACGCAACACAAGTCGTCCTCCCCTCACATGTTATAGGCACCTATTCCCGTCTTATATGATTCAGAAAATGACCCTCCCTTTGTTATCATTCAACCTTGCTATCATCAATTCATAGGAGGCATTATCTGTCATATCAGCTTAACCCAGTCAGTAAGTTCTGCTCGAGTCTGACTCTTCCAGTAGCGAAGAATGATTCTAGCTGCAGTGATGAAGCCTGTCAGTGCTAAACCAAATTCTGCTTTTAATATTCCCGGTGGTGACCTTGCTATGACCTGTCTCCCAGTAGGCAGAGTTGGGGGGATTCTGGTAGAGCTTTTTCAAGCCATTCGTCCATGTGTTTTTTGAATGGTTGATTGTTTGAATGACTGAAATAAAACCTTGTGCTTAAAATAATATCTAGACATTTACACATTATTCTCTATGATGAAATGTCAGTAAAATGTCAAAATTACAGAGGTTGTCAGAGACATTACTGTAACTCTTTTTGTTGTGTTGAGGTCGTGAAAGAATCTGTCATTCAATCTTAAAACCATTAAAAACACTGGTATGCTAGTATTGGCTAAGTAGCCAGTACAGCTGGCTGATTCCAAGTAGTGAGGGTTTTCACTTTTGAGACAACAGATGAATAAAAATGAAATTAATAAAAAATAATATTTATTCAGTATTAACTCTGAGTGGGACAAAAGAGAGAGCACTTACTTGCAGTCAGTGTGTGTTGGTCTGTAGTAGAAAGCAGGAACCTTCTGCTCATATTTGGCCTTGGCTGCACTGTTTCCCATCGCAGCCATTAACTGAAAGGGAGACAGGACAACACAACCTGGTGATCTGACTATAGTAGTAGAACATACAGCAGATTTCATGTTGCTGCATTTCAGGAATTTAGATACATTTTATGTAACAGCAGATTTAACCAGTTAAGAGCCACACTTCAGGTATTTTTCCTTAAAAAAACAACAACAACAGAAAAGTAAAATACTAGAGCATGGATTTCAATATTTGAGTGCATACCGACGTTTAACATTGAAAAAATGTAATTATACTAATACTATACAATTTCCAATATTACAGAAAGTGTAAAAACATCAACATCTTTGTTTCTTCTCATTGAATGAAATCCTATAAGCCATGCCATTTCAAGGACCTTGAAAATGGTGAAAACAGAACAACAGGCAGAAGGAAATAAAATGATCTGTACATATAACAAACATTGTCTGAAGCACAGGAAAACTGAAGTATGAAATAACTCATTCAATTGACAAGTCCCCTGTTTGTCTATGCGATTAATGAGGAAATGTCTCCACTGCGTTGGGAAGTGTCTGCTCCTGCTCCCTCCATCAAGTGTTTCATCCAATGATAATCCCTGAGCCCAATCCAGCTGGCTGAATACCCCAACATGCCTCTCTTATCCTCTGAGGGGCTCTGGAAGGGATGCAGCACTGTGGCTTTTTTTTTTATTGTCAAGGTCAAATAGTAGCAGAAAATGCCCCCAAATCATAAACCCTCTACAGAGGTCACAGAAATTACGATATGTGACACATCTGCTGCCAAAAATGTGGAACACCAGACACCTCAGATGTGACATTAAGAACATTATATCAATATCATCAAAGCAGAAAGATCAAGAACTGCTTTAGAGTCATTTAGCATAACCTCCTCTGCTCAATATCCAATTAGTTTGGTACGCCTCTCCTTTATGCAAAGTGCTCACGACTTCAGACTGAATCACAAGCATTTACAGAGCAGAACATTCAGCAACTGTTCAATAAAATACCCAAATCTTCATCATAACATGGTGTCAATGGCAGCACAAATGAGACTAAATAAATCAGATTTGTCCCCTCTTAGACAGCATTATATAAAAGGAAGAGCTGGGACCCTAATTTATCAAAACATACATAATCCCACCTTCACGCAATAACGATGATAAATCTCATTTGCTGTACATCCATCTGGATGTGCACATAGAGGCTCATTTACAAGCAGAAATCTGCCAATTATAGTCGACCACGTCCAAAAAGAGATAAAGATTAAACATAAACGAGGACAATGAGGTGAAGCTCCATAACATGTATCATGCTGTCCTCTGGACATTCGAGTCATTTCCTGTGTGTTCCTGCTTTGTTGTTGTTGCTTTTGTGCTGTTGCCAGAGAATTAGCCATTACAGGTATCTGGCCAGACTGAGAGTGATATAATGTGGACAATAGGTCAAACACTCTCTAGAATACAATCACGTGGACTTGCTCCCTGCAGTGTTTGCCCATTTTCATGAACATAGCTGCATAAACATAAACATTTTAAGCCATTTAAAATGAATGAAACCAAAAACGTAAAGCAGAAGTAAGTGATATATTTGTGTTAATATAAGTCTTAAATAATATCTTCCGACAGCAATCACTTACATAGAGTGTTTGGACCGAAACACTCTGAGCCCAGGAGAAAACATTTATCATATCCTACAGTTTTTATCCAATGAGGAGAGAGAACAGCATGCAGGGCTGTGTATGCAGCCAAGGGACGCCGTGAATGTGGCGACGTAGGGACGAGGACTGTTATGGTGCGTTCAAGGCAACTCGTAACTCCTGTTTTTCCGACCTGTGAAGTTGTATCAGTTTGATCTGGTACGAGTTCACGGGTCAGAAGTTACGAGTGGCCGTTATAGTGACTTTCACAGGTAAAACAGGTCGGAAAAACATGAGTGGGTTGCCTGGAATGCTACAAAGTCGGAAGTTGTGACTTGAAGCTGTAATTTATGATTTCAAAAGCCTGCCTGGAACGCAGCATTAGCGAAAACGACCGGATCGCTTACTTCTGCTTTAAAAGTAACTCATAGATATAGTATAGATATAAATGAAATACAATTGAGCATCTCATTAAGAAAAAAGGGGTTCATTAATTAGGGCCCTGCTTTTAAGAATGATTAGTCCTCACCCTACATGTCCAAAACCACTTCAATGTTACATACTAGAATATTCAATTACGATTATTGTGATTTTTCAGATGCAAACATGTGCCATTTATTCCCTAAATTTCAAAGGTTATTTTTAGAGACGTGCTCCTAAATCTTCTTGTATTACCACTTCAGGTGATTTTGAAAGCTGTTCTTTTCCATTGTTCTCCTCCACCTCATTTTGAAGATAATATTATCCTGTCTGTAACACTCCCTCAAACCATAAAGACATTTCTTTCAGAATAAAATGCTTATCTATTTTCAGAAATAAGGTGTTCTCAAGATAGTTCCAAGGACTTGAGTGACTTTGCATTAGCTTTCAAATCGACACCTTTGGTTTGAGAGGGGACAGGAGATATTTGCAGAAACTTATTGATGTTAATATTGTGAAGGACACGAAAGGACGGCCCCTCTGGGACGTTTGTGGGAAACCTATTAAACCCGCGATGGTTGTAACTAAGTTCTAATGAAGTGAATTCAGTCGTGACTGTTAGATAAAGGTGGCTCCTTTGATTGTGGGTGTTTTATTGGAGTGGGAGTCTAACACTTCCAAAGGTCTCTCGAAATCCACCTCAAACTCTCCCTATGCTGCATTTGCAGAGGTGGAAATGGAACACAGTTCCCTCACACATCAAACTATTCATCTGCTTGTGTTATTCTCTTGTATCTCTTTGGGTTTTATCTCTAAATACCAAACACTCCACTGTGTTATTCTTGCATTTTGCTTCACGCTGGCTACCTCCCCACTTTTATCTTAAGACAAATCCCCATTACATCCCAATTATTGTCCTCCCACATCTCCAGCCTCCTTGTTTTCCTCATCACCCATGTCACCATCACCTCCCCCAAAAGTTCTTTTTGTCACCCAGCCCTGGTGTTTTAGTGCTGACGTGATACATTCAAGGAACAACTTCACACTTCAACCGTAGACCAAAGATTTTCCTGTAATCACGATTAAGTTTTCTATATTTCTGATGGGGGTATATCTGTAAGGCAACAAGCCCCAGAAAAGTGCAGACTGCCTAACTAATGGAATAATACGTTATTGATCCCAGTGAGGAAATCCCCTCCCACCAAAATGAAGTCGGATGTCAGGGTCACATGAAGGTCAATGTGCTTTAGTTCTGATAAGATTTGATTGTCTTGCATATTGACTGAAGACGTCTTCAAGGTGCATAGCCAATCATAGCATTATTAACAGATCAATACTGGTTGTGTTCACACACTGATAAAACAATGATGCCTTGTTTCTCTGGTAACCAGTGGTTGTGTGGTTTCTGAAACACCTACAGAGCAAGATATTGAGAAATTGTGCTTTTTACCCAAATATGGTCATTTTGAGAATGAAATTTGCCCACAAAAGGAACAGGGCTTTGTAAAGAAACGGGTGGTGGGTGTTGATTGTGCTCAGTGGAAAAAAAAAAATCAAGCGGTTTAATGTTACAGTAACAGACTAAATCATGAATTTCCAACAACCTTGAGCAGAACAAAGGTTTGGTGAATCAGACGTTGAGAAACACAGAACAGAAAAGGTGTCATCATCTATTCCAGCTGAGTAACACAATACCAGCCCAATATCAGATATCAGCAGTCAACTCAGAGAAAGGGAAGTGGTGTTTATAGATATTTTTTTTAATTTTGATACTTGATATCTATATATTTAATTTGTGACTATGCATTACACTGTAAATTCACCATGACTGCCCTACCTCCACCTCACTGGCGTCCCATGTGTCCTGGACAGACTTCACCCGGCTGATGTGGGGGATGCTCCGGTGAAGGAGCGAGCAGGCCTGGCAAACAAACACGCCCAAAGTCAGCGACGCCCAGTCCGGCTCTGCAGGAGGGAGAAATGGGGAGAGAAGGAGAGAATTAGAAGGAGAGATGATGTAGGGAGGTGAAAGGAGAACATTTGAGGTTGGGGAGAAAATGAGAGAGCGAGGGAGGGAGGGAAGGGAGGGAGGAAATGAAATGAAAATGGGCAAAGCGGTGCAGAAGAATGATAGAAAGAGATAAAAGAGGAGGTGTGAGAAGGTCCTGTCATAAAGGCGCTGCAACAAAGAGAATAGCAGCTCAAGGTTCAGGCTATAAATACTGAAAGTGCTGATGCTGGTGCTGTTAGGAGGTAATAGCAGCAAAGTAAATGAAGCAAATATTACAAGGGAGTTTGGCTGAGTGCGTCCCTGCTCATAAAAGAGAGCAGCTGCAAAATATGATTTTGGGGAAATCCTGTTTAGCTTACTGACAGGAAACAGACCGCCTGCAATCTGATCAGGTTAGTTACATCACCAAACTCCTAAATACACTGTGATAACATCATCACACATACAGTGCTTACATGCACACACCCAAAAAGACGACATGCAGTGTTCGGTACTTTAAAGGGTTAAATTTAAAGAGAGTGGTAAATGTACACAAATGCCCTGGCATGCATGCATGCACTGCACACACGCACACACCTAGCAGCATGTAAATACACTATTGTTACGTACTGCCAGAATGACCATGTGGTTACACACACACTTTGAATACAGGCTCAGTAGACAGAACAGAGAACATGCAAATTAGGACAAAAAAAAGGAGTTTTTCTTTTCAACGTGACAGAAGTAGCATCAGTAGGCGTCAAGAAAGGGGATGTCTGAGTCATTGTATCACATAGACTCTGATCAGATGTAAATGACAAAGTCAGAGATGCAGTGTGTCAGAGTGAGACATGAAAAGTGAATGAGTGCTAGACATCAAGGAGTAATGAAGATTAAAGCTCAGCTGGTAAAATCATGTCAAACATGTTTGGTTAGAATAAATAAATGAACACAAACTGTTCATAACCGCAAGGAGATGATCTTTGTTGGCTGATTGGAATCTTTTTCATAATTAATAATGCTATGGGATTCCTTTAGCAACTGACGGGACTCAGTTACACACAACTGTATAATATCCTTCAAGGCTTAACGATCTTACATATCTGTCAGATCCAGAGTATTTATGGGTTTGCACCAAATTGTAGAAATTACTTTTGAATGGAATACCAGTACCTGCCCTCTGTGCAATGCTGACTGACACAAGTGAAAACATTCCACTCTGGGTTGAAGCTATCAGCCTGTCCGTTAATTATTCAGATGATGTACATAAACCCCATAAACCAAACATTCACTATGTCACTTACTTAGACTAGAGGTCACTCAGTAACACGGCCAGCAGCAGCATAACATAAGGCTGTTAACAACTTTATTGGTGTTTGCCAATTAATCTGTCATTGAAATCTTGCTGCTTAAGCACGTACTAATTACTGGCCAAGAAAAGGTCAGAAAAGCACAAAGAAAGAAGCTGTTGCCATCGCAATGAAAAAGCCCAGAACACAATTGGTCGGTCCTCAACAGGGTTTGTCTCCAGGCAGAATGGCTAATGTAAAAATAAATGAATGAATCCGCTTTGTGTCATCATCATTCAATTCAATGTCATATGACCAAATACCAGCAAAGCTAAACTCTGTGTTAAGTGCTAATTATTCAATATTAGTAGACTAAAGCACTAAAGATAGCAAACATAACACATGTTTGCATTAGCATATTAGCATACATAAATGAGCAATTAGCTCTATGTCTCAACAGCCACTAACATTACTATAACCTTTTAGTATTGGTGCTAAATACATTCATTATAAATTATCAAAAGGTTTTAGCCAATTGACTTGCTTAATTGTTTCAGCACTAATAACCACCAGATGTCTTGATTAGTTTTTTTTGTTGTTTTTTTTACATTTCATAACCATGGAGGAGAGCCTGATACATGTTTGACATACAGTCATAAGTCTGAAAAAAAAAATATGTGTGTGTTTTTTATTTAAATACGTATGTAACGGAGGTCTGCGGGTAGCTATAGTCACAGTCACAAGGTACCAGTAAGGAGAAGTGACAGCGTGTGGCGGCTAGCTCACCCATAAAAGAAGTGCTAATCCACTTGCCAAGTGGTCATTGACCTCTTAGCGAAACGGTTAGCATCATCGCCCATGGGCGGTTCGAAAACCGCTCAGGGCAGGCCAGATAACATCGGTCACATTGGTGCCGTGACCGGGATGCCCTGGGTGGAGTGAGTTCAGGGGGATGAGTGTCACTGAGGTCCGCGAGTATAGTCACAGTCACAAGGTACCAGTAAGGAGAAGTGACAGCGTGTGGCAGTTAGCGGTACTGGAGTTAAAACTCTCTCACCCATAAAAGACGTGCTAATCCTCTTGCCAAGTGGTCATTGACTTCTTGGCGAAACGGTTAGCATTGTCGCGGGGTCATCCCTATGTTCCCCGGGTCCTATGTTCCCCACTTTGTATGGGGACGGGGAACATAGAACCCTTTTTATAGGTTCCCCGCTTTTCCCCAAAAGGGTCCTATGTTCCCCTCTGTGTTCAGACCGGGGAACATAGAACCTTATTTTAGAAAAAGGGTCCTATGTTCCCCGCTTTTCCCCAATACCTGGAAGTGGAGACTCAGGTTCGAAACCCGCTCAGAGCAGGCCAGAAAACATATATTTCTTTTTCAGACTTCTGTATGCAATATGAACGGCACAAAACATATTCATGGCCGCTAGTGACTGAAGTAACCACGATTTCTGTCCAGCTCACTCTCTCTGCAGTTGCCATTTCTCACACATGGACCCTCAGCATGGTGCACCAGGACCACGTGAATACACACATACACACACACACACACACACACACACACACACACACACACACACACACACACACACACACACACACACACACAGTGAGAGCGCGTAATGCTTAAGGGAGTCATAGGAGAGCTACAGGAGAGAGAAGGGTAGAAGAGGGCAAAAAATACCATTCTTGCATTTCCCCAGCCTCTTGAGACTGGAAAAAGCATAGACGGAGATGCCACAGAGCCTGGCTGGGGATCAGCGGGGGGGAGGAGAGAGGGTTCGGAGATGTGGAAGTGATGGAAGAGGAGAGGGATACAGTCTGAGACATGGGCAAGGGAGAGGGAGGAAGTCTGTGGGCTCTTTATCATGCAGAGAGATGATGTGAGCTCACAAGATCCCCAGGGGTGTTATGTGGCATCTACGCTAATCTCCCTTCGATTTATCTCTTTTAACCCGTGACAAGTCCGCAATATTTTTCATAAATGTCAACTCATCCTTTAATCACTATGGATTGTGTGATCACAAAGCACTGGAGATGACGCTTTGATGTGAACAAATCAAACCTCTTCCATTTCATTTCTGTCACGTCTTTCTGCCAACAACACACATACAAACACACAAAACCTTGCTGACACCAAAACACACAACCAGCCATTCAGCGGTGAGGTCACTGCTGTCTGAGTCAGGCCTTACAGAGAAGCAGACAGCACTCATGGAGATTACTGTGGTCGCATGACTGACTAAGCGTGCACACACACACACTATACACACACACAAACCAGGCAGATGCACACACACGGGGCTCCCTCCTCTACATGTACATAGAAGATGTTTCTCAACAGGATTACTGTGAACAACAGATGCACAGTCGTAGCGAACAGGAGGTGGAAACTCCTGATGCAGTGTAACCGCTGTGTGTTTCTTTCCTTTTCCACAGTGTGTAATGCTGTTTGAGACGTGTTTGTTAAAGAGCTGCATCTTTCGCTCCATCAAGGAATTGTTTTGAAAAAAAAAAAAAAAAAAAAAAAGTCAAGTTTTGCTGTGGTTACAGGGCTCGTTGGTTGGGGAGAGACAACAGAGCTATTGATCCAACCACACAAGGTTGAAGAAAGAAGTGCCTGTAGCGTTACTGCAGGGCAGATGCTCGGTGAATGAGGGGGCATTTATACAATAGCGGCCCCTGTGCCTGAGTGCATTTTGCAGGCACTTCTCTGCATCTGCATGAGTTCATTTCTATGTCTGGAATATGTGCGCGCCAGTCCGTCAGTGGTTGTGTTCTGGTGGGGGGTTAATGACTGAACAGAGGGGACGGCTGAGGTTGTGACCCTCTCATGTCTAAGTCGATCCCCTCGGGTAACAGCACAGCGTTTTTTCTTATTCCTGCAGCAGGAGTTACAGTAATCCTAGTTTTTACTCGCATTTAACTTCAGCTTGACCCTGGTTCTGTAAAATGAAAACACTCACCATGCAGGCTTTTAGAAGAAAACCATCAAGGTTTGCTTCATCTATAAAAGGCAGACTGTTCATAAAAAGATATTCCATGCAGATGTTGTGTGGCTGCGATTTTGTCTTATATTAAAGGAATGATTGAATGGATGAATGAATGAATATATGTGCATGATCCATCCTTTGTGGAATTATTTTGACAAATTCAAAGAAACTGTTACAGCCATCAGCATTATAATTTCCCTGAATAAAACACATTACCTAAACTGGACTCCAGCTGTAGAACTAACTGTAGCCCAGCAGTTGTGCTGTGTATGGTCCCTGTTAATAGAATTGAAATAATGACATAATATAGTAAACCAAAGTAGACAAATATCACAGAAAAACATAATCAACATTATGCATCAGTTCTTGTTCGTATACAAAACACTTTGTCTGATTTAGTTCAGTGACAACAACATAAAGCAAAGAGAATGTGAGTATTTTATATTGTTCTCATGTTTCATGCTTTGAAAATATCTTCTGCTATCAGAGACAGCAGGTCTATAGGCAATTTAAATGGGATATAGAACCCACAATGTTCTTTTAAGTGAGTTGGTGCCATCTTTGTCCCAGCATGCCTCATGGGACCTTAACACAGCAAAAAATGCATCTACTATAAGTATGCTACATTGTGTCTTCCATTAAGACCAAGCCTCCTGTGAATATAGAAAGAAGAAAGAAAGATGTGTCAAGACTGACACAAAACGAGAATGTGGTGCACTTTGTATATGAAGCATTGTATTACCTCATTGACATTAGCTGTGTCATTCATGCTCCACTGTCACTCATCAATCAGCTGCTTGTCTTGCTGACTAGTAGCATCCAGTGGTGTTATAAAGTGTACATCTTAGCTGTTCTGACACTCCTGCCTGATGCACCTTCCTCCATCGCCCTCATCCTTCTCTTTTTGTTGTTATTTATGCTCGTATTTGTTTAGCAGGGATTTGTTCTGGCTGCAGAGCCCTTGCTGCTGCTCGGATTCTTTCAAAGCTCCTTCAAAAGACTGGAGCTTTTTCTGGTATAACCACATGATGTAAGTGTCTCTGAGTGAGGTGGGGAGCTTAAACATAGTCTTCTGTAGCTGGAAGCTTGCTGTTACAGAATAATATTGGACCTGTTGGTAAAATGTCAGTGCTGATTTTAAACTGTCCTCACTAAACTTGTCGAAACCCTGAATCTCTGTGGTGGAGTTACTTGGTCAATGGTAGTAAACAGAAAACGCAACATAAAGCATAAGCATAAGAGAATTTGAGGCAGCCATGTTGGAAACCTATAGGCTATATAATGATTCTATAATGATTATATAGTCAACACCCTGGTTGGCGACAAAGACAAACCTTCTACATTTCAATAGGCCAAATCAGGGTATTATCAGTTTTGGTGTCCCTAAAGTTAGGGACATAAGAGGTATGGTTTTCAACTATCCCTTACATTTAATTTGCAATCATGAGACATTGCTAGTGACAAAGAAGTGACGGAGCAAACACAGAACCACTCTGGGCAAACTTTTTGGTAGGCAAAGAGAACTGCACCACCGCTGACAGGAACATCCATTTTCGATTTTGCTCGTTACTGCTATCCAAGGCCATCTGGTTGTCCTGCTGAAGGTGTGACAGGTTGTGTTCCCACACCATTTATCTTCCAGAACGCCTTATGAAAAGGGAACACACCTGTCGCATACCGCCAACTCCTAGAAACACAGGGTTTAGTGACAGGAGTAATCTTAGGCTGTGTGACAAGATGTGTTGTTTTCTCCATTTCTTTTTCCTTGAAAAGAGTCGGTAAAGCCACGAGTGAGCTGCCATGGCTCAGCCTCCTCCGATCTGGTCAGTGCTCCTGCTGTTTCTGCTGTTCGACAAACACCTTTCTCACTGCACAGAGGACTGCTGAGGCCTCTCTCTGGAGGGAATAGCTCGTTTGTGTGTCCTTAGCGAAGGGCACAGCCACAACGCTGCTGAGCTATCGAGAAACCCTGCCGTATAAGCTCCCAGCTCAGCCTCACATCTGAGCACACCAGCAGAGAGAAGATAGGGAGGTGGTGGTGAGGGGCAGGCAGGGGAGGGGAGGGGAAGGGGAGGGGGAGGTTGCAAAGGTAAGGAAGGGCAGAGTAAGAATGACTAAGCATAAAAAATACACAAGCAGTGTTGCCAGTTTGTGTGTTTTCCGACCAATTCCAGCAGGCGTCCTGTCAGGTTAATGGATGTCGTATCTGCAATTGGTCAGATAAAACAGGGGCGAGGGAGGACGGCCAGGTCACTGCTGATGATGTGATTGTCTGTCTTTAGACTAAAACTCTGAAGATTCAAAGACACTAAATGGCTCTGAAGTGGTGTAATGCAGCAGGTGTATTTACCAGCCTCAATTTCCCACTGTGCAAATAAATATGTAAAATTGGCCCCAGTGGCGGCCTTAGACATCTGGGGGCCCGTTTCAATATTTCATATGAGGCCCTACCCTGTTAAACATAAAATTATTTGCCAGCTATGTTCCCATGTGTCGCTGATGCTTTAAACCCTGAAAGGACGCAGTAAACGCACTATCCATGCATCCCAGGTACGCACAACACAGTAAGTGTTAAAATCACTATCAGGGCAAGAAACCAGGACTTAGCAGAAAAAATGAGGACTGAAGTTGGTTTTCATCAAAAAGCAAAATCATTATGTACATTTTCAGACAAACTACAGGCTTTAACAATATTCTGAATTTAAATTGGCAACAAAGGTAATGAGAGCAAAGTGCTCCGCGTTATTTCAGCACCACGGACAAGGAAAGGACGAGACATGCGGACAGACAGACGTCTACAGGCGCTGATCCTGTCGGTGCTGCGGTGCTGGAGCAGCAGACAGACAGCTGTCTCCTCCATTATTACAATCTGTAAATAAGCTGCCAATAATATCACATTTTAGCTGTGCTCTCGCTGTGTTTTATTTCTCTGTTAAGTTAGGACGTACTCATAGATCGCCTGTTTGGAGGCATTTTAACCCGAGGAAAAAAAGGAAAGAGGAGGAAAGTGATTGACAGACGTCAATCATCAGGTTACGCAACTGGGCGCACGTCAGGAGGAAAGCAGGAAAAACAAACACTAAGAGAAAAGGAATAATACTGGGAGAAGGAAAACGAGGGTCTATTGATAGTTTGCGGGCCGTTTTCAAAGGTAAGCCTACGTTGTTATTGATATTTCCTGCCGTATTATTAATTAGGAGCGATTAGTAGGCTACAGTCGCGGTGTGGCATGACACGCGCATCAGTGGTTGTAGAGCGGATCAGGGGTCGAGTGTGACGCACGGTGGACAGAGCTGTTTGTGTGTGTGGTGGATGTAGGCCTGTGTGTGTGTGTGTACGATAAGGTGAAACCTATGAATTATTGTAGCCTACTGTCTTTTACTTGGTGGCTGGCAGCTGGGGGCCCCCCTGGTGGCTGGGGCCCGTTTCAATTGAAACGGTTGAAACATAGGTAAGGCCGCCTATGATTGGCCCAGGAATCACCGATATAGGGTGACATCAGGTAAATTGGGCCATCAGGTAAAATGAGCCAGTTAAGGTTTGAGCCTCCTAGCTTTTTAAGTTTTAACAGGCAATGGCTGTAAATGATTTCAAATTGTTGCTACAACTGTACTTGACAAAAAACAATTGATTTGAGTGGTCTCTGGTTGCTGTTGTGGATGGGACAATGCTTTATATCCAGCCTGCTGAGGAGAAGTGTGCGAAAAGTGGCCTGGCAAACAAATTTCACTTGAAACTGATAAGGTTGATAACTCCGTAAAAAAACAGATCTACAATAAAAAATGTGATTTATAATACACATTGTGATTCCCCCCATTGGATAGAATGCAAAATTCTTGCTAAGCTTACTTATTTTTAATTTAAATGCATTTTTTGTGGGTGGCCCAATTTACCTTAATGCATCATGGTAAATTGAGCCATGCATTTCAGCTAAAATGGGCCACATACAAAACACAGTCTTACACTGAAGTTACACAGAAATTGAAGGTGCAAAACATGTTCAAAGTTAGATATTTATCCAAGGTTGGTCAGTGCCACTCATGGTGCCATTAGCACTGTGGGGGGAAAAATGGCATCTATAATGCCACACACACACATACACACACAGTAAAAGAGCCTATAACATAGTCAGTTAACAAAGAGCATAGCAACAACATGATCATGTAATTTTAAAATGCATTTTAAGATTAAAAAATGTCTTCAACCTCTTATGTATTCACTGTTAATGTTAAGTTTAGTGTTGTAGTTTAGTAGTAGTGTCAATTAATTATTAAAATTTAAATGATTTCTGCTAAAATTACTGTGTTGTTCTCTCTTGGCCCAATTTAACTGAACGGCTGGCCCATTTTACCTGAACCTTCATCGTACCTCGAGAGGGAATATCCCGATACTTTAACTCTCATAATTCCAAAATAATTATACTTTTTAAATTTTTTTTCACACAGAAACATTTAAGAGACCTATGTTGATTTTTAAAAACATCAATGGATTTCATGCATAGCGTTTTTGATGGTCTTATTAATCGTTTACCAAAAAGTGGCCCATTTTACCTGACTTCACCCTATCTAAGAGAACAACTAAATTGTGAATTCATTCAATAGGTGACCACGAAGAGTAACCAACTTATAATCAGTGGGCTGTGCGGCAGCAAAGTTAAGAGGACAACTTTCTCTTGGCTCTGATTCATTCAATACAGAGAACCATACAGCTGCTGTCATGAACCTATTTCCGAGTTTTGTCAGATCATGATCCTATAATAATCATTTGTTCAGCTGGTCTGTCTATCGCACCAAATGCTGACTGCAATGCACAGTTTGCTTGTCAGACAGATTTAAAACATTTGCTCACATTTCACTGTGGACGGATCATTATTAAAACCACCTGGAAACACAGGTGCGGACAAACTGTTTTGACAGGTAAGCAGTGCTTCACAAATTTGTTAGGAGAAGTTAGCAGAGATAAGGCTATTTCATTTGCTCATTTGGTGACTGGTTATTGATTCGTGACAGACAGTGGTTCACATTGTGTTGTGTTTAAACCCCCCAATGGCTAAGTATCAGTGCTGTAATCAATCTTAAGCCATTTGACTCTTCCACTTATTGTAAACTGAGACAGGAAGTAGGGTGCACTGCTAATGTTAGCGTTAGCAAACCAAACTGACTAGTAGGCTACCCATTAACACCAATGGGTGAAACAGAAACACTAAAAGGAGCATCACTGCAGTATAAAATCCTACAAGAACTTTTAATAATTGATTCCAGTTGATGATATAGGGAGATGATCATTCATTTGCTCGAAAAGTTATAAAATGATAAATGTGGATGCAGATCTCACTATTCTGATAACAAACCTTTTTACTCAGATTTGATGCTACGGTGAGTGCTCCTTAATCAATTTTTGAAAATACTGTTTATGAAAAATCACATGGTATTGATGACTTAAGATATTGTGACTTATTGAGCCATGACCTCCGGATCATAAATGTATAATTTTGCCAGATACACAGGTTAACCAGAGGTTCACAGGCCTACTGGCACAGCTGAAAAATAAAAAAAAAACTCACTTATAAGTCATATATCATTCCCACATTCCTTGTTATCTAATTGTTTTATCTTTCATACAGCTTGGGGCTTACACTACTTCCCACTTAACCATTCTCCTCATGCCCCCCTCTGTAACCTTGGCTCATTTGTAGTGTTTTGAGCTGTAATGAAACTGATATTTTTCCTAAAAAGCCAGTGAGATAAAATCCCATCAGAGCCACCTAACCAGCATCAATAATTCATATCTTCATCATTATGAGATATGAATAATGAGCTCAGGAATCCCTGATCTAGTAGCGGGTGGGAGGATTGGTCGATGGATATCCTAGTAGCTTTCATCTGTGTGGCCGGTTCTTATGAAATAAGCCAAGTTGAGTGAATGCAAATTTGAATTCAACTTATTCTGCTGACTAAGCAGTGTCTCTAGCGGTTGTGTTTGAAGTGCCTTGCTCAGGGGCATCTCTGCACTTGTTGGGGAATGAAAAAGCACGAGTCACTTCATGCGCTGTGATCTGAGTCAGTCAGCCCTGCAATTACCTGCACCTCTGAGTGTTTGGCTACTGCTACCCTTCAGCTGGAACTGTCATATGATGTCCCAGATGTTGTTTTTTTTCACAGGTGTAGACCATGTAACATCTGTCCCACCTTTGCTTGACAGGAGCTAAATTAGATTGCATAATGATAGCAACTGGAGTATTTCCGAGGCAAAACGGCTGAGCAATCTCAGCATGGGGACATCCAAAGCCAAGATTTTCTCTGAGCACAGTGGATCACTGCAGATCAGTTTGGAGAGACAATATAAAAATGTTATTTGTATGAGTCAAATAGGGCATCGGCCTCGGTGTCACTTTTCTACAGCCATCGTTAAAAAAAGGACAAAGGGAACAATTACAGCTACGTGTTTACAATGACACTGCAAATTTACCCATTGTGAGACTAATAAAGGAGTATCTTCTTATTTCACACAGTCATCAGCCTGGGGTGTGAGATGAGAAAAGAGTCATGCCCAAATATCACACTTCAAATTCTTTCTTTTAAAAAAACTGTTTCTATCATTTTATGATAGAGCACAACAATATTATCTTCCAGGACAGAGGTTCTGAAAGCAGTGCTGTGCAGGTTCACACTTCACAAAAGCCTGCTCAGAGTTCACACACATTAAAGTGTGCTACTTCACATTCACACTTCACGATCTTGAATTTTTGAGCTAAAGTTCACTGTCCCAAAAAATTACTTTCAGTTTTGTTTAAATAAGACGCGCTCGGCTATACTTTTTCATTAGAGGTTCTCGTGCCCTCCATCCCCAACGCCCCATCATTGCCACCTCCCAAACAAGAATTGCTGTAGTGTTATGTTATGATTTATGTTCCGCTGTTCTAAAAAAATTATGGCAATGGGCCAACTTGCCAAAATGTTTAACTATCCCTTTAAGGGATGGAATAAAGAAACATTGGTTAAGCATATAAATCAAAGATCCACAGGTGTAAAGCAGGAAGCCCTCCACGATAAGTTCCTCCTCCTAAGTCAGCCTTTCAATGATCTCATAGGGCATTATTAACACCATGCATCTTCTTAACCATATTCTCATATAAAGGTGCTCATCATGGCGTCCATGTGCACAGCAGTAATGGCATAGAGTTTAAACTAATCTTCACCATCAATATGATCTCAGGGCTTGAATAAGTCACTCAGATCAGTATGGGCAGGTTCTTGGTTGTGAATTGCCAGCACCAGCATTGTTCACGTTAGTTGCAAACTGATACCGTTCACCAAAAAATGACTGACTGACTGAAAGCGTGCGTCATTGTGTGCGTATTTCAGCAAATATCACATCCCTTGTCTCTCCAACAACTAGAAGCAGCACAAGAACAGCCGAGGCTGATGAGAATGCATATCGGCTGATATTTGTTAATAAACCTCAGTCAAAAGAATCAATAAGTCATGAAGAAGCATAGGGCATGAGGATCTATACCAATTTTCATTCATATCCATCCAATAGTTGGTGTGATTTTTTCTTTTTTTTTGTCAAACCAATGTGGTGCACTGATGACTGACAGACATTTCCATTGCAATAATAAGCAAATGTGGCTAAAAATCAGCACAGGAAACCAAATGTTTATGTTAAAGCTTGTATAGCCTGGCCCTAGGCTGGGCAGCTTTATGTAAGTTGATGTAACAGAGAGGCAAAAGGCCACACAAAAATGTATAGATTTTTAAATGGTGCTGTAGTCACCAGACAAATACAGCACCCACTACTGTAAGAGACACTTTGTTTGCTTAATTCTCATCAAGAAAACACCCTCCGGTCGAGATGAGATCCTTCTTCAAGTGTCCACCTCTCAGACAAAGCTATCTAATTTTGCGAAAACACGGCTGGTTCCAAAAAGCTGCTTCGACACAGCCAGTCCTCAAAGGAGCTGTAACCAGGGCCAAGGAACAGGCATCCTGGGCAGGCTCGGCTCCAAGCACTGGGCGTACGGCCCGTACTGGAGCCTCGGTGGCCACTCACTGGTTTATTGCCATTTCAGTGAGGAGAAAGGAGAGGGAGGAGGAGGAGGAGAGGAGGAGGAGGAGGGAGGGAGGGAAGGAGGGAGGGGACGGAGCGGAAGAGAGGGGATAAAAAGGGGGAATTGGGAGAGGATGGAGAGATAAAGAAAGGAATGAAGACAAATATGCTTCAGCGGCGTCTGAGGGACTAACATAAGCCAGGTGAAAGCAGCAGTGCCGTGTGCTGGCACTTGTGCAAAAATGAAAAACAAACATGTAAAGCAAAAAAAAAAATAAAAAAATACACACCACCAGTTAATTACTGAGCCGGGCTGGAATGGATGGAGGCTGCTGACACTGGAGAACATGATAACACCAGACCACAACACCAGCAGACACACACACACACCGTTGGACAAACATGATGTCAGTTGGCATGTCTTTTGCACACACTCACAGACACACACACATACTATACACAGAGGAATGTTTATGTGTTTATGGCTCAAGTCCAGAGTCCAGTCTGTTTTCATTAGGCCTTCTTTTACCTAGAAAGAAAAAAAAAAGGGGGGGGGAGGGGGGGGGGGGTCTGCAGGTAGCTGTGTCCTGCCAGGCATTTCATATCATATGGATCCAATTCATTCAGACTTGTTGGCTTTTGAGGCACCTCATCTTCCCACCTTGTGCACATGAGCAGCCTTCAGCTTCATGCATTGGTGCATCTGTGGCTGCATGTATACGGGGGGACACCGGGAGCCAATAGCTATACGCTTCGGGGTCTCGGTTCTTACCTGGATTGCCGCAGTCCGCGCACGCTTCGTTGCCGGGTCTCACCAGCACGTCCTGCAGGAGCCGGTTGTTTCCCTCCGGTTCCAGCGCCATGGTGAGTTTTATCCGTCCAGCCTCACCGCGGTGGGAAGGAGCCTGCACAAGAACATCCGCTGGACATCCACGGACAGACGGACTGCTGCTGCTCGGTCACCTGCTGCCACCTCCGATGTGAACTGGAGAAAACGGGCGGACCGGTAGAGAAAAGACTGGATGAGACTAAACGATTCTCTCTCTCTCCCTCTCTCTTCCTCTCGCTCTCTCTCTCTCTGATAGCTCTATTACCTAGTCTCACAGACTGCATAATAATCAAGCTTATAGTCGTTGTTACCATCACCTCCTCCTCCCTCCCTCCCTCCCCGTCTGTCTATCTTCTCCCGTCAACCAGTCTCATGTTTTATGAAAGTGTGACATCCAGCGGTGGATTCAATGAACAAACTCAAAAGCAGGAAAATCCCAAACTAATTGGAAAAAGTTATCTCTAATGAAACAATAGGTAGGAGTCTAGATTTGCATATGAAGAAAATATATTAACGGCTATAATAATGATAATAACACTAATAATAATAATAATAATAATAATAATACATTTTATTATTTAGGCGCTTTACAGATGCCCAAAGACACTTTAAAAATCATTAAATAGTGCAAAGTCAGAATGAAATAAAATTAAGAACAACAATAAAACAGTATAGGCTGTAAAAACACACAAAATTATATATTATGATTGGCCATTTAAATCTACCTGGATTGCCACTTTTATTTTGTAGTTTCCAATTTTCTGTAAACACAGTAGGAAGTTTATTGACTAGGATTTTCCATCCCCCTAGAGTTAGTAGCCCATTGTTAAAATTAATTTTGTCCTTTTGTTGATCGAGGCTTAACTCTCTATGCTTAGAGAGAATATTATTTTATACATGGAAAATAAACAACAATGAAACATGTGTGTGTTATTACTTTGGAGTGTGTTTGCTTGCCGTTTTGTTATACAGGCCTATTTTCAATAAAATATAATAGCGTTGCATTATGGAACATTTAATTTCCTATGACCTCAGCAGGCATATGAAGCCATTATGTCTCTGTTTGCTGGACCCCATTAACTCTACTTGAACTTGACTGCACAATGAACTAAATCAACCCCGATTTCATGATCGATGTGATCCACTCTTTTTACAGTCTATGGATCCACTCCATTACTAATGTCTGCCCCCGAAATGCAACGTCATATTTACGCGACAGCGGAGTAATACATCCATGAGTACAGAGGACTCGCAGCTTCTTCAATAAAGCAAGCTAAACAAACCTATTTGAACATGTCTACTGCAATGAACTTTGGCTCCAAGAGTTTTAAACCTCGGGCCCCAGATAAAGGATCTTTCCCTCTGGATCACTTCGGTGAGTGCAGACGAACAGTCTCAGCTCTGTTGGATAACATTGAAACAACCGATCAGTGTAATGCGACCGAGCTGCTAGCTCAGTCTCTGGAGCTGGAGACATCACACAACTCACTGGGGTGAAAGGACAAAGTCATTCAAACTGGTGTATCTATAATATGTATCTTCACTTCTTTCTGATCATGCACCACTGAAAACTGTTTGAACTACAAATTATTTGGTTAGGTGTTTTTTATTTTGCTTGCAACAATATAAAAAGACACAAAAAAAATCTGATATTGTTCCACACAGCTCTGAAAATGAAAGACATTAATGTAAATGTAGTGTTTGGGACTGTATGGAAGTTGTTGGGGTGGAGAAATGTGGTTGAATTTGATTTCCTATTCCTCCCTTCAGACATTTGTCTGAATTTCCAATGGACCTCTCCCTTGCTATACAATCTTAAACAGACAAGGTGCATAGGGAATTGTAGTTATGCTGATTCTGTAAAAGGCAACAATAAGTGGTCACCAAACAGCATGCTGAGTTTAAAATATGGCAAACAGAACAGTGCATGTATTCTAACTGTGTCCAAAATCCATAACATAACTCCACATCCTACTGTATGTACATGTGGTCCAAACTTTGCAAAAGGTTTAAAACATATCATACACATCTATATTGTCCAGCAAATAGAGTGTGGTGTCTCTCCACCATATGGTAAAGTAAAGGTAAGGTAAGGTACTTTACCTTACATATCATACACATCTATATTGTCCAGCAAATAGAGTGTGGTGTCTCTCCACCATATGGCTCAATGTTTCTGCAACATGACAAGCTTCAACTTACGAGGTTGGTTTCTGTTTCAGGAGAGTGTAAAGACTTTAAGGAAAAGTTCATGAAATGTCTGAGAGACAACAGCTTTGACAACTCCCTGTGTCGATTGCAGTCCAAAGATTACCTGGAGTGCCGCATGGAACAGTAAGAACCAGCATTACAAATTACGTTCAAAAGCCAAAATAATATGTGTCGTTTTTAATCCCGGCTGGATAATCCCTTTGTTATTTTGTGTTTTCCAGTCAGTTGATGGCTAAGGAGCCTCTGCAAAAACTGGGGTTCAAGGACCTGATGGATCCTCCTCCCAGCGAAGCGGACAGTAACACTAAACCCTGACCTCACAACACCTGCTGCTGGAGCAGAAATACAAGGATGGAGTTTCTCTGAACTGAACAGATCCAACACTGTGTTGGGGATGAGATGAGGGAAGAGTGTTGTGAAGAAGAGGCTGAGGAGACTGGACACTGGTTTGCATTGTGGCCTTTGAGTTTGAGGGTTGAGCTTAATCACTTGTGTACATAAGATGAATATGTGTAATATATATAAAGATATTGTTTTGGTGTGTTGATAAATCCTTTCTATTTTAAACTAAACTATGTGTCGATTGACTTCTTTCCAGCTGCCAAAGGCCCAACCGTGTGAGCAAGCACTGTTGACAATGGTTCTGTTAGTTCAGTTAATATGGCGACATCTGCTGGCCAACTCTTGGTATTGCATTTGTATGGTTATACAGACAGTTGTACTCATAAGTTTACATAACCCTGGCATAAATTGTGAAATATTGGCCATTTTTCAGAAAATATAATTGAACATGCAAAAAAAAAAAGATCTTTTATCCAGAGTTAGTGGTTGGGTGAATTGTGTTTGCTCTTTTTAAATCATAATGATAAGTGAAACCACCCAAATGGCCCTGATCTGCTAGTAGATTGCTACTAAGAGTAACTGTCCACATCTGTGACTTGTTTGCTTGTAGCTAATTAGTGTCTGTGTATAAAATGTCAATGAGATTTTAGACTTTACTGGATTCTGAGCCATGGGGAAAGCAAAACAATTGTCAAAAGACCTAAGGGAGAAGGTTGTTCAACTTCATCAAACAGGAAAAGGATATAAAAAAAGATATCCAGAGATTGGACAGTGTCAATCAGCAGGGTTTAAACTCTCATTAAGCAGTGGAAATTAGGGGGTTCTGTTGATACCAAGACAAGGTATCTTTTATATGGACCAATTTGAGTCTGAATATGGAATTACTACATAATTCTATGTGTTCCTTCATAGTTTTGATGTCTTCAGTTTTAATCTACAATGTAGAAAGTAAAAAATAATGAAAGACCAATGAATGAGAATGTCTTGACTGGTAGTGCATCTTCACAAAAAGTAGTTTTACAGGGGGGATATGTATTGTAGTAAGTTACGATTGTTAAGCTCTGGCCTCCACACACCAGTGCCCATTCTACAAATAGCAAACACCAAATGCTGCGACTGGTTCCTCTGTTCCTCCCAAAAGAATCTTTGCCTGATGGGCTTCACAAAAATAAATAAAACATAGAAATTTGCTTTTTTTGGATTAAACTATGACCTTTATTGTCAAGCCGCTAGCTGAATATAACACTGAACCAGCAATATAAAACGAGGCACACACAAACACACCACATCATGCAGATTGTATCGGTCCGCCACTGAGGAGATGATTAAAACACAACAATCTTTCCATAAAGGAAAAACCACAAACATCTGGCTCAAAGTGTTCACAGTGTGACATTTAAAAAACCAAGTGGGTAAAAGGAGCAGAAAATACTGATGCATCAGTAGTTAATGAGTGACTCTGACCTGTCTGTATTGACAGTTCAATAATGACTATGTCTCGTATTAAAACAGATACATGTTGCTAACAGGTACTTTACTCAATATGACTTGCATGTATAGCTGCCTTTGTAATGAATTACTGTAAACTGTGATGCAGTTAGAAACTCTGTAAACAATATTTTAATAAAACACCAACTAATAAATTAAGAGTTAAGGGTTCACTATCATTTACTATCATTCACAGCAGGGTAGATAAAATATACAGTACTAGTTTTAGTTTGTTCCACCCTGTTTAGATCCCTCATCTCCATATAGGATATTAAAGGGATAGTTCAAAATTTTGACAAATTGGCCCATTGCCATAATCCCTATAGTCATAGCAGTAGGTTTGTTATCTTTAATTGTCGGCGCAAGCTATTTTTAGCACAGTTTTTCGGCAAGCAGTCTCTGCTTTTGCCTCGAAAACAACAACCTCATAGCGTGGTGAATGTGCAGGTCACAACTTGTCTACCAGAGCGTTTTGGAGTTGATGGATTGTGTATTTGATGAGTTTGATGAGGGAAACCAAGAAATCCCATTAGCCTCCGTAGCGTAGCTCTGAGTAGCTCACGGCTCTGCTCCACCGTCCTACAAATAGATTGCACCGACAATTGAAGGTAACAAACCTACTTCTAAAACTATAAGGATTATGGCAATGGGCCAATTTGCCTAAATGTTGAACTATCCCTTTAACCCAGATAGGAGCGTTACAGTGTTCAGTATTGATTTACACTTAAAAATCATGACCAGTAGTATAACTGAAACTCTTTCCATTTATCAAAATGGCGCTGGACAGAACTTAAAGTGAACATCTTGGTCCTGCCAGATGGATTTCAGAAAACACTGGTTGACATTAAACTGTAGGAATTATTTTTAGACTTGTCACCAAATGAGTGATGAGAGCAGTGCCATGAAAATCAATCAATCATCAACCAGCAGATGATTTGCTCAGTGCTAATAGAACTAAAATATTTTTTTAGTGTAATGTAAAATAGTTTGGTCACAATAAAAAAAAAGGTAGGTTTCTCTACAAAGATAGTTTGACTATGTGTCCAGTTCTAGCTGGAACATGTAAAGAAGATCTAGTGTTTACATAAACTAATATAATTCTGTTTCTCCACTCTGCATCTGTCTGCTTCCTTTAATTTAATACAGTGCAGGCTCTGACATGAGCATCAATCACTAGCTCACTCAAATCTACCGAGTGACACAGTGATGGTTTTGATGCCCGTGCTCTCATCACTCACTGGGTGACAGTTAAACATTGAAACTTTAATGTCTGGTCACACTATCACTGATCAAAAGGACGCAGTTAGAGGAGCAGATCTAAAGGATGTGTGTCGGGTGGCATCGGGTGTCACCTAATCGCTAACGGGAAGAGTTGGAGCTGGATCGTGACCGGTGGCGGCGGCGTCCGGGCGAGCGAGACCTGCGTCGTACCGGAGAGCGTCGCCGAGGAGACCGAGACCTGAGAGGGAAAGAGTGAAAAAGAGGAGCAGGATAAGAATTAAGAATGAAAGTTACACCTTACACAAACAGTAAATTGTATTAGATGTGGTGACATCCGCGGTGCACATCACATGCTGCTCACCGTCTCCTCATTCGGGGCGGGGTGCGTCGCCACATCGGGGGTGGGGGCGGCATCCTGCGGGGAGGGGACAGCCTGCGAGGAGGAGGGCGCACCGTGGGAGTCAGCACGGCCGTGACTGTGATCTCCTGACCGTCAATCTGACCTGAAAGAGGAAAAAGAAAAAGGAAAATCCATAATGTCATCATTTCACATGACTAAGAATATGGCTCTGATTCAATCTGTTCATGTTTCCCATCATCCTCGCACCTCCGTCCATGTGTTTCAGGGCCTTCTCCGCCTCCTCGGGCGTCTCAAACTCCACGTAGGCGTAGCCTTTGGACAGGTGAGGGTGGATGCGGTTCATGGGCATTTCAATCATCTTGATCTTGCCATAGGTAGAGAAAATCTCCTGGATGTGTTCCTACAATGGCACAGAGGAGAACACATTTGGTCCAGCATCTACATTTAGATACATTTATATCTTAAGGAAATCAGTAGAGATCTTTGGTCAGTGGTTCTCACTAACAATCTGTACATTTACAACAGACTAATGAAGTTCCTGTTGTTGTAGAAGCCAGAGACTCATGGAGATGTCTCTGTCATTTATTATTCTGGTTAAGCAGTCACCTTGATGACGTTTCTCGTCAGCCGGCCCAGGTAGACCTTAGTGGGCTTGGGGGTCGGGCTCCTACGTCGTCGGTCTCTGTCATCCTTCTTTGCTGATTTTGACCTACGGTGACATTTACATTGCAGTTATTCATATTATCAGTGGTACAGTACCATCATTTCACTTTTATCAAACCATACTACTTGTCTCAACTGATGATTTGTAAAACATCATTATTTCATTGATGTTTATAGTTTATGTTTTGAGTAAAGGTGAAAGGTGAAAAATTTAGAGAAAACAAAATACATGCTATTTGGGAAAAAAGGCCTCAGCAACAGTATTAACATCCAAGTAAATGGAGTGAATATTGAAAGGGTTAGTGAGAATAAAGTACTGGGTGTGACTATTGATAATATGTTAACCTGGAAGCCACACATAAGAACTTTAAAAAGCAAGTTGGCCAGAAGTGTATCCATAATATGGAAAGCACAAAAAATAATAAATCAAAAAGCCCTCCATATGTTGTACTATGCACTAGTCTCTCCACACCTACAGTACTGTGCAGAGGTGTGGGGACACACATACAAAGGCTCCACCCATCCATTGTTATTACTCCAAAAAAGAGCACTGAGGATCTTACATTATGCCAATTATAGGGCACACACAAATCAGTTATTTATTAAATCTAATATTCTCAAACTATATGATTTAATAAACTATCGCACCATGCAAATTATGTACAAAGCTGCCAGCAACAGCCTCCCCCTCAACCTGCAAAAGCTATTCATGAACAGAGAAGGGAGACACAATCTTAGAGGGGAAAACATCTTTAAGCTGAGGAGGGCACGAACCACACTAAGATCCTTTTCCTTATCGGTCGCAGGCGTCAAAATATGGAATGTGCTAGAGGATGAAGTAAAAAAATTACCAACATTTAACGTCTTCAAGAAAAAGTATGTAAACTCAACGATTGACCGGTACAGATTGACACATGAGAGCTGATAAAGGTCAGAGAGGCTAACGGCAGACACAGTATCGAGACTACAAGGGGTAAAAACAAAAAGCACTGTGTTCCCAAAACAATGTGATGAACCAGAGAAACTTGTGTGGCCAGAGGCCAATGTCAGTTTGTACGTAGAATGTTATTATAATACGTAGTATGTTATTATAATGAGTATCAACAGGGTGATGATAAATTGGGGCACAGATGCAACTGTGATTTAATTGTGAGAAATCAGTCAAGTGAAGAACTCAACTAACTGCTAATCGACACACCAACGCCAATCAACTGGTCCACGATGGAGTTGCTGAGCTGGTCACTGAATGCGATTGACAGAGTGTTCTCAACAAGGCGTGCGGCCTCTGGTGAGCCAAGATGCCCGGACGGAACCTTCATGTCCGGCTACATGCTGGATGGATGGGAGAAGTGGAGAGTCCTTTGCCTTGCCCCACTGGATGTGGAGGATGTCGAGGACGTGTACATCTTCACGTTCATGACAATTGGAATGATCGCCCTGGGTTTTGGCGCCTACATGCAGTATCGTAAGATGAGAAAGATCGCCACCGAGCAAACCGACGCGAGGGAGGATAACGCAACAACTCGGAGTGCTGTGGTCGGGATACGGTCCGACATATCCGCAATCCGAGAGTATGTGTCACTGATGCGAGCTGACATAGCCAAAACTCGGGAGGAAATCGAGAGAAATGGCGACGAAAACCGCAGAGAATGAGTAAAAAGAAGAAAGGGCTCCTACACCATCCCACCATCCCAACTAAAAATCAATACACTGGACTTTTGCTCTCTGTCAATTGGACCACACCAGACTTTGCTCTCTGTCAATTGGACCATCTTGTGACTTTGTGACTTTTGTGACATGCCTGGCAACAAGAAGAGACTGTTGTTCGCTCATGACGGTTGGACACATGTGCAGACACACACGTAATCCTTATGCTCTATCTAGAGCTGGACTTCAATTTCTTCAACTCTACATACTGCCTAATGCTGCAACACATTATGTCAAAATGTCAAATGTTGGAAAAAAAAAAAAAAAAAAAATTGAGAAATGTCATGTTAAAAAAAAAAAAAAAAAAAAGTCAAATTGTTAAATTGTTAAATTTTGAAAATACTGGAAGAATGTTATGTCAAAAATGTAACATGCAGAAAAAATGAATATGTGAGTATTGGGGGCGGGACTAGATAAGCTTTTGCTTCTCCCGCTTTCCCTTTCGGTCATGTGTATTGTATTAATTGGATTGAGATGATGTGTGATGATGATGACTAATTGACATGCCCGAAATGAACCAAATAAATAAATAAAATAAATAAATAAATGTTTGCTCCTGAGCTGTAATGGATTTGTGTAAATGGGATAAAAAAAGAAAGAAAGAAAAGCAAATACCCCTGTAAAGTACAAGTATGGATGAAACTAATGACTCATCGTATTAATGACCCAGTTCATACTTTGAGCGGGAGCGTCTTCTGTTGTTGTGGCGCTGACGGCTAGGGCTTGGCGAGGAGGAGGAGGAGGAAGAAGAGGAGCGGGAGCTGGAGGAGCCTGAGTGGCTGGAGGCGGAGGAGCTGGAACCACTGGAGGAGCCTGAGCTGGAGCCTGAGCTGCTGCTGGAGCTGGAACTGGACCTGAAAAGACAGCAGTTTATGAAACAAAATACGAAGGAAAACAATCTGCTCAACACTAACAGTTGAAATTAGATCACCCGTTGTTTAACATTTCTAAATAGAAAAAACTAAAACAGAGCCTGGAAGCTGCCTCCAGTTTCATTGAATAGATTTAGTGCCTGACCTGCTGCTCCCACTAGAATTGCTTCTCCGTGTGCGGTTCTTCTCTCGGCCTCGGTCTTTATCAGCTCCTTCTTTAGTGGCTCCTGACTTCTCCTTTACTCGCTGTTTGCTCTTGTCATCCTCCTTCCTCTTGGTTGGGGAAGGAGCCCTGTTGGAGCAGAAGGAAACACACACAGAGTCAAACTTTAGGCCTTTAACAAGACCCAGAAATAAACATTCACATTTATTAAAGGTGTTTGCAAACAGTAATAACCGACTGTTGATATACAAATGTAAATTAATGAAATTTAAATTAAAATATCCCCGCACAGAGGTCATAATGCAAATACATGCACCTCTGGATCACTGAGCATTAAATAGAATGCAAAATTGTTTGGTAAACACCATAATGGCTGCCCAATTAACTGCCCTTAAACAAACAGCAATAACATTAGCATTAGCTAGTGAGATAATATCGGTTATATTAAGCTGTGCTGGTATTCAGGTGTGCGTTTTTTTAAAAGATAATATTGAATTTTCTTTGACTTGGTTTCACAACGCTGTTATTACTCAGTCATGCGTTAATGTAAATAAAAGAAACACTAATTCAAACTGAAACGTTTACTTACATATTAACCTAATCGCGACTGTTATAGTCGCAGAAAGATGACGCATTTGCCACAGCTTGACGTCATCCAATCACAGCATTCTACACACAGGGGCGGTGACAAGGGTTGACGTTCTCTCCCTCAGTATGGACTGCTAGGGCATTTTCTTGTCGGCATAAGGTTTAGCAAGTTAAAACTTTTGCATTGATTTATGATGCATGGTGGAGAAATGAACGAGGGAGCAAGGAAAGGAAATTAACAACATGCAAACACTTATCTTAGAAAAAACAAACTATTTCCATTAGCCTACTGTTGGTAAGAATCTTCAAAAACCCTAATGTGAAAGCTATCAAAATCTCACATAGCGCAAAAAAATAAAATAAAATATCAACCACAATTTGAAGTTGTTCCCACTTAACATTTTGTGTAGTTTATTTTTTGCACGCCTTTTTCTCTCATCTTGCCTTTTTTATTTTATTTTATTAGCCTGTTTAGATTTTTAGTTGTTTTGTTTGTTTGTTTTCCTTTCCTATCTATATGCAATCTCCCTTATGTTTCAATGTTTTTTGTTTGTTTGTTTGTTTGTTTTTTAACACAAACTGACAAAAAATGCTGTGTTTGATTTTCGGGAAGTTGCCTGACAGGTAATGCGGAGGACAAAAAAACACAATTTCATGAAGCCGGTAAGATAGGACTTGTGCCTGTCTTTCATATCAACAGAGGAGAACGTACCCTTGCTTGCAGTCGTTATACCACTTACTCACTAGAATAGATCATATTTTATCTGTCAGTCAAGTTAATGTATTAAGGTAATAAGATAACTCTAGTAGTCATATGAAAGGAACGGGGTGCTGCAGGACACAGAGGTAAGGGGATAGCCTACACATGTCCCAGTTAACAAAATCATATTGAATCAATGTTGAGATATGGTCAGGCAGAAATGTTTAATCTACGTTGATACCTGACATCGAAACCAAATTGAAAGCGCTCGTTATGATAGGTGTTGAATAACCGCAACTGACATTGAATCAACACTGATTAACGTTCACCTAAAAGCAGTGTGCTGCTGTATTTTAGTTGATTTTATAATGAAACAATGTTACTGAATCAATACTGTATCAACCGTATCAACTGTATCTAAATTGAAGCCCATGTGTAGGCAGATATAAAAGTTATTTTAGTCCAAAATTACCCTACTTCTGCATGCTGCATAAAAAATATGAAATCATAATGAAACACATTTGAATAACTGAAAAAGGTGACAGAAAACAGGCATTTAATGTTCAAGGTTTATTCTGAAAAGGCAAGTTTATGTCATAACGTATGACTAGTTTTATCAGAGTTAAAAGTCTCCCGGTCAACAACTCCAGAGGTGTGTCCAGAGCCTGGTGCTGGGGGTCCGGAGGAGCAGGCTGTCTGCGGGTGGAGGACTGGAGTGATGAGTTCTTGTAGGTAGGAGATGTGTGCCTGCACTTATGGGTCAGCAGTAGGATTTTGTGGTTGAACCGGAACGAGACAGGGAGCCAGTGAGGGGTTATGTGCTCATCTTTATGGCATCTCATCAGGATCCAGGCAGCGCTGTTTTACATGGACATCAGCTTCTGGACGTTATTGCCAGGAATCCCGAGCCTCTAACCTCTTAACCTACATGTAAAACAAACAATATATCAGGCGATTGTCATTTTGATTATTTTTTGTCACATAAATAAGCGTTTCTCAATAGCAAAACATAACAATAGGCCGCGTAATGTTAACTTATTCAGTTTTCCCCTCTAGTCAGTGTACAGCCAGGGCCAGCACTTTTGAGGAGTTCTACTACTTTTCAAACAGCCACAGAATATGTTGTGCTATGACTAAAATTACTCAGAATATGGGTTAGGGTTAGGGTTAAATGAAAGGGGAGACTCTCTACTTTCACCAGGGAAAAAAGTGAGTTTGTAGCATGTTCCACTTTTTAGTTATCCTCATTTGAATACAGCATGCTTTATCCAAATTCAGCATTCTGGAAGGATAATTCTGAAAAAAACAGGTTTAAAGTGAAGGAGACACTTTCAAGCAGAATTCTCTTTTGAACCTATTATTTATTTATTTATTTATTTATTTCAACGGCACCAATGATTCTCTCTACCACTAGATATAAAGTTTGGAGCTTTGGACTGCTCCATTCCTTGCTACCCTATTCTCAGTGCGAATCCGGCCCAGACTGGCGCGTCTGGTCGGGAACTGCAGTTGAGAATTTATTATTTAAGTAAGTTTTTTACGAGGTGACAGAAAAGTCAACAGGACAGGGGGGCGTATTAACCCGCTGAAACAACGGGTGACGCCACATGAGGGGGCGGACCCCGTCAGTTATTCGATTTTCTCAGTTGCATGTAAATTGAGACAAGGACAAAATCGAATTTAAAATCGATTAAGCTCTGCATTTAAACGTACTGACTGAAACAATGTTGATTCAGTGTTGGCATTTCAATTTACAATGTCAACCACCTTTCAATGTTGATTCAATGATACATATTTTCAACATTACATTTTTAGAATGTTGATCAACCATTGATTTTTCGACCTTAACCAACAATCAACCTTTCTGATCATCTTTTGCTATGTTTGTCCTCTGGGACAGCTGGGCGTAAGATGAGCTCCACAGATGATAGTGAGCCAGAAGAGACCAGCAACACCTCAGGCAGTATCAGGATCCTCGCCTTGACTGTGTGCTCTGCAGCCATTGGAGGCACCTTCCAGTATGGCTACAACATCTCCATCATCAATGCTCCCACCAGCTACATTCAGGGCTTCATCAATGATACCTACATGGAGCGCTGGGACACAAGCTTGGACGTCCCACAGGTGACCGTATTGTGGACTCTTATTGTATCTGCCTTTTCACTGGGAGGTTTGGTGGGTGCACTTCTAGCAGGGCCTATGGCAGTCCGCTTCGGGAGGAAGAACTCACTGCTTCTGAACAACTCTTTCCTGTTTGTTGGCGCTGTCCTTGTGCTAACATGCAGGGTGGCCAAATCATTTGAAATCATCATCCTCGCTCGATTTCTGGTGGGGATTAACTCAGGTGTGAGCATGAACATCCAGCCTATGTATTTTGGGGAGAGCGCCCCCAAACACCTCCGAGGTGCTGTGGCTTTTTCCTCTGCTGTTTTCACTGCATTTGGGATTTTCTTGGGTCAGGTTGTGGGACTCACTGAGCTGCTGGGTACAGAGCCTCTTTGGCCTTACCTGCTAGCTAGTAATGCTTTGCCAGGATTGATCCAGGTGCTCACCCTACCTTGGTTCCCTGAAAGCCCCAGATACCTCCTCATTGACCGGGGAGATAGGGAAGGATGTGCCCGGGCACTTGGAAGACTCCGTGGCGGGGAGGCTCCTGTCCTGGAGATGGAGGAGATGCTTCAGGAGCAACAATCAATAGCCTTAAATTCTGGATGTGCAGCTTCTGCCAAGACGCCGTGGTCCCTGTTTAAGGATCCTGACCTGCGATCCCAGCTCAGGACAGTCATGGCTGCCAGTAGTGCTATGATGCTCTGTGGCAATGATTCCTTCTACTTCTATGCTTCTTACATCTTTCTCGAAGCAGGGATTCCTCCAGAGAAGGTCCAGTATGTCACCATTGGCACAGGAGCATCTGAGCTAACTGCTTCTATACTCAGTAACCTTCTGATTGAACGAGTGGGCCGCAAGAACCTTCTCGTTGGAGGGTATAGTCTTATGTCTTGCTGGACCATAGTTTTTACTATAGCTCTGAACCTCCAGAGCCGTGGGGTTGCGGGGATGTCCTACCTCAGCATGGCATGCGTTTTCTCCTATATCCTTAGCTTTGGCTTGGGTCCTGCAGGAGTAACAGGGATCCTACCAGCTGAGATCTTTGACCAAGCTGCTCGCCCAGCAGCTTACATGGTTGCTGGCTCGTTCATGTGGATCAGCCTGTTCTTGATAGGAATGGTGTTCCCATTCATTGTCAAAGGCCTGGGGTACTTCTGCTTCTTACCTTTCCTGGGTGTGTGTGTGGTGTCTGCTTTGTTTCTGTGGCTAACCTTACCGGAGACTAAAGGCAAAACACTGGCTGAGATCACTGCAGAGTTTGATAGACAAAACAAAATGAAGAAAAAGAGGCAGGGGGATCAGCCCAATACAGATCAGTACCAGCTCGATACGACCTGTCCCTTCACTAGCCTTACAGACGATCATGGCCATAGCCATAAGAACAGAGACTAAAATTTGACATGGTTCAGATAAGTGGAGACAAACCAGGCTGTGCCTTTGTAATCACAAAATGCACTTTTAGAGGAGTAGATTACTCCAGAGATGTCATCTGAATACTCTGTTGATGAAAGATAAGGGTAATGACCATTAATTCAATTTAATTATGGTTTCATGAGCTTTAGGAGTCTCTATACATTACCCAAATGTGTAGAGTGTAAGATCGTCTTGCTTGAGCAGAAGTGTGACACTTTGCACTCAAAGGGAGTTTTAACACAAGATGCTGTTTTATTGTTGCTGCAGGAACAGTAGCAGTTCATATCAGAATACCAAAGATATTGCATGTCCACTCAGTCTCCTAGTAGAGTGCTAGGAACCTTACGAGTGACACATTTGACCTATCAACTTTTTGTTGAAGACATCATGCTAAAATGATCAAAAGGCAAAGTGATAAGCATGACCATTATCAGAGGAAGGAAAATCATTCCTTGATCATATAAAACCTTTGTATTTCCTCAGTCTGATTGTGTAGCTCATTCTCATGATTCAGTGTTCTTCATAATAAACATGACTTTATGCTTTTAAGTTGCTTTACGTTTCGATAAACATTCTGAATTGCTTTACCTCATAGATGTTTATTGTAAGAAGGGAATAGAGCTTTCAAGACACCATCTTGACTTTTGGCAATCAGATGTCAACCTGCTCTAGTCTCTCCGTCCTAGGTTATGGAACCTGTTATTGTCTTCAAGGCGTAATGTGTGTTTTTAATATCAATGAAGGAGTTCAGACTTTAGTAACCCACATTCATAACCACTCCAACTCCGTGAATGTTAGTAGGGTGGGTAATCGTTTGAATTGCATGTAGTGAAAGATTACCTACTCAGATTCAACATGTCTGCACTGGGTAGATAATGGTGCTTTAATGTGTAACCTGATTATGCTCATTGTTTTGTTGATATGTGTGTCCGGTTCAGTGGTCCATGCTTGTGTATGTTACTCATTCAAAGATCCAAGTGGAAATATTGACTCTAAGCTGTGGCCAGTTTCATCACATGTTCTTCTTAGCAGAGATGGGAATTGTGGAGGCATCAAGTCATCTCCATGGCATGCATGTATTTTTTCTGCCCATGCACTAAATGGTTAGCTGATGAGTGAATGCACCTGGTTCAGTGACTGAGCAGAACAAATACATGGCATGGAGATGACTTGATGACTCCACAATTCCCATTTCTGCTTCTTAGTTAATAATTTCATAGGACATCCAGCATCTGTTTTATGCGGTGTTTAAGCATCAACTGGACTGTGTGTATAATTAAATTACCCTCTGTTGCTGCTAACAGTGAACTGGCTGAATACTGTGTATGAATGCAGTACTGCAGATGGTCCAGTAGGTGTCGCACTGTCACTGTTCTTGGCTTGCACTCCTTTACGTATGATGATGTGCTAAAATATATGACTGTATAAATATTAAAAGGAATCACAGATGTAACACCCAAGAGAAGATGACACACTCAACAGCTGTCAGACCACAACCTCTCCAAACCTTCTGTCAAGCATCTGTCATTACTTCTGTAGTATTTCTCAGAAAAGCAGATATTTTGTATTTTACATTTAGGATGTTTTAAGCTCAATACAATAACAGGAAAATGTAAATTATACGAGAAATTATTTATTCATTTTTAGACAAGTGATCCAAATCATCCTTTCATTTCCTGAAAAGAGAGAGAAAACCCTTGCTGGAGACGGTGCTGTGCGCTGACTGAATGAAATCACTGTTGTTGTCTGACACTGTAACCAAAGCATGTTTGCTGCTCAGGCTGTATTTTGCAAAAATGCACGATTTATATCAATTATATTTATTCAATGCAAATGACTATTGTATGAAAAATAAATGTAAAAGTGCTTATTTATTGCATTATCTATGTGATTTTGTGAGGTCATTTGACTTATTCTGCCTGTCTAATCCAACTGCTTTCTTAATTACATTTAATCACATTACTTTGTCTCCCTTTGCTCCTCAGTACTTATGCAGCCGCCTCCTCCCACTCCCATTAAAACTGTTAGCGTATAGTGTTTATTTATGGAAACAAGTGCTGTTTGAGAGCATCTCACTTTACAATTGGGAAAGGTTCAAGTGTGTTGTTGCACTGGACTCCGTTACATCATCTCAGCATGAGCAATTCCCCTTGGATGCTGAAATTGTAAATAAACAACAGAACGATAGGATTGATATCCAACCGTGTGCCCAGGCAAGTGGGTTTTTGTGCGTATGACAGCACGATACAGAGGACACTAGAAAACTTAGCTGGAATTGTGTTTGTAATCACAACAGGAAGCAGGATTTGCTCTTTTCTGTCCTCTGATAGTCATCAGCCTTTAATAGAAAAGCTAATGAATCTGATAAACAGGGATTTAGAGTCCAAAGAGATTCTCAACAAGCAAAACCAGCATTAAAACAGGTGACTGGTTTTATTTTTGTGGTTGACTGGTTTATATTTGTAACCTGTTTTAAGATCAAGTTGATTAAATTAAATAATTCATATACACAATGAATCTCATCCTGAGAGACGGACTACATAAAGACAGGGGTCTGTAAAACACCTTTGTTAGGCCAAGTGAAATTTTAAACCCAAACTGGTCCATTAGCTAATGATTTTAGGGATTTTTCTGTATTCATTGCTCAGGGCTGAATGTAGTTAAAGCTCAGTGCTCATTGACTCATCAGATTAACCTGGGAAAAGACTGGATGACATTTACTACAGTGCCCATTTTCCAGTCACAATTTCAATTTTCAGTTCTCAGGGGTGCCTTCAGCCCGCAGTTAAAGGAATAATTTGACATTTTGAGAAATGTGCTTTATGTGTTTTTACTGCCAACTGTTAGATCAGAGAATTGGTACCAGTCTCCAAAGCTACAGCCAGGAGACTGTTTTATTAACCGAGGGAAAGAGAACATATTACTGAAACCACAATAAAATGCCCAGTGGGTGCCAGTCCGCTGTGATTTGACCCGCCTGATTACCACACTGCTGTCTAAGCCGATAGTTGCTGCTTCTTTGAATGTCACTTCCTATTGTTGACCTTTAGAGAAAACACCTACAACTTCTATGAAATGTAATGTTCAAATTTACTTTTTTTCTTTCACTCATTGAGGGATGGCAGACAAAACTGAATTAGGCTGTATTCATATTTGTCATGTTGTCAATGTATTCTTGATTTACCCATTCAACCGTGGTGCAGCTGGGTTTTTTTTTTTTCAGCCCTGAACGCGGTCGAAAAAGTGGTGCTTCAGCGTCTTTGGTCTTTTCTAGTGGGCGGGTTTCTAGAAGGAAGTCCCGATGTTCAAGCCGACTGTGTTTGTTTGCATCTTCCTGCTTCACTGTAAAGTGCTGGTTTCCTCTAGCAACCAGAAGTGGAGTGCAGAAACACTGGAGGTGGTGAGAGACTTACCTTTAATTGCACTACTTGTTATAAATCAAAAATCAAATGCAGTTTAGTTTGTGCATTATGTGTTGCTGAGGATGTGTCTACATGTGTTAGAAGTCCGCACACTGTAAAGCTCGTCGAGTGTTTATTTATTATAGATCAACGTTTCGATCCCAGTGGATCTTCGTCAGGATAAGAGACAGAAACATTTCGCTCATAGGCAATTGGTCCCACCCTCCAAATCAAGCCTGGGATGCAACTCAGGTGAGGCAACCCAAAGACATACACAACAGTAAATTACAATATAAGCCGAGGCTGTTAAGGGGAAATGAGCCAAAATAGAAAACAATAAATACAAAGATATAGATAAATAACAAGTATACGCTCAAGGAGCTTTACACAATGTGCAGACTTCACTCTTTTCTTCTAAGTCAATTTTGTTTAATAGTCCTGCACCTGTTACACGTTTGGATGTGCTTGCTTCACCCCACTATTGTGTCTGCATGTGTAACATTGGCAAGAACACTTTGTATCATAAAAGTCTTCAAAGAGCTGTAGACTGTACCCCATCATGATAATACAGGCTGATGATGATATTATGAGGCAGACAGCGGGTCACAGTGGACCTGCCACACAGCCTGATCGTCAACACCATCGTCTTGGACACGGGTCGACCTGTTCCTCTGATGGATGGATAGCAGTAATAATAGAGTCATTATTACTGTGTGACCTTTTTGTCTTGGGAACAGTGAGATAAGAGGGAGATGTGCACTTTGGCATCATATTTATTAAACAGGACTCAGAACACACAGTACTGTATATTAAACCCACAGCCTCGGACCAACGCAACATGCTTCATACACGGCGGATCATCTATGTAACATTTTCCATGTCTTTGCTATTACTTTATGAAATTGTTACCAAAATACTCTGGATATGAAAGCTGGGATTCAGAGCCAGATGCTTATCTAAGGACAATAAAGTGATTTTAATTTATTTTAACAATGGAACAGATCTGAACATTTAGATAGAAAATCTGTTCCAGGGGGTAAAACTCGTATGATTATTATTGTGTTATTTGTAATTTGTCCCAAGATGAAATGAAAAGATCAATATCAATCTCAGATCTGTCATTACAGCCGCATTAATCAGTGCTTATGTATTAACAATGGATTAAATGATTAAGTGGAATGTAAATGGAGTCGCTTGCAGCAACAAACAAGAGAAATGTCACCTGACTGCCGTCCCCCTCGGCTTTATGGTGTTGTAGCATCTTTCAGTTAATTGTTGTTCCTTACTAACCTGCAGCTATGATGTTTTGGTTCACTCTCATCTCATTATTCGACTTCATTTTCAGCTGCAGATGTTTGCAGAGAAAATGATTTCAAATAAAAAACAGACAAACAGATCAACCCATCGAAATGTCCAGATAAAAAGACGGAGCACACACTTAAGAAAAGAGTAATAATACACTGTATATCACTAGAAAGGAAAAACAGTGCATGTATGTTTGGGTTAGGCCCTGGGTTTGTATGTGTGATGGAGAGATGCAAAGAAAGACAGAAAAGAAAGCAGGGAAGGTTTGGATGAAATGAAAAACAAGGTAATAGAGAAGGGGTTCAGGCAGTAGCAATAAGACCATAATTAAAATATTGTCAGGAGCGTGTTTGCGATGAGGATTAAGACTGCGAGCAAAAAGAAGGGGGGGGGGGGGGCACCCAGGGAGTGAAGGAGAATAAAAGACATAGACACTCATTCTGTCCCCACGCTCTACTTGAAAGGATTGGTGTGATGTTACTTTCTGTCCACACAAGTGAAGCGGCTGATTTGTTTATTCATCCAGGTGTTATTTTAATGCTGACGCTGATGATGATAGAACATGAGCTGCTGAGCAGGAGACAAAGGCTGACATTACATTTCAATCCAATATGATTACGTAACTTCTTTTTTTAAGAAACGGAAACAGACGCTTGCAGGATAGCTTTTCCCATCATGTACAAAAGTCTTAACTGAGCTGATTGTGCCTCTCACTTACAAAACCAGTGTGTCTAAGTTAATTACCTGAAGAGTGTGGTGCTGAGTCTGAGCAATAACCAGTTTTGGCGATGCTGCCTGTCGGTCTCTTCTAAGAATCTACCCAGGAGCTTTAAAGCTGCACTCAATAAATCACAAAGTCCGATAATTGACACTTAATCTGTTCAACTGAGGATTCAACAGATTCAAGAGCAACAGAACATGTGTCGAATTATCTCTTAGACCAAAGTCAGAAACAAGAACAACTGAGAAATACAAACCAAACCAAAATATCTACACCTTTATTTGACAAGAAAGAGTGTGAGAAAAATAAAGGAGCTGTATAGGAGACACATACATCAAAACAGCGCCCTGCGGTTCAGAGCTCATTATAGCCATGTGGTGTTTACAGTTTTTAAGTTTTTAAAGAATAAAATGATCACAACAGGAGTCTTTTGAAAATGACAGAAGTTGGAGTAACCTGACTTAAAATGATGATGGTATCAGCAGGTGACATGCAAATGTTACTACTTAACAGAGTTTGTTTTAAATATTTAATCCAGTGTGTTTTATTAGTATGTCAGGCTTCCAGCTGTACAAGAATGAGTTAGTATAACGTCTGTGGAGACATCATCACCACTCTGCCTCGTCAAAGTCAAAGTCTGAACCATATGTAAATACCAACATGTGTTATGATGTTTGCATTTGAATTAATCTTTTTCTTTATTGAAGCAATGCAGTTCAATAAATTGCCTATTCATCAATTAACGTCACCTGAAGGGGTTGTTACGCTGTAGGTCACAGACTCTGATCACTCTGTCAGATTCAATCTGATCTGATCAGTCACAGTGTTTTTGTTTCTTTTATTCTAATGAACGGGCATGGAGTGAATTCAAAATGAACAGCTGGAGGAAAGTAGATCAGAGCCTGGCCTCGAACCAAGGGAGTGAAATATCCTAATTGTTTTTTTTTCTTTCCTAAACTACTCTTTCAGACAGCTCAGTGAACTTGACTGGTTTATGTGTCTCTTACATCAGCAGTGGACCACAGCAAGCACTGATTTAGAGCAGTTATAAAAGTAATCAGAGCAATGTCTGAGGTGTCCTGAAGTATGAAAATGTGATATAACACATGGTTTCTTTATTATGTTTTCAGTATAGTTCTGTTTAGTTCATTACCATCTATCACAGTAAATAACAGTAGCAAGTAGTAGGAATGTATTTAATGTTAAAAGAGCAACACATGATATACAATTATGCCAGTTTCCACTTAAAACTAATTTTTGGGGGGACCAAGTGTCACCTCCTGTAAATAAAGGTGATATATTTGTATCTGTTTGTGATTAGACTAACAAAACTTTTTTTCTTCTTTTTTTAAATACATAAAATCTGTCTAATAGTGCAGATTCTAGATTCTAAAACAGCCATTACGTATGTATGCATAAAACAATATAATACATTTCATTTGTTAGGCCTGTCATTAAAACACTAATGAAATGCTCACATTATTCAAGGATTGCAAGATATAAAGAACTGCTTTAATAGCATGCATACATGCATACATTTTGAGATGCTGTACACCACTTAAAAATTACGTGTGTAAGTGTGTGTGTGTGTGTGTGTGAGAGAGAGAGACAGAGAGAGAGAGAGCTGTAGGAGGGAGGAGGGCTTTCATCAACAGCTCTCTTCCCTTGGGGCCCTGGTCTGTGTGTGTGTGACAGCAGCAATGTCAGCATGCATCACTCAGGGACTTTAGGGAAAAAAAGTAATCTTATTTAACCAGCGCATTGATTTCCTGATGGCCTTATTGGCGCTCCAAAAAGAACAAGATGAAAACAGATAAATAGAGGAATAAAAGAATAAGATTATGAAGGAAATAAAACTATCATAAAAAGGCTGCCCTTTCCCTAAATGTCTAGCAGCTGAATACTTTACATATGTCGACGTGCCGTGAGGTAAATGGACGATCACTCACAGTGGCACGTTCAGGAAGCCCAGGGCATTTCAAGGGATGCGATTCAAGCCATGTATCCAAGTAGAGGTCAGTTATAGCAGGCATGTGCCTCCTAGGGCAACACCTCTGTATGGTTCCTAATCCTCTGGATACTATGACAGTCTGTCTCTCTCTCTCCTCATCATCCCTCAGCTGGAGAGAATGCATTTACCAGTGATTGATAGCCTTTGCGAAGAGAATGAGGCACCTGGCGAGCACTTCAAGAGCTGATTCTCATCCAAATTGGCCGTAGCTCTCATCAGCTCAGCATAATGGAGCATCAGTTTGTCTGCAATGGCTGGGAAAGGTGTTTGCTGCAGGAACCGAGCATGTACTTTGGTATTCTAAAAGAGGAGAGGTGATATTGCACAATTCCATCATGTAGTTCAGATTCTAAGCCTGAAATGTGCAGCAAAAGTTTTTCAGCCATGGATCACTGAAAATAGAAATAGAAATAGAAACATAAAAAGACAAGAGTTATACAAATAAGAGCCCAAAAAGATGGACAAGCAGATGGTTAGATATTAGAATAACCAGAGAATTAACCAATTTCTAAACACCTCCTTTAAACAGCAGCTGTCGAAATTCACAAACTACATGGATATTACCCTGTGCAGTGACTTTTACATGGGTATAATAATATATAATGATGATTTAAAGTAATCTAGGTAAATTCAGGTTTAACTCTGGATTCTCAGTCCTACAACAGTGGCTTATTTGTCACCATGCTTGCTGAACCCTGAACCTACGCCAGAGCAGCTTAACTTCAAAGGATCAGATCGCATGAGTGGAACAGAGAGTGGACACAAGGCTCATGTGTCCACTCTCTGTTTAGAAGCACAGCTACATGGAGAGTGTACCACACTAAATGAATCTTTTAGCCTTATTATAGGTTCATTTGACTTCATCGATGATTCTCATTGATGTTGATTTTAATCCTCCTTCATCACCGCAGTTCAGAATTACACGAGGAGACTCTGGGATGAGAACTGGAAATAAAAACTAAACCTTTGATGTCTTTAATTAGAACATTGTTTGGCACACTGTTCAATATTTCAATGATGATGATTATAAATGTTAAATGTTTCAGTCACACTGACTCATCAGACATGAACTACTTCTCTCTTCTCTGCAGCAGAAACAATTCAATCAGACATAAAGTTCAACTCATCACTTTTGGGCACGTTTGTAATCAAATTACCCGCAGATTTGACTTCTTCTTACATCATGATAAGTAGTTCATTTACGGTTGTCTATAATTCACATAAATAGACTTGTAGCTGGAGAGGAAAATTCTGAGCTAGGTTAACAAGATGGCCAATACCCAGATAACTAAAAACGATCCTGGGTATGTTGAATTTAAGCACATCATTGAACAGGCCTCTGATGTCCTGCAGCATGAAGATACTGATTGTATCCATTAATACTTGTAGTTTCATTAATGTTCATGCAAGGGAACAATAATTTCATTATTGAAAGGTCCAGTGTGTAATAATTGACAAGGTTTATTTGGAAAATCTGAATATACTACCCATATTTGTGTATAATCGCTATAAAATAAAATTTGTTTGGTTTTCATATAATAATATATAATTTCGTAAGCAAGGGTCTTTAGAGAGTGTTGCCATCTTGCACCGCCATGTTTGTACAGCAGCCCGAATGGAAAATCCATTCAGCCCGAGATCATGTTTCGTGAGTTTTGCGTTCATAAATAAAACCAACCAAGAAGAAAAAGGAAGGAAAGAAGAAGGAAGAAGAAACAGCAGACATATCGTGAAATGGTTTAGATCTTCACCTCGTCACTCCATGCTCCTGAAATACTCCCAGTTGTCCCAGCTGTGGTGAACGCGTTTTTTTGTCCTCGGAGGCCACCGTCACTTTGCCGATGGGAGGAGTGAGTGCAAGCGAGCGAGTGAGCGCTGCAATCTAGAATCTGAATGCTGGATGTCACGGTTCCCCCCCCATTTTATACACTGGACCTTTAATTTGTCCATCTCAGTAACATTGCACATGTAACTTTAAATGTAAAGTTAAGAGATTTTAATTAAATAATTCAGGCGACAAATTATTTTGTATTTCTGCATTGGTCTAATACATGAATTATGTGTGGACTATACAGGCAGGAAGCTACTGATAGTTCCCTGGCTGTCACATCCTCCATACTGTATGTTCCCTCGTTACTGCTTTATTTTGAAAATCCCTTGTGTCTTCTTCCCATCTTTTCTGCAATCAGCACCTGCTCCACCTTAACCCTTATGTGGTGTTCGGGTCAAATTGACCCGTTTCAAATTTTTACTAAAAGATAAAATATACAAGGATACGACTTTTCGACCTGAAAATCCATGGCCTTGGCTTATTTTATGTGAAGAACGTGTGAAAGAAAAAAAAAATATTGACATGATATGCTACAATACTCCTACGCATTTATGTCCTTCATAGGATGTTCGGGTCAATTTGATGAAATACATTGACTGACAGACAGGCAGACACACACACACACACACACACACACACACACACACTTACATGGACGCAGACACACACAAACACACACACACACATATACAAACACACACATAAACACACAGAGACACACACACACTTACATGGACACAGACACACACAAACACATGGACACACACGCACAGACACACAGAGACACACACACACTTACATGGACACAGACACACGAACACACACAGAGACACACACACACTTACATGGACACAGACACACGAACACACACAGAGACACACACACACTTACATGGACACACACAGACACACACAAACTTACATGGACATAGACACACACAGACACACAAACACACACACTTACATGGACACAGACACACACACTTACATAGACACAGACACACACAAACTTACATGACATAGACACACACAGACACACAAACACACGCACACACACACACACACACACACACACACTTACAGACACAGACACACAAACACGCACACACAGAGACACACACATGGACACAGACACACACACGCACAGACACAGAGACACACACAAACGCACATGGACACAGACACACATAAACACCCCAAGGCTTTACTATAGTGTATTTTTTACATACATTATAACTTTATCACAAAAAACGAATGACACTTCCATTGTTAAATGTGATCTAGCAGAGATTAATTGCAAACATGATTCATGTATGTTATCTATATTGTTTGGAACTGAGATAAAGAAAATATATGTTGGAGTTTTTTTATGTAAATATTTAGTTCTATATTTCTTTTAAAACCAACAATAATGTTCCGGGTCAATTTGACCCGAACAGTTCCAAAGGGTCCAAAATGTGAACGTGTTGCACTGGTGTCTCATTGTCTTCCCCTCCTCTGCATACCAACCATACCCCCCAGCTCCACTCAGCAGGGGCCAGCTTGTCTGGTCTTCCTCCCTGCGTGGTTACCCTCCATGTCCTGGTTCTTGTGAGTTCTTGGTTTGATTCTGCGTCCCTTTGTTTCAGGTTAACTTTGAACTAAGGCAGGAATTGTCACAAATATTGGTAGCCATGACAGCAGATTTTATTGATGAGGCTGACAGAGTTAAAATGCATGACTGTGATGACTGTGTATGTGTGAGCCCAGAACCAAACCACCAACGTTGCAGCTGCAGGACAGACACTTGTCACTTGGACACAATTGTCAATTTTAATATTGGCTTTTGAGTGCAGGATGAGTTGTCAAACGTTTTATTTCTTTACTTTTTCATTCTATTTTTTTTTTTTACATATTCGACGTATAACAAGAGAATAATGAACAACACAAGGGTGAATCCGGGCGAGTGCATTTTTCATTGACTGGGGCCTTGAAAGGAAAAAGTTGCACATAATGTTACATTCACTAAACAAATCAGTCCTCCTAAAAGCCTTTTCTCTTATGCTGTGACCAAGTGCATATTTGCACATTAGATTCACCTCCCGAATGTTTTAATGTGAGTGTCACCAAATGTTACGTTTCGGGCCCAGGCCCTTCATGTGCAGACTCTATTTTTTCTATTTTTGATTCATTCTTCTTTGTGATCCAGCACCTAGTTTTAATTTCTGAGGATGTGTGTGCTTTGCGATTCTCTCATATTTGCACATTTCTCTTTAAAGCATTCTTCATTTTAACCTTTCAAGTAATGTGAGATTGCTACAAAAAATCAGAGACAGGGTTTTCAACAACTGACATTAGTTGAATTAGCTTGAGCTGGTGAAATCTTCCAATAATAGTCAATTCAAAGTGATGCTGGATAGAAAATAAGGGTTTCAGCTGCAACGTCCTGCATTTGATGAATGTGAACACTCACTGTTCTTCTGTAAGTGATACAGAAAATAATTATCTGAATATTATTCTACTTTAATTTACTTAGTGTTATGTGTGGGGTGCAGTGGGTAAGTGGACAATGAATACATTGATAAATCTAAACCAAATGTAATTTTTCGATATTGTTTCATGCAGCAATAATTATATGCCGCATATGAAAAAATGAAAAAAAGAAGAAAAGAATAATGTGGCATTTAATTGGCCAATGTCTTGTAGAGGGAGAGAAAAAGGAAAGTCATGGGCATTTGGTGATAATGCAGCTTTTCATACTTCTTCTCACCTAATCCCCAAAGTGTGAACATGTTTTCTGAAGGACGTCACTGATGGACTGGCCTTGTCTCTGGGAGTCCATTTTAAACAGTTTGCTTCTCAGACGGTTCTCTTTCCCTACTTGAAAGGCTTTCAGGCAGTTGTCGATTTGTGAAGTCTTTTGTTCCTGCCACCTTAGTACAAGTTCTGCAGCTTGTTTCCCCCTGGCCTACGGTCATCATTTTCCCAAACTAGCCATTTTCCATCCGTTCCTGGAGCCATTTCCTGTCTCCACACTCACCTGCTTTTTTGTTTGGCATCAATCATCTCTGCTTCTCCACCCACCCAAACCTACTCTAAGCTCAGCTCCCTTATTATCCAATCCAGTCCTAATACCAGCCATTTTTTCCCCACTCAGTGTCGGATCAACTGCTTTTGTTCCTCCCTACAGTATAATCCTGTTCATGGTGCACAGTGCTTCCCTGTGAATCAGCTACCTGTGTGAATCACCCTGTTGTCTCTGCCTGCCTTTATTCCTGCCTGTCTGAACTTTTTAAACTGTCAGATTCCCCTGTGCACTGGCAGAAGTGAAGCAGGAAAAAGGCTGCTGTGCGTTTGGCACACAGTGAAGCCTGCTCAAAGTCATGGCTGAGGGATGTCTAAGCTAACCTTTGATTCCCAGCAGGCTTCCATAACCTTCCAACCTTCAGCCTGCCTCAGAGGCCTTGTTCACACCTGGCATCCTAAATGGACAGCTCTGAGATCAGATCTCACTTTCCTACTAGACATGTCATTTATTTTATGTTATGAAAGACCAAATGTGTTGTTGTCATTAGCCTGTCTTTCTATAACAGATGGGTCTGTTGTCAACGTGTTTGCTTGTGTGAGAGAGAGTGGGGGCGAGTCGGTGTGTGGTGGTCAATGTTGATGTTGTGGTGTATTAAATACACTGAGAGGTGTCAGTTGAGTAGGTGGTCTTTCAGCATTCTTTGTTAGTGAGAAGTCCGCTGAAAACAATTTAAAGATGTGTTAGACAGTTACATAACCTGCACGTCAGCAGTGTATGCTGCTGCATACTTTGAGGTACCTTTTTATATTACCTTCTCAGTTAAATTTCTCAAAAATGTTCTTCTGAAAGAGAAGTTATGTACATAACATACTACACATTATTATATAGATTGATTAACCACTGTTAGATTACTTCATTATTTCAAATACAATGTATGTGAATGCAAACTTGCACGCACTCGCGCACACAAACACACACACAAAAAAGTAACAGTTGCACTAATTTTAACAGAAAATTACAAATAATACTTGATCCACCAAATCTTAACTCTATTCATTTCAATGGAAATGAATAGATAGGTGAAGTAGTAAAAAAAAGAAAATGAGAGTAAGAGGTACTCCTTAATGTTATGTACAGTATCACCTACATTAACACCAAGGCAGTACTGTACGTTGTGTATCAGGCAGGCTGCTGTTGTTCATTAGCATTCTATGTGGATGTTTTAACCTTGGGTGAACAAAATGTTTCGTTAAATCGAGATTTTATTTCTGTAAGTCTATCACCATATTTATTAAGCTATGGTTTTGCTCGTCTGAGCTCCATCTTGCTCTGTCCTCCCTCTCTGCCCTCACCGCCCGCACCTGCTGTCTGCTGGTTCCGTATGAAGCTGTTGCCCTCGTGTCACCCTCCCAGTCCAGACACCGGCCAGCTGGACACACTACCATTGGTATGCATTGCCAGCATCCACCATGAGAAACATGGGCTGAGTCATTCTGTGCCCTTTGAACACATTTATCCTGGGCTGACAGACCACCAGACCTCGGGAAAATGTACAGGGGATGGGTTGAAGGGGAGTAGGAGGCACAGGCAGTGGGAGGTAAAGGGAAAAGAATGATGGGGAGATAATGGGGATGAGAAATTAGCCTGTGCCTTTGAACATCAATGTAGAAAAAAAGGATGAGATAGTTGAGAGGGTGAGGGGGGAACAACTCCTGGGATGAGTCCTGGGATGAGTCACCGGAAACAGTCTATTTTTAACACTTAGTACTTAAGCACAACTGTACAGGTAGCTTAAAAAAAAAAGGAAAAAAATAATTGTTGAAAATTGAATCATTTTGAAAAAAGAAAGAATGTCATTACAAAGAGATTACAAAAGAACGATTTGCAACAGTTCAAGTAATGTGTTGCTGCCAGGGAAACAGGAGTGGACCCAAAAAAGGGCACTCACTGCATGAACATGGACATTACAGTTGTAATCTAACATTATTACAAAGATGTGTGCAAATGAGGTTGAATTGCCATTTAGCAGCATCTGTCCATTGAGTCAGAAACACATCAAGGGATTGATCCATTATAGAATATCATTATGCAGCTACATTTGGCAGAAAAAGCCTCTGAGGGAGCTTTTGAAGAAGCTAAGTAACGACAAACAATCTATTGAGAAAGTTCATGCAGTGCATAAAGACATTCATAAATGTTGAAGCTTAGCTAAATCAACAATAGCAAAACACTTAGTTGTTTGGATGATGGCTATTTTGTACAACTGTATGGAAATAGCTGGTGGTTGTCAGCTGGTGGCCACGCGGCTGGTGGTGTAGAATCAATGTAGCAGCTGGTACCCAACACCTTGTACAGCATCCATATAAGAGGACTCAATGTGTGTAATGTGTAATGTCCTGTACAGCAAAGAAGACAGTAAAGGTGTTTGAGGGCAGAGGTGGGTCAGACTTTCATGCAGGAGAACAGAGCTGTAGCATCCCATCAGACCTGTAGTCAGCATTCAGGGGACATATTATGGAAATATCACTTTTTGAAGGCTCTTTAACACATATTGGGTGTTTGTCTTGCCTCCTGGCCCCCAAAATATGAGAATTGACAAAAAAAATCTGTACTGTGCAGGCTCACTAGATTGAAATCCACGTGGTTTTACGAGCTGTTCCCTCAGTTGTCTTCCAGTGATGTAACTGATTCGAATTTTGCATAATACCACCCCTACCTGGCACTGAAACTAGCCATTTCACACAAGGCTGTTTCAAGGGTATGAAAAGAGAGCTGTGATGTTTGATCCTTGGGGTATTTTGACCGAAGCATGTCACAGACATGTCTTTAAGATGCCTGGGAACTATTTTAATTTGTGGAAAGGGGGCATAATATGTCTCTTTTGAATATGTTGTTCTGTTTTTGTTTTGTTTTTATTCTCTGTGAGGCACTTTGTGCTGCTGCAATGTATGAAAAGTGCCATATAAATAAAGCTGATTTGATTTGATTTGATTTGAGGAGAAACAAGGCACATGTGTGGAAATCAACACAGGTGGGAGTGGGACGCATTAGTTCCTCACATCAGACAAGACAGAAGACAGGACACTGACTTCAAAATAAAACAGGAACTAAAACAGGGAATGATACAAACCATGACCCAAATTCTTAAAGCACAACTTAGCTGCCAAACACAGACGTAGTAGAAAATTATAATTCTGAAAACGCTGTCATTGGATGTAAAAAGAATGCAATACTGACTCCTTCTCTGGTGATAGCGTTGAACAAGTAGGGCAACTTCAGTGTTCTGCTTCAAATAACCCAATTATCCATGTGTAGAGTAAATTGGACAGGAGTGAGACAGACGAGTAAGATTTGTTTTGAAATATATATTGTAAACCAGGCCTGTTGTGGCCTGACACAAATAAATATCACGTCTCATAAGCAGACACTAGGCAAACAGGCACATATATATTACAGTATATGAACTAAAATATTACAGTTAACACATTTTTATTAATATGTTCTTCTTTATTTGCTGTTCGTCTTTGATTTAAAAAAAAATGCTATATTGACTGGACAAGCTTTGTTATAGTGTTTTCTTTGCAATATAGGAAAGCATGGGAGTGGGCAAGAGAAAAAAGAGCGAGAGGGGAGGACAAAGCAACACCATGGATTCATCACTAAATCAATAAGACAAGGCTTTTAAAAGGGGACTGATTCAAACACTATATTTTGAAAGAGCAGGCCCTTCAGCATTTCAAGGCAGATTAGTTGGACCTCTACTTGAAATACTGAACAGAGCTGAGTAACACTTGCCACTGCACAAGATGATCTCAGTTACTGTGGTTCAGCCAGCGAGGATCAAGAGGGCGACACACTGAAGCAAATCTCAAAAACAGGAGGGAAAAAACTCACCTGCTCTATGAAGATTCACTTTGACCAGATTACTGGCACCAGGGTTTCCTCCTTCTGCAGCTGCCTAACTGATTTAATATTACAGTGAATTAAAAAGACTTGCACTTTAATAATGTATCAAAAATCGATTATTGAGAGAATGAGTTTTACAGACAAACCCACAATTAGTGCTTCATAAAATTATATATTCCCCATGAGATGGATGATGATCATGATGATTATGATTACCTATTTAAATTGACCATTAATGAAATGGAAAATGAATTAATTTAGCTGGTAGCTTGAACAAGCATCAATTAATTATTTCAGGGCACTTAACAGAGCTCTGACCACTAACCCATTCAACACTGATGGGATTCATTTTTAACTGAACATTGCACTACTTGACTGCAACACAACAGCAACATAATTGCAGTTATGCAGTCAGATGTTGAGCAATCATACTAGGTAGAAAGACAGATTCATTTTTTAGAGTTGCTTTCCTGACATTTTTTTTAATTTAGTGATGAGAGAAGTTACGGATTAGAAGTCAGTCCCCTGAGTTGATGGCTGAACTGAACCTATAATGATATGCACTCTACCAAGAGAGCCACCTATGGGTCCAGCTATGAGGTTTATTTCTGTATGTAAAATGCTACTGCATAGTGTGCTTATTTTGTTGCCAAACCTCTGGATGCATTAACCTTTGTGACCACTGAGCAAAGTTCCTGTATTTCCCACTGGGTCCTTTCTAATGGAGTTACAGTATAGAGAGTGGGGTCAGTGAGGGTTGGGTCTTGTGGGAGCTGAACAGTGAGTTAAGCAATTAGTGTTTAGTGGTAAACTGAAATGCAATGCTGGAATAAAAGGTAGTGGAAACTATTAAATAAATAAAAAATTCTAACATGCTTATTTAAAATTAATTTGATTACTTCTACTAGTTTAATGGAGGCCCTTTGAGTGGTGTATTGATTTGCTTTTCTTTTGGAATGGAGTGTGTGTAAATGGATTAAATGTGCAGGAGGTTACACATGACATCTACGTAGTATCGTGCATTCAGAGTCTTACATGGTGTATCATTAATATACACTTAAGCAGTAATGTTGTTTCCCCTATGCACAAAATGAAGACCTCTGTGAGGCTGTTGGTTCGATTTGAAGAGGCATCGTGCTGAAGCAAATGCCGCTTTACAGATTTCCTGCTGTCCAAAGATCCAAAACAGAAACGCACTTTGCAATAATGCACATTCTCCAACAGCAGTGATGGGGTACTTTTATCTGAACCACAGCGCAAATGACATTTCACGGATATCTCAGTGGAGGGACAGCCTTTGACTACAAAGGTTAGTGTTTCATTATTTATTTATTTATTTCAACAAATGCATCTCTGTTGATTTTACTTCTTCAAGTGCAACTTTCTTTGCCTCTCAGTACCAATGAAAAGTCTTTGTCATGTCAGATCTTTTGAAAATTGTCCGACTTACTTTACATCTCAGAAGAAAGAAAAAGTGTGACAAGCAGTTTTCTCAGGAACACACAACTCACTCGGGGGGGGGGGGGGTTGGCAGCGAAATTTGTGAGCACTCACCTGGAGCTGCGATGGCAACCAGCTGACATAGTGCTCATGCCTTTGTAAAGAGTAATGTGCATGCTCACATGTGGCACATGCACACACACCACCACAATGGAGAGACTCCAATCGCATAGTTGATTTCACATTTTCATAATACATTACACTGGGAGGGGGAGGGAAATAGATATACAGAGCTGTTTCCCTTCTTGACCCACATCTGACACACACACACGCACACACCACTCACGTTGTCTTGAATTATTCATGACATCTGGAAGGTGACACGTAGAAGAAGAAAAAAATCTGTGAATGAAATAAAAATATGCAGCCCTCAGTCCATCAGCTGCTTCTATGCATGAGTCATCCATCAATGTGGGTGCAATTGCGGGAACTCTCTCTCGTATCTGTCTCTCTCTGCAACTCACACACACAATCACAGACAGAGATTGTGCATTCTCTCTCTCCCATTCTCTCTCTCTCTCGGAGGAATATATTCCATTCTTCCAATAGACAAAATGAGGAAGTTAATAATAGCAAGCAACGGCAGCCAGCATTAAAAAAAGAAACAACAACAGAAAATAATCTGAGACTGTTTGTAGGTGTGTGTGTGTGTGTGTGAGAACAAATGAACAGGGGCGGGTCTTCCATGGTGGCACGGGGGGTCCAATGGTCATTGACCATTGACACAACTGTGAAAAGCTCTTAACTCCTATGTTCTCTGTACAGAACTATAAGCACTAACTGACTAAAGCCTAGTTTATGCTTCCGCGTGTAACTGTACAATATATATATTTTTTTATTGAAGAGAGCGATCAGTGGCAGCCTTCATTTTTGTTACTTTTAGGTGACCCCCCCCCCCCCCAGATTCACTGTTGTTACCCCCTGTGCCCCCCCTGGACCCCCTGGACCCGCCCCTGTAAATGAAATCTCCTGACAGGACCAGAAATACAAGGAAAACCCTCTGATGTAAGAAACTTTACAGGATTCGCATATTAAACATAGTCACTTTGAGTAAGACTAAATTATATCTACAATTTGAATAAATGATGTTGGATTTTATGCACTAGCAGATAATATACAAGCTGTCCTTTTGCAGTGACATTTGAGTGCCTTTGTGACAAGTGCAATAGATAAAATGATAAAGATGCGGTCTATGCAGCGTCTTCCCTGGAGGCCACAGCATCCATCTTGTTTGCAGCCACAGCTGATTTAATTGAAAAAGCAGTGATAAACACAAGCAGACTCAGTATGTGCAGGCACCAAATATGCAGTAATACAACTCAAAATAAATGCGAGTGTTGCTTTGTGTGTGTGTGTGTGTGAGAGCTGCTGGTTTTCCCCTTTTTACAAATAATTGAGGATGAGCACGCTGCGCTGTTAGAGAAAATGTGCTCTTACATTGTCAGAATAGATTATGTGCAGACATTTTCACATTTTGGAAATAAAGCCACAGCTGGTATTCTGCGAAATCACTGCTCAGAGGTCAGTGTGCATGCGGCACACATACAACCTTTTTATAAGCATCTGTAGAAAGAAATGTTCTGTGTGCATCCAAAACGTCAACCGACAGCAGCACTGCAAACAGGTTATTTACTCGTATTGATCAGCCACATGGAATAAAGAAATGTAGTTCCGGTCTGAAACCATTCACAGTCTTTATAAAACCCAGAGCTCCAAACTGAGGCCTATGCTACAAAGGTATTGATGCAGCTTCAGATTTAACTTTTTTAGACCTATGACGGTGATTCATTTCTTTCTGGGGTAAATCACCATGGTAACCTATGCTTAACCTGCTCTAAAGAAAGTTAAGTTAAGAGGATCAGTCCAATAGCTGCCAACAACCAGGCTACCAACCAATCAGATCACTGGAAAAACTCACTCATCATTCCTATGGGATCCCAGTGGGACAAAAGAGTTCACAATGAAGTGATGATCTGTTTAATGACATTTTTCTATGTTTCTATGCAGGTATCAGCTTTCCTTTGACAAAGTTGTTCATGATTAACAACTCTAACTGTATCACATGAACATGCCTGCATCTGGAAACTTAAACCCAGCCATGTTAGATGATGACCATGTTGTGGTACAGGTTGTTTTTACAAACCCTTAACTTTTTAGTGCAGTAAGGTGAGCGATCCAGTCATCTGCAACAAAAAGAAACTAGGCTACTCATAACTCTGTGAAACTTTGACGGTATATACAGTAGCTATCATTTGAACTATTTGCATAATGGTACTATAATGTTACTTTAGAAAAGTACATGCTCAGACATTTCATTTCTGACGTCAATAACAAACCAAACTGTTTGAAAATTGGTCAAAAACTGAGCAAGTTCTGGTTATTTTAATAGAACATGCACCATAGACATAATGCTCTAAACTTTAGGGAGTGAGCGGGCCGATGTAAGATGGTGGCTGTGGGGCGATGCCGTGTCATTGGGCAGCAGCGTTGGGTGAGCCAGTCTTCTTATATTTATGGTTCTAAAGGTTCCTCCTGCCTGCCTCCATTCTCCATCCTGCCACACTTCGTCCTCATTGTCTCCACCTGTTGTTCCCACCTGCACTACATCATCAATCATGCCAGTATATAAGCATTCCCAGTGCACACACTCTTTGCTCTCTGCTTCATGACCTTCCGTCTGCCTGCTCTGTTTTTGGCCTGTCTGCCCCACCGTCTGCTCACCTGCTCCAGACTCAGTTTCTGCCCTTGACCCCAGCCTGCCCTCTGTTATTGTCGCCTGTCCCTGGATACTCAGTAAACACCCACTAATCCCCCACAAACTCTGACCTGCAGCAGTACCTGGGAACTGCTGTCACCTACCTGAGCCTGCACAAGCCTGTTATCGGCTGCAAATTATTTGAAACCTGCCATACTCTGTCTATTTTCAATAAAGCTCATAAACTGCTTCCCTGTTGTGCTGCTGATTTTGGATCCTGACCCGCAAACCCGTTTCAGGTTTATTCTCACAGCTCTCATCACTGTTGTTTCCAGCAGTGCAGGGAACTGTTTTCAGCAAAGCGTGAAACACACTGCTGTTCATCACCTGCTAAGCACAAAATGGCAGAGAGAAAAAAAAGAGCAACTATCTGGCAACGTTTAAGAACAGAAACTTCTCACAGATGGTGGAGAGCAAAAGGAGAGTGGAAATTAGACTCACATTAATTCATTGCTCCGACCCCTTCAGGCTGAAGGGGTTACTTGTCTCCTGGATATGTTTGGACAAAATTTAGCAGGGAACTATGCAAGTCCCATTACTTTTCCTGTTTTGGTCGCTTTTTTTCTCCCACCCTACAGTTTCTGAGTGAATATTTTCACTGTCATAAAAACTCATTGCTAATCTTCCTCCCTCCTTCCCTGGCCATGTGCATTTGTTTTCAATGAAGCCAGCCAGAAGGGAAACTGTGGAACCATGCCTCCCGAGGTAGGTTACAATCCAACTACTGCAAAACGCTCTCGTGGAGAGGTTGTGACCTGCACATTTGCCACGCGATGAAATAATTGTGTAACATTACGACACATGAAGTAAATACCCGGAACTACTTGCGCTTTTGAAATCACTCTGCCCAGCAGCCATGTCTGGAATGTAGTTCCGGCTATGCAAGGCAAATTATAGTTAGCTTGTAGTACACTGTGTGCACCCCCAATGGGCATTGACTTTTCAACAACTGTGAAAAGCTCTTACAGTAACTCCTGTGTTCACTGTACAGAGCTATAAGCACTAACTGACTAACTGTGCGTTCACACCAAAAGCTACAGTACTTGGGTGACCGTGGCGACCAGCTGCCATTCATTTTCAATGTACGCTGGTGACGATGAGCGACGTAATTTGAACGACTTGAGCATGGGCGGCGTGTAATGGAGTCCAAATGTTATTTTGGAAAACTGAGAAATTGTGAAATTACCTTTCTCTGGAAAATTATGGCAATCCATACATATTTCCCATATGTTCAAGAATAGATTTTTTGGCTTTTGGCTCGACCAACGCAATTTCATTCCGTTCATTGATCTCCGCATAGCGCTCTTTCTCCGCTATTGAGAGAGAGAGAGAGAGAGAAGCGTGCATGCATGACAGCAGTGCACGGTAAAAGCGAAACTCATATGGTCCGATCAACCCCCCCCCCCCCCCGGTCAGATAGCCTTTCCAAACGTGTGACATTACGACACATGAAGTAAATACCCGGAACTACTTGCACTTTTGAAATCACTCTGCCCAGCAGCCATGTCTGAAATGTCATTCCGGCTATGCAAGGCGAATTATAGTTGGCTTGTAGTACACTGTCTTTGCCTTTCTGGTAGAAATTGAGTTGCTAATGAGCATTAGAGAAAACAGAGTCAACATCATCCAAACCTGTGTGTGCATGTCTGCTTAGAGTATGTGGGAGCCTGGATGGATGACTAGCTCATGTGTTAAGTGGGCTGCTCTACTCATAGATGGAACATGAGGAGCAGGTGGAGAGAGAGAGGAGAAGTTTCAGACAGTAGTATACGAGCAGAGGAGAGGCAGTCTGAAGAGAGGCCGAGCATGACTGCATACATCCATCTTACTGACAGGAGGTGTGATTAACAAGGCCGCCTGCTTTCTCTCTCTTTCCCTCTCACCTGGAACACCAGAGGGATCCTTGGGTTGCGGCTCCCTTGTATTTTCTTGCCATTATTTGAAGTGGCCTTTGATGTGAAGGTTCACCTGATGGCACGCTCGGCTAATCTGCATTGGCTATTCCATTTGTACTTCCCAGTCAGTGGCTCATCCAGCAGCTGTTGGTGTAGCTGACTGTCATTGTATTCATGTTCATTCATCTGTGCCGTCTTTGTAACTCGACACACAGCTAATACGCTCTAATCAACGCTCCCTTCATCTCGCCCCTCCTTCTTCTAAAGTGTTGGAGCTACAGGTGTTCTTGGGCTAATGTTCACGTATGTCTTCGTTAAATGATCTTTTCATAATCATTATCTCTAAGCAGACTGTTTGCCGCTGATTTTTGAGAGCACACTCGGAGAGATTTCCACCAAATCTGTATAATTATGCAAGAATTGGTGAGTTCTTTGGCACAAATGTCTCTTAGCAAACATATAATTGTGTTAGTTGCGGCCGAGAACTATTTTTAGATGTTTACTGGCTTTAATTGAGCCAGCAGCAAATTCTCATAGCCAATTGCCCAGAAACTCAAACTCACAAGTACATTTATTCTAAGAGTCCAGTTTCTACCTGTTCTGCTACCCACTGGGTAGGTATCAATTTTATGCTGTCACTGCTCTTCCAAGAATAGAAACTACTGACTGTGAGAAAAATGAAAAGTAGCCACCTCGTCAAATTATACCGTAATTGGTGTCTTAGCATGAGAGGGGAGCATTACCTATGTATTATGGGAATAAGTTTGTTGGCTTTGTCACATACAAGCCAAGTCAAGATATCTTTATTGTCTCCGGAGGGCAGTTTACGTTGCAGCCAGCAGCAAAAATAACAATAAAAATACACAATATAATAATTAAAAGAGTGACAATAGACACAGGACAACGACACAGGACAGCAATAAACATCAATCCAACAAGCAACCAACAAAGTGCAACAGTGCCATACTGGATAGAACTGGATAAAAACAAGTGAATTACAACGTTTGATTCCTGTCCAAAACACCTGTTTATATTTACTTGACAAAAATGATCATCAAATGGAATATAGATCATTATGTCTTTGCTGGCTGGATGGAAATTGACAGTGAAAGCAGCTGAGGGCAATAAGAGAGATATGATTCAGCAGTTAGTTTAATGAAACTACATAAAGAAGACGGTTTCATTGTTTCCCTGCCCTCCCTTGGATAGCCTCCCACGTCATCTTTTCACCCTTTTGAAAAGTGATCCCGCTTTGCAACATTTATGATAGATACTGTACCGCAGGTACTCCAAAGAACAGAGGGAGGAGGTGGTAGGCTATAGCTGGAAGCCAGTAGTTTACAAAAGGTTAATAAGCTTAATATTTGTAGAATAATGTGTACACAGAACACTGTTCCTGGAATAAACACAGGTATATCATATTACATAATGAGCTGAGTTGAATAACTAAATTATATCACTGATATTACTGAGATGTCACTCAAATTAGTTAGGCTACTGTATGCTGAACCACATAAATTTGTACTTGTACATCACCTGTACATCAGCTCCTCATTATTTTAGTTTCTCAGTCCAGCTTTGTTGAATACGCCCAAAGCCTTCACATGCAATCGTCTGATTTTAACATTTATTGAAACAAAATTATGTATTGTGGTTTGACACGCAGACAAAATCATGTAAAGCTAAATTAGGGATAGCCCTGCGGTATTTATTGAGGGTTGAAATGGAGTTACTATGAGGCCAATTTTCCTCCTTTGATAGACGGTATCATGCCCCACACTAAGAACACCTGGCTCACAGGTCGTTGGAGATACAGATGATTACATCTCCATCTGTCAGTCAGTTAAAGCAGAAGTAAGTGGTCCGGTCGTTTTCGCTAATGCTGCGTTCCAGGCAGTCTTTTGAAATCGTAAATTACAGCTTCAAGTCACAACTTACGACTTTGTAGCGTTCCAGGCAACCCACTCGTGTTTTTCCGACTTGTTTTACCGGTGAAAGTCACTATAACGGCCACTCGTAACTTCCGACCGGTGAACTCGTACCAGATCGAACTGGTACGACTTCACGGTCGGAATAATACGAGTTTCCTTGAACGCACCATAACAGTCCTCGTCCCTACGTCGCCACATTCACGGCGTTCCTTGGCTGCACACACAGCCCTGCATGCCGTTCTCTCTCCTCATTGGATAAAAACTGTAGGATACGATAAATGTTTTCTCCTCGACTCAGAGCAGAGCAGAGTGACTGAGAGACCCGTGTTTCAGACCAAACACTCTATGTAAGTGATTGCTGTCTGAAGATATAACTATTTAAGACTTATATTAACACAAATATATCACTTACTTCTGCTTTAAACACATTCAAAATTATAAGACTACCCTCATTGTTGAGGCCCAACCATAAAGATCTAATTTTCCAATATGTCACCACTCTAAAACTGAAGTGATCTTGGGTGGATAACCAGACGCACAAAAAAAAAAAAAAAAACATCTCAACAACTTTTTAAACTCTAAGTCCAAACAGCATGTTGTTCACACTATGCATATGGAGGCTCCATCTGACACATATGCTGGCCAGGCAGAACAGGACCAGAGTGATGATGACAGTTCATGTTAATTCACACGTTTCTCTCTCAGCGGCTGTGGGTGGACCAGTGAAGACGCTGAGAGAGCTGTAGGCCCATGTGAGGAGCTGTTCCATTACTGGATAAGACGACGACGATGATGATGATGATGATGATGATGATGATGATGATGATGATGATGGGTGTGAGGGTGGAGGTGCAAAAAAGAAAAGTTTACTTTATGACAGGCAAAGAAAGGAGGATAATTATACTATACTAGATTTCTCTCTTTACACAACTAACACAGCGCCTTCCTCCACACGCACACATTTGAGATGGAGCCCACACTCTGTTGTGGTTTATTTTTCCTGGAAGCTGCAAAGTTTTCTCTGTGGTATAATTTCTTTAACTACCTTGCTACCTCAACATGAAGAAGAATCCAGAAGGTTTTTTTCAGATATTATTTCAAGCTAACATCCAATTAGTTTCTATTTTATTTTTGGGAACGTACAGTATATTTCCCACTTGAGATTTGAGGTGAAAAAGACAGTTATAGCTACGAGGGTAAAGCAATTTCCGCAGAAGACAGAGCGTAAGTATAAGCTCTTGGGAGACACTTTAGATAATTAAAAAGAGGCTTCTCAAGCCAAATTGGATATTTACCCTGCAACAAATTAGATTTATCATTTACACACATGCACAATGGAAAAACGAGGAATCGTACTACTAGACCACACACCACGGTAGCTACACACAGATGTGTGTGCGCCCACGCTCGCACACGCCCCCGTTGCAAATGAGTGAGTCATGCAATATGCAACCGTATAAAAGGAAGATCGATGACAGCCCCAGCGCCACTTCCCCCTCCCCGTCTCTCAATCCAGGAATGCAACAACCAACCCACCCACCCACACACACACACAAGCGTGTCGAGTGTGTAAGGGAATCTACGGCAAAGCAAAACTGCAAATAGAGCAATAAAGTGTGACATTTTTGTCGGAATGAGATGTCTGATTTGCTTTTTATTGTCATTCGTGCTGTCATCAGACACAGCATTGGGGAGTTGTTTTGAAAAAGGGTTGCAATTAAAGCAGATAAGATCACACAAGCCCTCCGAACACAGGAATAGATGGACGACCACACAACTTTGTGTTAGGTGTGATTGCGAACAGAGAGCAGCCATGAAGGAGGTTTCACTAAAATGTTTTGGGTGTTTCTCCACATTTTCATTCAAAAATAAGCAATGGCATTATACAACAGATGCTGGCAAGCCTGCAGTGTCTGAGAAAGTCTGACAAAAAGTTTTATTAAGAGCATTTCTCACCAATAGTGTGTCAGCAATTTAAAAAAAAACATTTTAAGTTGAAGTGAAATCTGATTTCTTCTTCACACAGTGCTGCAGGAGAAAATCATAGATCATCCTCAGTGCTCGTTCTGTCGGGATGGAAGAACCCTGGATAGCCTACTACCTGAGAGATAACGGGCCAGAGATCAATGCCACTCAGGCGGTACTACATTTCCACAACAGTTTTCTTTTTTCAGCCAAGGTCAAAGGTCATTAAGGCTGAAGGGAATAACTACAACTAAAACCTCCCACCTCATTCACATTGGCATATTCTTGTACATAAGCCTCAGCCCCTCTTGTTCAATGATTTTATTGTGCAATAGCTTGGCTATTTATTTATTTATTTATTTATTTATTTATTTATTTATTATCAAATCCAGTATTGGATATACAGTATACAGTGGTGGCCAAAATTATCAGAACACTTGGCATATTTAAGAGGTTTCAGTTATTTTTGTTGAATTGGCCATTAATCATCATTATGCTCTATAAGCCATGGAATAGAGCCATCAGAAGAAGATTTAGGTAATTTTCCTTACAAAAAACAAGCTAGGTCTATTTAACTGTCAATGTCACACAATCATGTTCCTTCACAGAAGAAGCCAAAGTCTGGACCTCAACCCCATCAAGCAAATTTGGGACAAAAAAGGAAAAAAAAGGAAAAAATCCAGAGTGCTCAGAAGGTTCAAAACATATGACGAAGGTGCTCTTTGGTGGGAACATTGGTCAAAAAAGGAAAGTCCAAGGCACTCTTCTTCAATAATATAAAAAGCCTTTATTTATACAATGGCTATATCGAATAAAAACATTTGAGTAAAATTTGGGACAAGTTGAAAAATAAACTTGACAGATCTATTAAACATTCAAAGGAAATCCTTTGGCGTAAGTTGCAGAAGGCATGGGATAGTATTAATGTTGAAGTTCTCAGGAAATACTGACACTATGCCAGAGACATGTGCTGCTGAAACAACAACAACAACAACAGTAGGACTTCATCTCATTTTGCTCAGAGTAACCATCTGCATATTTAATGAGCATAATGAAATCATGTTTTGGAGGCAAAAAAAAAAGGTCAGGTACTGTATTTTCAGATCTGTCAGCTGTTCTAATAACTTTGGCCACCACTGCATATTTTTTTTAAAGTTGACAAGAATCCAGGTGCACCTGTACCTGTGCTGTAAATAAATCTAATAAGAGGTGATTTTGAATAATGATGTTACATACCTTTTTTTGTTCTTATTTTGCCCCTTTTACAACAATCAAAATGAGATCAACACATTCTATGGTGTGGATGGATTCTAGCTATAACATAATCATGTCAAAAACAAATGCAATCAAGAAAATGTTTCCTTTAATTTCAGTTTGACTTCAGAGACAGCTGCACCCTTTCATTTCACTGCAACAAACTCCAAGTTATGATTGCATCTGGTGTGTTATTTGCTCAGCATGGAGGCCGGTCCAAAGGACAATACACTGTCAAAACCACACTCGGCCCATTATGCCAAGATGCGTGTAAGTGTGTGCCAGACAGCACAGATGCCAGGCACCGGGCTCTGACCCCACTGGCCTCTTATCGTGCAAAGTGTCATCTCCGGAGCGGAAGGAGAAGAGGCGATGCAGGCGGGGGAAGAGGATGTGACCAAATAAGGAAAAAGCGGCCTCCCAGCAGGGAAGGGAGGGAAGTTTTTGTGAATCAGAGGAAGATATAAAGGGAGAAGAAGTGGGGGAGAGAAGTCTGGATAAACAGGTACTATCTTCAGCCGCTGAAGGAGCCATGGCAACCTCCCTACTTCAGCCTTTCTGAACAGCTCTTAAACAGAAAGGCAGCAGATGGTCCACGCAGGACTAATATTTGACCCAGCAGTTGTGTTTGTGAATTCTTTGTGAGAGCGAAATTGCGTCATTGACTCAATCAGCATCATTGTTGTCATGAAGTATTCTTGTGGTGTGGAGGGTGCTCATTCAAATCCATTGTAGTGGAAATGCGCTCATCAACAGCATAAATAGAAATTTCAGATGTAGCCTATGTATCATGCTTGTCAAATATATTCGTAACCCTTTGTGTGTCATGCTTCATCTTTAGAGGGTTATTGTGTGTCTTGTTGGTTATTAAAGGACAGAAAAAAAACTGTTTCTCTAGAGATGGAAAGTACATCTGATCATGATGACATGTTCTGAGGTCACAAAGAGCCACATGGAGGTCACACAAGTTTGCAGTGATGTGCTCCTTCCCCTGCATGTAATGAAGTTTGGACTGAGACTTTATTAAACACTCTAAACTCACCAGCTGGTTAGGTTCTGCTCCGATACTGTAGCTAAATTGAGATGAAATCCACAGCATAAAGCAACAGACAGGAAGAAAAATTGACAAATAACTGAATATAACATATAAATATAAAACATTTTCATATATTGCAGGAAAGGGAAACTATTTTTTTTTATTTACAGTGCTTTCTTCTCCCATCATCAAACCCTGTGTGGATGATTACAATATGCAAGTATTTACAGCTTGAGGGAAAATGTGTCTGTCATGAAAGGGTGCCTGTGCCTCTCTCAGAGATGTCATTGACTGATAGGTGGGATGTGAAAGGATAAGTTTGCTGTGAGCTGTGAAACAGATCCGACAGATCTCCACTGTCTCCCTCCCACAGTATAATCTTTCCACTCCAATGGTTTAGAGTAAAAAAAAAAGGTAGGATTTGTCATAAGGTTATCTTAGTGCAACCTGGGATTGGCACACCAGTAAGTCAGAGAAAGCATTACACCGGCATAGTAAATGATTTATACAATTTTTTTTACGATAGTTACAAACTTTAAAGCTCCAAGTTTTGGTTTTCTTTCATCAGGTAGAACTGATCTCATTCTGTGAAAGAACTGAAAACCAACAAACTTTGAATTGCTGATTAAAGAAAACGGATTATACTGCAACAAGGCTCAGAATTCAATCGAAATTTCTATTTAATTTCCAAAATTTTGAGAAGAAGCTTAAAAAGTATCCACATCATCATGCCAGTCGTGGTTTGGAGATTATAGCTCTGCTGCTTCTTTTCATGCCCCAGACCAAGTGACAAAGAAGTTAAACCACTGAACTTGGAGTTCTTCTCTTTTCAATATTTGAATTAGAAAGTGAACAGCACCCAAATTGATACCGGGGAAATGTCAAGTAGAACTATACTTGACAGCAGTTTTATTATTGGCAAGCACTAACAGCTAATCCATTTCCAATTTGGTAAAAATCATTTGATAAATGACATTAAATAAAATTATTATTGATTCTGCCTTCAAGATTTGACATTTAACTCAAGGTAAACTGACTTTACATCCATTTACCAGGGACAAGAGTCAACAAGGTACATTTTCACACTGTAGGATTTAGACAATCCACTTATGCAGAACAGGTATCAGTGAGTGCAGCCAGTAATCCAGTTCCCTAATTACTGACACAGCAGGGTCGGGGCCACGGTTTTGTTTGTTTTGTTTGTTTTATTAGATCCCCATTAGCTGCTGTACAAGACAGCAGCTATTCTTCCTGGGGTCAAAACATCTTACAAACATTTCTGTTTCAGAATTTAACACAGAACATTCAACATAGATCATCATCATTCATACAGTGGACAACAGCAACACAAAACATAAAAAAAGCTCACATCTCATTTACAAACTGTTCTTAAAGTACAAAGAAACAGAAATCATGCGTTATTTGTGACATGCAACTGTCTCAAATGGTCAGAGAGTCACTCCCTCTTGTAAAAACAAATACATCTTTAGTCCCTGTTTAAAAGAGGCGGCACTACCTTCTCGCATCAAAAATCTCGGCAGAGCATTCCATGCAGCCATCGCTCTATAATGAACAGTTTTTTGTTTTGCATTTGTTCTACATGGGGGCAACAGGAAACGACCTTCTGAAGACTGCCGAGTAGAATAGTCATGACTTTCAGAAAAAAACACTAATTTATTATAAAAAATTACTGGGTTTTTTGTTATTGTAACGTTTTTTACAAAACAAGCCAGAGAACAGTGCAGTCTGCTTTTGACGCTTAACCAGGCCAGCTGATTGTTCATTTCATTTACCCTTGTTCTATAAGGGCACTGAAGAATGATTCGAGCAGCTTTATTCTGAGCTACCTGCAGCCTTTGTATGTTACCTTCTGACGTGTTGGACCAAATCATTGGACAATAGTCCATTTGTGACAACACGAGAGCTTGTATTAGTTGTTTAGTTAAGTGCCTGGGTATGAATTTTCTGCTGTGTTTAATAGCAGCCATTCCTCTGCCCATTTTTACCACCATCTGGTTTATTTGACTATTCCAAGTCATTTTATTATCTATTGTTATCCCTAATAGCTTAACCTCTGTGATCTGCTCTATTTCTTTATCTCCTATTTTTAAATTCAGTATTGGTGCCTCTCTCATTGCATTTTTTGAACCTAGTACTATACATTTTGTCTTTTCAATATTAAGGACTAGTTTATTTTTGTTAACCCATTCTTTTATCATTTCTAGTTCCTCATTTAGGATTTCATTTAGTAATACTGGTGTTCTTGCAGCAGCATAAATCGTGGAATCGTCGGCGTACATCACTATGTTAGAATTGTTCAGTATTAGGGGTAACTCATTAGTAAATATAGAAAACAACCTGGTGCACCTGAGACTCGTGATAGAGGGGCACCGTTTGAAAGAAACAAATTACATTCATTGTACACACTTAAAACACACTCATTAGCCATACAATTACAACAGGTTTCAATGATGTCACTCATCTGTGTATGTGTGCGTGTGTTTTTTTCAAACCATGAAGCTGTGAAAAAATCCTGATGTTCTGAACGTACAAATTCGGTGATAAAAAAAAAGAGTATGCACATTATTGTTGATATACATTACACACTACTTCAGGTGTCATCTTTTCTCCAAATGAACAAGATGCATGAGAGAAAGATCATAAGTGTGGGCAAGCTCAGCCTCCAGGGGATTAGAAGTCATCTTACTCCAAAAGAGGAAAACAAATCTTGAGGAAACGAGAAATTCCTCTGTTGAAAAGAGAAAACTCTGAGCTGTATAGCAGTGACAGATGTGATGGCTGTCTGATCTTTCGAAGAAGAAGACGAATCTGTAATAACGGCAGATGGTGCTGGTTTTTCATTCTCCCCATTATGTCTTTGCAATATAATATAAACCTTATATTTTTCCACTCCGGAGCACAAACAAAAGCGACAAGTAGAGTGCATCTTGCTCTCTTTGCAGGCGTATAACACTGAGTCACGAAAAGCTGAAGACAGCTATCAGGAAAAAAAAGTATCAATTATTAAGTGTAATTATGGTGGTTGAAAGATGGGTGCCATTAACCTCTGAAGAAGTGCCTCCAGAGGCGGATAGATGTTTGTTGTGCGTATGAAAAACCTTCAAGTGCCATTACACCTTCCATTTTCTTGTTCTCCTCCCACAGTAAAAAGCACAATTATTTTACAGTCAGAGAATAAAAAGTTTTTGAACAAATTCAATAATTTTTTTGTAAATTCATTTCTCAAAGATGTGACAAAAAACAACTCCCTAATCTTCTATTTCTTTTCTACTTCTTTTCTACTTTCTTTTCTACTTCTTTCTTTTCTATTTCCACTTCTATTTTTTTCTTCAACCGGTTTAATGAAAAGTACTTTGTTTTATGTTCAAAGCTTTGGAGCCACTGATTACTGATAAAATAAAGTAAAATTGCCATCTGTCTGACAAAAATAATTTAAAAGCAAACAGATGAGTTTTGTCCTTGTCCCACTTTATATTCAACAGGGAAAATTGAATAGTTGAAGGAAACATGTCTGCCTCCTCAACACTAGGTGGCGATATGCGTAAATTTCTGATTGGCCTATTCTGTCACCGTCGGGTCGGGCCTTGGGTTGCTTTTCTTGCTGGTTGTACTGTGTGTTCTTCATTGTGAAATGCACCGAATCAGCGCTGACGTATCAGCGTCATTATTCTATACAGTACTACACTTTGTGTCTCTACTGTTGTGAAGCATGTGCACATATACATTGTCCAGTTTTGGTCAGATGATTAATGCGTATACATGGAGAAGAAAATCAGTTTTCAGTCCCATTATCTGGGCGTTTTATTCTGAAGAAGACTAACGCACACCATAATTCATTTTTCTCAAGTGTCATGTAAATGTACCGAGTGTCTCTTAGCTCTTAATTTTTTGGTTTCTTGCCCAAAACATTACTGTTGTGTTTCAGGCTACGTCTACACGACTACACTTTGGTGATCAAACGTATCACTTCTGGTATGTTTAGTGTTACACACTACTCTGTCCTGAGTTTAAAATGTTTGTTTCACTGACCTTGTCGTCCGCTGTCTAGCAGCTGGTGTGAAATCAAATTCTGACCGGTATGAATAATCATGTATGAATGTTATTTAATGTGTCAAGACATCAAAACACATTAGTGTGGATGCAGCCTCGCTCTCGCCTTTCCTGTCCGTTTCATTTAAAGCCGCATTGACAAAGATCTGATAATACCACTGTATTGGCTCAGCCATAAACAACAAAGCTAACAACCAGCTGGCGAACATGAAGTGACGAACCAAATGTTTTTTTGTTTTTTGTTTTTATCAGGAGCCGGTGGACACAAAAAGAAATCAAAGGAGGTTATTTGCCAAGAAATCTTTCACTGTCATTCTTTTTAAGCGTTTGGTGTTTAACACAGTGGAGGCAACCCTAATCAACCTGTACAGTGCCATTGGATCTTTATTAGTCACCTCAAAACAGATTTACTGACCAAGTGGGATTAAATATTAAGCAGCTCTCACTAAGAGTACAATTCAGTGCAACGGCACAGACAGCAGTCTCATAAATGACCATGACAAAATTAGTGCCCTATTAGTTATTGGGCCACCGGGCAAGATTGCATTAAGGTTGTGTAATGTTATTGTTTCCTGTGTGTCTCTGTGTTATGCACTCGTATACATCTGTCTGGCCAGCTGCGCAGCATTGGTTCTGAGCCAGAAAAAAAATAGCATCAATTGAAGGTACTGACAAGGCAAAGCCACCCTTTAATTGAACTGTCCAGTGTGTGAGTGAGTGTGTTGTGTTTGTCTGTAATTGAATGGTCCCTGTGTCCTAGTGTGTTATGTTTGTGTGTGTGTAACTCAAGTGGTCCATAGCAGTCTTGCAGGGATGTTTATTGATTAGTCAGACTCGGTCCCTCTCACATGCTCAGCAGCCTATTATTAGCTCTTCATTCGAAAACACAACACACACATACGTACAGTCCACACGCACGCACATCGTCTCAAAACAAGTCAAGAAACTGATAGGACATCTCATTTGCTCTCCTGTCAGTCACCGCTGATTTATCTGAGAGGGGAACAAAAGCACTTGGCTTACTGGTGATCCACAAATTCAAAATAAGATTTCAAGGAAAAGACACCTGCATAAAAAACAGCACCAGAGAGCTCATAGAAGAAACCAGATGACTATAAAGATAACGGCAGTGACAGAAATAGAGAACAGAGTCCATATCGCTGTGGAACGAGCCATCTCACTCATTTCAATGGAAGCACAATGTTTGATGTTATCCATAAGTTTCCGAACTCAAAAACGGAAGCCATTTTTGCTCTTCCGGTGGAATTGTATGTTTACATTTCAATGGTTTCACCAGTTGCATAATTATTTTTAATTTATTTTAACAATAGATGTCCATGATATCCATTGTTCAAGTGATGATACATGCGTTTTACAGATTTTCAATGAAAAAAAAAAAAACACTTACATTTTTGAGGTTCGGAAAAAGGTGGATATAGTACATTTCTTTGTTATTGACCACCCGGGCCGGTTGTACACCGTTTTCCAGATTGCAGTGTGGTATTCTATACGTCCACTGGTTTACTCACTACTATTTATACACAGCAAACAAAATAGTGGATTATATCGTTTGTTTTTATGTCCTGTCTTTGTCTTGCATCCCCCCTTGTTGATTGATTTAGATTGATTGTTTTGTCTGTCTGTTGCTGTCCTGCTCCAGTTTTGTTCCTGTTTCCCATCAATTCTGTCTCGGTGTCTTTTGTTCCCTGTTTAGTTCTTGTTTTACTTTGAAGTTTAATTTTGTCTTCCTGTGCTCTCCCTGCTGTGATTACCTCATGTCTCACCTTGCACCACCTGTGTCTGGGTTTCTCCCCTGTGTATTTTGACATCAGTGTTTCCCTGTCGGTAAAGAAAGAAACTGAACGTGGATGAATCCCATTCAGATGCTGTAGCTTCAGTGATGTGGTTTTGATTTTTCACTTGCTGGTTGGTGGTTAATCTTATTAGTAACACCTGTTTTTTTCCTATTAATTCTAGCAGTTCTGTCTGCTCTGAGGAAGGCCTGTTGTGAGTGTGTGTCTGAGCCTCTGGGGGCTTCGGAGGTTGAGAAGAATCTCTGGTGGTTCCCACCATGTGTTGTGGGCCTGCTGGTACGTGTTCAGAGTTGGCTATTGGTACAAAGCCAATGTTGCATTAACAGCTGATTACTAGTCAGGCTATATGCCATTTTTGCATTTACACGACAATAGGTTAAATCTGCCTTCAGAACAGCAGCAATGACTGGACGCCACACTGACTTGGTGCTAAAATGTTAAGAGACTGGCAGTTGGGACTTGCTAACTTAAAATGGCAAAAAAAAGTGGAAATGTGTCTTTTAATTGCTGCATGTGTAAAACTCCCAATAAGTCAGTAGGAGTAGTAGCCCTGTCTCAGCAGATGCACAGCTTGAGCTGACTCTTTTTTTCCCACAACAGCGTATTTGTTTGATTTTGAAATTCCAACCAACTCCTCTGTGTTGATTAAGAGATATTATTGGCTGTGTCATGTTTACAGTTCATCCACAGGCTTTTCAGTGATGTCCAGGGCAGAGGATTCTCACGACTGTTTCTTATGTATCTTGAAATGCTGCAATTCGTTGGTAATTTGATGTTTTCTCTGGATCATTGTGCTGTTGTACAAAACCAGTCTCTTTTCAGTCACACTTTCTTGACTGCCAAACTGCCCCCCCCCATGCAGAACAGTTCCGCCCCCATACCTAACAGTTCAATAGATGTACGTTTCATCAAATGCTGCTCTGTTTTTTTTCTCCAAACATACTCTACTTTATTTATTTTCTATTCAAAGAGTTTCACCTTTATCTGTTCACAGCACTTGGACTCTAAATGACTCGTAACATCTCCTTCTCATGACTTTTATGTTGTTTGTGCAGTAGTGCTGCACCACCACTGCTGTATAAAATAAACCTCCCTGCAACTCCTTTGAAGATATATATATATATATCAAGATTTTTTTTTTTTTTTTTTATGTTAAAAAAAAAAAAAATGTAAAGCAGGGTTTGCACTACCAGTTACCATTACTTACTTATATTATATATATATATATCCATATATAGGTCAGCAGCATATATATATATATATTTATATATATATATATATATATATATATGTAATGGTAACTGGTAGTGCAAACCCTGCTTTACATTTTTTAACATAAAAAAAAAAAAAAAAATCTTGCGAGACAGATTTTTAACGCGGCGAGAAATATCGTTGAGTTTAATCTCGCGAGATCTCGTGGGACGAGATCTTGTCACACCCCTAATATATATATATATATATATATATATGTTTTAATCATTTCTTATTATTCTATTCTATTAGTGGTGGGAATTTAAATTCTAAGAGTGTCGATATTCAATTGCGTCTCCTGATTTGGAAGTTAACTTCATTTCTAATGGTTGAGTATGAAGTTGAACCTGCCATATGAGTCAGTTCATTATCAAATACAACAACAGTGCACTGATATTTACATAAAGAAAATTTATTTTGTGTCTGATTTTATTATCCATTTCTGCACTTCAGTAAAATGTAACTCGCCCAGGAATGCCCACACCTGCACTTTACAAAGACCTCTTGTATTGAAAATGTAGGTTGAGAATAAAAGAACTGGGCCTTTTTTTTTTCGTCCTGACCTTGTACTATAAAAATAAGATATATTTCTTCATATTGCCATATTTGGAATTGAATTTGAATTAGAACGATCTCATAGCAACAGAAAAATGTAGCCAAAAGACAAGCATCTTCAGCTTGTTAGAAAAGCTCAGTGTCCTGTATTGACAGTGACTGCATGTTTCTTTTTAATGACTTTATAGGTATTTCATGATGACAGTGGTACCAACTCTCCCTGTGCAGCTGCATGCATACTCAACATTTAAACACTTTGTTAAAAATAATAATGATTTGAAGTCTGATCTTGTATCCTAGAGACCCTTCAGCTTTCCATACTTCATCTGACCCCAGGCTGCTTTCCCTTCTGGCTTTGGTCCCCCAGTCTGTGACCTAAAATTCAGTTGAGGTCTTGCAAATGTGGAGCTTGTTATTAAAATATGTGCTGGTTCTGGTATGGAGACATTATTGTAGCCTACTAATAATGACTGTGTGTAATTCCATTGTCACTCTTCATATCTGCTCTGTCCATTATAAACTCATTTCAGTTGTTCATTGATGTTTTCTTATGGGAGCACCTAAAAATAGCTACATAAAATCAAATATGTCGATGACGAGTTGCTGTGACCTCTAAGAGCAGCAGCCGGAGGAGGAAAAAGAAGATTGATGTTATCAGTCACTTCCCATGAAGCCCCAATGAAGAGAATCTGTGAGCAGAAGGGAGAGACCATGTTGATAGCCAAACTGGGAGCTCCCCTTGAACTCAGACATGCCATCTTAATTAGAGGTAAAATATGAAATGCCTTTTAGCCAGGTTGAGTCATAAAAACATTATGGAAACTGTAGTAAATCACAAACTGAAGTGAGGCAGGCAGAGCAAAGGGGGACAGGAACAGTTTGCCAAATTCAGATATAATCAAGCTGCAATCTGAGGAGGAAAAATGAAGCCAACACTGGAGCACCAAAAACTGCACCTGAAGATGGCTACAAAAGTGAGTGAATCCCCACGGACCCCGATGTTAGAACTTTCCGCTTTGCTGAATTTTTGGCATCTGGCAATATTGGGGCAGTCCACTCCAAACTTCAAAACCTCTCTCCAGAAACCTGTGGGTAGCATCACTGAGGCCACGTCCATCTTTACAGTCTGTGTGCTTAACACAGAGGCAGAACTAAGAAGTGCTTCTTTGGATTCTGTGCCCAGGGAGTGGTTTTCATTTCAATTAAAAGGTGCCATCTTTGGGTCAAGTATTATAGGACAGTGGACTCTGGGACCCCTAAGAGTCATCCCGGAGGTTCCAGGGGCCCAGCAAAAAGAATGATCATTAATTTTCACTCTATTTGAATGACACAGTGACTGGTCATGGATATCAAACATCCCTGATAAAAATTTCAGGTGGGAGACCAATGCCGTTTTTCCACTACAATTAGCAGGTCGACACAGGTTTTTTAAATACGGGTCAACCAACAGTCAACAACTGGCTCCTTTCCCACTGGCCAAAAAACCTGGGTCTTATCTACAGCTGACAGTCAAGCTTAGTTCCCTGATGTGAGATAGGCAATCTGTTGGATATGAGTATTTCAAAATCACCCATGTCACTGATGTACTGATGTATGTGGACAGAATGTGATGGTCTCTGTCAGGGACCAAGCAGTAAGGCTCAATAATACATGTTGTGCAAAGCTAAAGAAATGTTAATTTGTTTACAGATTAAAGATTTCCCCCCCAAATACAAAAAGAAGAAAAGACAAACTAGTAAGAAAGAAGTAACTGTAAACTAGGACCAAAGACAACGGGTAGCCTCCACAGAGACAAGAGGGGGACAAAAACAAACAATTCATTCAATATTGCAAGTAAAACATATGGACATAAATTTAAGTTGTTAATCAAAATAACAGCCAAACCATGCAACAAACTTAGACTTCTGAATTCATCAAAAATAATGAAATCTTCCAGAAAAGTCAGCCTCCCCTCTGGCACCTCCAAGTTGGTTTCTTCCACTTCCTGTCCTGCCACTATAAGAGGCCATCTTGAATGGCGCCACTTCCTCTTTGGAGCTGGGGAAAGCTTGCTAGAACTATGCAAAAAACAAAAAGGTGAGCCTTAATTCAAATAAAGACAAAAGAAAATAATAATAATACATTTTATTTATTTATTATTCCATTCCTGTCTGGACACTCAAAGACATCGCACATGAGTAAAATCTTAGCTGGCAGTCTGTCACTGTACTTTAAATATGTGCATTCAAATAACCAACAAACCATCAATAAAATGTGCTGTATGAAAACAAAAGACTTTGTATAGGGTCATTTGAAATTTATATGTGAAATGAAAAATATTAGCGATGCCTGTCTCATACCAAATTAGTGCATCAGTTACCTAACTTTTTTCCACTCACATATGAAGACATTTTCACTGTGAGTTGGCTGTTTACTGTGGAGATTTGCCTGCATTTAAAGTTTATCTCTGTGTCCTTGTATTCCCTCTTAGGTTTTACTTGCGTCACACACAGAGTATATAAATAAGTTAAGACTGAACTGAGAACATGTGGCACAGGGATTCACAGGTACATAATTACACAACCCTTCACGCATATGACAACCTCAGCTCCTGCTCTTTGAGGGGAGCTTGTGCTGAGTAGTGCCTTTGGGCTTTGTGAGTGTAATTCACATTTCTTCTCCAGAGGCTCTCTTTGAAATTAAGAGACAGCCCTCACCTTTTATAGACATAACATTTGGTATTTTCTCATCCGGTTCTAAACGCAGCGAATGAGCAGATGACGTGAACTCAGCAGAAGTAGCAGGACGGGTAGATGGCAGAGGGGATGAGAGATCGAGTTGACAGATCAGAAGATGCGAGTTGACTTCACTCCATGATATTTGGCAACCTCTGACACCGGACCTGTCGCAAGTAAGTAGCAACTACGCAGAGGGTATCCATGGCAGGCTAATTAACGGAACATGCTAATGAGATGATTTGTCCATGACACTGGTGTGACCACAGAAGAGAAAATGATAAGAGAGGAAGGGAAACGGGAGGAAGCAATCGCCCTGGAAGCATGAAGAATGATATTTAAAGGTGATTAGAAATGATTTATTGAGCCTTTGCCATCGCCATGGTGATCTGCTCAAACACAGGTGGAAATCGTGAGTAAATATTGAAAGTACTTGGGTAAATGACAGCGAACAGTGAGAAGCTTCCTCACTCCGCCATTAATTCTTCTACAACTGTACAGTAGCTTTTTCAGGAGTACAGTCTACTGCGTTCAATCTGTGGGTTCATAAGGTATATTTTTATGATTTGGGGAAATGTGCTTATGGGCATTTCCTCAGAGAGAGGGATCAGAATATTTATATTGATCTCATGATGTCCCTATGGTGCAGCTTAGCATTGGTCCCAAATTGCTAGCCTAACTCTGACTGAGGCAAATGATATGATCTAAAGATTTGCAAAGTGTATCTAAAGGTAAAAATGACTACATTTAGATGGAATGCAAGTCACCCACATTGAATCTCCTTTTCTCTCTTGTTTGTTCTCCACCAACTGAGAAAAAATAGATAAACCTTATTTACTTATTAACTAATTACAAACTGTGTTGATGGTGTTTATTGCTGGGTAATATCAGGGATTTTTTTTCATAGCTTGTTTGTGGAAAAATAATCAAAGTGAACCACAACAATAAAATTGCAGAACAAAAATGAAGCAGTGATTTGAAACATGTTGAAAAGCTTATATGGTGAATAAGCCTGTGCTGTCTTGGTATGTCCCATATATGATATATACTATACGGACAGTTTGTCTTTTCCCAGAATCCCAGATTCGATGAGTGTGAAGTTCTCGGTCTTGATTCTCATTATCTGGTGTTGGTGTCTGGCACTGGGCCCAACACCTGCACCAAGCCTGACTGGAGCTGTGCTTCCACTGTGACCTTCTGCTTGGAGAGCTATATCTACACCCATAGAATTTGGGGTTATAATCAGGGCTCTAAATTAACTTTTTTGATCACCAGCCAATTTGGCTTTGAAAATAAGACAGAATATGAGTGTAACTGAATGCATTTGATTATTTTATGTATATTAGCATTTATTTAAAAAAAAAAAAATACAAGGACGACAAGTTTTCTTTTCTCTTCACCAGGCTTCTCTTCTCTGGTTTGTCCCAACCATCATCACATGTTTTAAGTTATTCTTTTCTTTTAAAGTTGATATATTATGCCCCCTTTCCACAAATTAAAATAGTTCCCAGGTGTCTTAAAGACATGTCTGTGACATGCTTTGGTCAAAATACCCCAAGGATCAAACATCACAATTCTCTTTTCATCTCTCAAAACAGCCCTGTTCAGAACAGCTGGTTTCAGTGCCTGTCCCTTTAAATGCAAATGAACTACTGCTTGCCCCGCCCCACCTCTTCTACTGGTCCCAGGTAGGGGTGGTATTATGCGTACAAGTCCTATTTACATCACTGGAAGACAACTGAGGGAACAGCTCGTAAAACCACATGGATTTCAACCTGGAGCCTGCACATTACAGATTTTTTTTGTCAGTTCTCACATTTTGGGGGCCAGAAGGCGAAACAAACACCCAAATATATGTTAAAGAGCTTTCAAAAAGTGATATTTCCATAATATGTCCCCTTTGAATATGTTCCACTTGGCTCGTCTCTTCTACCCAGGCAATAGCGCGTTGTTCATGGGAAATGCAGAATGGAGAATGGCTGATACCCGCCCAAATTTTAATCTGCCTCTGGGTAAATTAAAGGCAGGTGTTAATTTATAGCCCTGGTTATACGTATGTATAACAAAAAATGAATTAGGTCTCTTAAGGAAACTAAAAAAAGTCAATGTTTCACGTCATCATTGCACAAGTGTGAGGGAGTCACCCGACAACTCAGCTCTTTGATGGTGAGGCCTGCATGAAACAGATGGAGTCATAGTAAGTGCTGCACTGTGTAATGAGGATTTCATGTGAACAACAGAAATCAATGCACATGTATTTGATACCTGTGAACATGCTGTTTGATGTGACTTTGTTGCATTACATCTTCACTTTGATCCAAATACCGTCCATTCCAGTGAAAACCAAAGCAGCTCAATTGCACCTCTTTCTCCCTCACACATTCTTCTGTCAACCAGCAGCCCTCTCGTTGTCTCCTTTGCTTTTGACATCAGCCCAGGTTATTTTTAGCTCTATCCAAAGGGAGAGGGAAAGAGAGAGAGAGAAAAAACGACACAGTCCCTTATAGAAGGGTGGATGAGAAGAGTCGGAGGAGGAGGAGGAGAAGGAGGGGGAGGGGGAGGAAGAGGAGAATGCGTGGGCGCATTCAGGATGGGTGCCTATTTGAATATTCATAGAAACAGCTGTGTTCACAAAGGTGTCGAGATGGAGATGAGCACGCTTGCACTGCTCAAAATCAATAGAGGCTGCGCCGATGAAAGTTTAGGATGATAGGCTTGACTAATAAGTGGAGCACGCTAATGAGTAAGTTACGTGGGACATGCTGATATGACAATTAGAGCGTAGACGTGATCCGTCTCGGCCTGAGTGACAGCTGAAAGGAAAATTCATGTGGTTGAACTCAACAACCATATAAGGTTCTTGGCACTCTGACCAATGTGATGTTAATTATTTGCCTACAGTTAAATCATAGTAAGAATGACTCTCAGTGGTGAATATGTTGTTTTTTTTGCAACAGATGTTATTATTGGTACATCTAAATTCGTATCAAACCTTCTTTATTTTAGTAACTGGAGGGTATTCCACGGAAGCAAATAAACTCAATTTATTCCATCATATTCTTTGGTATTTCCTGTTTTCCTGTCTGTTTCTTTCACATCAGAGATAGCAAAACAAGGAGTTCAACGTGAGGCTCACTTGATCTAAGTGTTCACTATGGCAGTTGATGTCCTTTAACTACCCTGTTTACAGCTTCCTGCATGGTGTGAGGTTTAATTGCCACCATGTGACTGCAGCTTCAGAGGAATCATGTTTTGCTCTAAATCCCGGCCCTGGTGATTGTTTATCTCATCATGCTATAGCTGTAAATCAGAGTCCATTGTTCAGTCATTTCAGCAGTATGTCTCCATGACTCTGTGTGATTTCGGTTGGAAGACTGAAATATCTTAACAGATATTGGATGGATTATGATGAAATTTTCTGAATGTATCTTTAGTCAGGATGAAGCCTTCCTATTTCAGCTGTGGCCTAACTTTTCATTACTGTCACCAGGGTTAACTAATTCAGTAGGTTCACATTTCCCCGAGGATGGAGCTTATTAACTTCCCCGACCTCATCTCTAGTGCTATCATATGATTGAAATTTGTGGTTTTGAGTGAAATGTCTAAAAAGCTGTTTTTGGAGTTCCGGGGGGGGGGTGTCCGTCTGGCAACAGATTTTCATATAATGACGGTGGATTGTGCTCACTTTTGAATCATTCAAAACGCACACTACTGTATGAAACATCCAAATACCTCCATACTGCCCGTCCATACTGACCCAAGTGTCCTGAAGCTGCGACATGAAAAAGTTGTTCGGAGAAAATGCAATTTGATCTCGTTTTTAGCCTTGTTGTAGTAGTCACTCCCAGTGGCTCTGTTGATGTCTCATGCGTGAGATTTGCTGCGAGATGTTCATTCATCGTTGTAAATCATTGGATCTATGATGTAAACACGGAAGAACATCTTGCAGCAAATCAGTTTTGATAACTCCAAAAGTTCTCCAAACTCTTCCTTGGCATGATGGTGAGTAGAAAATTGGTGAATTATCGATTTTGGGTGAAGTATCCCTTTAACTCCCATTTCAAATTCGACACAGACTAGTCTACTGTAGATAAGCCCATAATCTATAACACTGAACTGATAACTACAGCTCAGAAGGGCTGAGGCCAGTGACACTAAGTGACTGAAAGCTTGTGTTTTGTTTTTATCCATAGAAAAAATATACACACCATATCGTCCTAATCCATAGTGTTTCCTCAAGTTGTTTTTTTAGCAGTGGCAGCAGGCCAGTCTGCTAAGACTGCCAACAACAGGCTTTTGTTTACAGTGGAAAAGGGTTCAATTGTTATCGAACTTGGATGAGTCCACTAATTTCCAGCCCTCTAAAAACATCACAGACTGTAGACAAACCTGTCACCTGTCCAGCCTGATGCTGTTAAGCCAGAAATATAGCGGCTACACGCGAGTTAAATCTCTGACACTTTTACAGGAGCTCCATCCTGGCGATAAGATGGGACAGATCTGTTTTTAAAACTGGGCAGAGGGAGTGAGCGGCTGGCAGCTCACTCTCCACTACTTCTTTGCTGTGTGTGCGCGCTGTAAGCACACACACATCACTCCTTGCAGCTGTGTCTGTGTGTGTGTGTGTGAGGTCCGGATACAAACCTGTCTGACAGTGTAAAATCTCAAGTGAATTTGAAAACTATTATACAGTATATATACTATTATTTCATGGTACCTATCTGATAATTGTGGTGGAAAAGGAGTGACAATACTCTGTAATGTGAGTATAAAGGTCAGAAGTACTCTCCAAATGCCACAATAATTTCAGAATTTGTGTTTCAGCAGCTCATTGGGAAAGGAAAAAAATAACAAAATCCAAGAAACATGCACATCCCAAAAAGTTAAGACTGGTACTGGACCACAGAGGAAAAACAATAATGACTGCGGGTTCCTTTCTTTTCATTAAAGGAAAAAAAATAACCACTGAGCCTGTTTCCAAAATCAATTTTTGCATTTAATCCAGCGCTTTGTCAGATTACGGTAAACAACAAAACAATATACAATCTTACACACATAAGAGAGCCAAAAAATAAGAATCTCAATAAATATATATGTATATATATATTTGGTATTTCTGGGTATTTACTAAGGGAACTGTGTCAAACTGACTTAAGGTTACTTCATGCACACCAATACACTCTCACAGAAATTAAGAGAACTGTCTCTGCCTCTCTAGCTACTCTATTACTGGCACCAGTATAGGCCTCCACAGCTTGCATGGACTGCACCTTTACAGAGAAATACTGATGTTGCAAGTAAAAGGCACTCAGAGAAATGCTGGGCCATGCCAATAAACTCAAAGCAAATGGACAACAATCACTTAAGCAGTTTCATTCCAAAACCTTGGACATTTATCTTGTTCAGAAAGAAAAATACAATTTGAAATGTACTTGTAAATCTTAAAAAAAACAAAACAACAACAAACAAAGCATTTGAGTGTCCTTTTAAAAAACCTTATAATGTGCTTCACTTGAATAGTAAATGCCACTTCATGTCAATTTCATTATATGACTAATGTCCCATTTTGGAATGAAGCAATTGCAATTTAAAGTCACTGCTACACACTTGAAATCATTACAAGTAAAAACAAAAAAGAGTAGGCAACAGTATTAAAGTGATACGTACTTGAGGCTATGTTTAAATTAGCTGAGTCTACTCAAAATAGAAGATACATAAATAGTTTACAGTTTGCTGAAGGATGTTTGTAAGACACGCAGCTGGAGGTACATTCAGAAATGTGGCTACACTCTTAGTCAGACACAGTATTTCAGATTAATTATGTGCGCACACAAATGAACACATCAATACTGAAAGGGATTTGCCTCGAATGATCTCAGGTGTTAGGAGCAAACTGTGAGAGCACCTCATGATCGACACGGAGGCGGGTGCAGGAGGGGAAAACCCCCCCGAAAATGTTCAAGTGTAGCTTTGGTGCGCACGTACCCACATATACACACTCATACACACACTTCTACAGTTGCAGCTCCACATAGTGACTGTAGTAACTCCATGCACAAGAAATTGGACCACTTGTGACGCCTAGTAAACATCGTATAATCAGATTCAAAACACGGAGATGTCGCTACAGCTGACGAGAAGCTGCTGGGTCTTCCTTAAAATCACATCACCTGTTGCTAAGGACCACACACGGCTCTAAGCTAATGTGGCTAACTTAATGCTACATTTTGGCTCCTCGGCTAAAAGTGAGGAGAGCTAACTTGATCTACGAGGAATGACAGGTTAAACCCGGTTAAGCCCGCGCCCCCGGGGAGAAGTTAACTCGATGTCCATTTCTCACATCCAGTCTGTATAAACAATAGCATAAATCCTTCCTCGCAGAGCCGGAGAATGCAGTTTGCAAAGAAAGGAAGAATTGATTTTTCCCTCACTCCACAGACCTAAACGTCCAGCGTGTGTCGCCTCTGTTTGCCTGCAGCGGCGGTGGTGGTGGTGGTGGGGGGGCAAGGATCAGAGGACTCAGGTGGGGGACGTACGGCGCCTTTTATGCGATTTGTCTTTGTTGGTCTGTGCTCACTAAGGCGTGTGTGTGTGTGTGTGTGTGTGTGTGTGTGATGGGATTTTTCCTGTCATAGAATTGCACAAGTCATCTAGAAATGCTGGGGAGGAAAAGCAATTTCATCGGCGGGGACAGAAAATGCACACCATTACCTCCGAAAGCTTAATACCTCACCGGAGCGGTGATTTCTATCGATCCGGCACAGCTGGATTGTGGTTATCAAACACGAAAAAAAGGGTAAGGAAACTAGCAGGAAGGAAAGGTGTTGACCTTTGTGCATGATAACACTTGATTGCGCTGGAGACAGAAACATGAGGCACATGAAAAAGTGGCTGCATGTGTACGGGATTAGTCACTCTCGGGGGAGAAAAAAGAAAACCTTGAGCATGTGGACTCTTTTTGCATGATTTCACCTGATTCCCTACAACCTCTCACTTGGTACTTTTTGCCTAATAGGCAGCCACATCGGAGCAGTTGGGGACTAAGTGTCCTTCATGCAAAAGGGCACCTCAACAGTGGTTTTGCAGGGTGGGGAAGTCATGTTTCATTTACCTCGACCTCGTTTTTTGCACTTGTAGTTGTGAGCTTCTCTTTCAATTACAGCTCTTTCATTGGGAAAACCTGCTGCCTCCTAAAAAAACCCCAGCAATACACCTTGCCTAGAACGTGTAAGCACAAACACTGTTGAGTGTTGTTCCGATAGACACGTCCGCCCGTAACACTTCCTATCTCACATGCCTCTGTAGGAGACGGTGCGCTGATGTTCAAACTGCAGATAGTGAATCAGGAGGAGGTGAGTAACTATTCCTGAGGTGACTATCTTTCATACTTTTCCCTGACACTAAGAGGCCAGACTTGGAGAAATGATCTGTAACGCGCTCTCCGCTCTGTGCTCCGCCGGATCCCCAGGTGAACCCGCAACAGGATGGAGAAGCAGAAGAGAGGGGGGGGGGGGGGGTTTATTGGTGTGACGCATACTTTATACCCTGTGTATCTGCTCAGGTTGTGTGATGATGCCTTAAGTGGCATTTTCTGAATACTGGATCGCTGTCACAATTCCCTGGCTCAATAACATTTCCAGCTCTTCTAACCTCTGCCCTAACGAGGAGCAGAAAAGCTCTGATGTCTCTACATCTGATTCTACTGTACTTGTTCAGTCGTTTTCATACAAAAAGTCCAACTTGAAGTTCTCAGTCAGGACCGACACGGATCTGACTCTCAGTCCTCTCTCCATCACAAAGTGCCCTGGTCGGCGGTGAAGAATCCACCTTCTTTCTTTTTCCTTCTCCTCTGTCTGTGGGCCCTCCAGCAAACGGCCGCCACCAGCAGCATCAGCACCCCGGTGCACAGCAACGCCACCGACACCACTTTGGTCTGGAGCAGCGTGTTAAATCTGAACGTCACCCCGGTGCCGGCCATGCCGATCACTAGGGATATCACGCCGAATGGAAACACGCAGCGGTACCAGGACTTCTCCGTCCCGCCCGTGGCCTGGGCCAGTCGCTCCAGCGTGGGGAGAGTCTCCGGAGGCTTGGCCGCTTCTCTTCCATTGCTCCTTTCCTCTTCTCCTCCTTCCCCAAGGCCGTTCAAACCCTGGCTTTCAAAGTCTTGGGGTAAAGTGTTGGCTTCGCTGTTGTTGCCACAGTCCAGGTCCGGATGCAGGACGGGGGCTGGGGGCTGGCGGCCCGAGGAGCAGCCCATCCTGGAGCTGCTGCCCTTGGATTAAAAATGCTGGAAACGGTCAGAGGCGGCGGTCCTCTCAGCGTGCGTCCGACGATTGCTGTTGTTGATGCTTATGACGCCACGGAGGAGGGGGTTTCTCCAAAGCTGCTTCTGGTGCCGTGAGTGCCGGGGAGGGTGCTGCTGCTGCTGTTGCTGCTCTCAACACTTGCCAGCATGTGTCTGCATTTGGAGAGAAAAAGAGAGTGGAGCTGAAAATAGAGAGTAGGAGGGAAAATAGGACAAGACGTAGAAGAAAAAACAACTACTGAGCGAGCGTGCCAGCTGAGCCACAGACTCAAACAGGACACACACACATACAGGAAAAGGGTGAAATGAAAAACAAAAAGGTAGAGGAGAAAGAACAAGAGTATAGAAATGTCCTCTGTCACAGAGACGCGCAGCAGAGTGGAGCCACTCACCTCGTATTCTCAGTGTCCATGAATGGGTTTTCATAACAGTCTCCAGAGCTGCTCTCAGCAGCAGCACCAACGCAGTGTGCGCGCGTGTGTGTGTTGTGATGCCGATGTCCATAGACTATATAATCACGGAGGAGGGGGAGGAGGGGCCTAGGGGAGTGGTAGACGGGATGCGAGACTCCGATTGGCTCCCTCGGCAGAGTGATTTCAGGGAGGAGGGGAGGGGGTGAGGTAAAGTGTTGAGCGCTCTCATTCACTGATATTAATTCATTATTTAGTGTGACGAGGAATTTGAGATGTTGGAGGTAGTGGCTTGTTCTCGGTCCGCTGCAGGCTGCAGCTTCAAAGTGCGGCGGTTAATTTTCCAGGAGCAGAAATCATTACATGTTTTATCATAACATGCCTCTCTACACTGATTTCTGCTCTCACTCCTGGCCTGGCTGGACACACACAAACTGTGAGTGTGCCACGCACTCTGCATGTCAGACTGTCAACTCTCTGCATCTCTCACAGTTGCTGTCACACATATTGTTCTCATGTGAAAATCACAAATCTGTCTCTTTTTTTTTCTTTCCACAAGGCTGTGCCGGATTTCCATCTCAAGGGCAATGATGGAATGTCATTATCGTGAGGTGGAAACCTCGTCTCACAAAAGTGTCTCCTGATTAAAATGAAAATCAGGCTCCTCCCATGTCTGACCCCTAAAACTGTAACATTATTCATCATCCTGAGAGTTGACAAACAATACCACACACACAGAAAGCCATGATGTCTAATTTGCTGGATAAAAAAAGAAAAAAAGAAGCATCAACATGGCAACAGCAATATGTTTCATATTCAGGGCTTCAACTTAGACACAGGCCTCCTCTCTCACTCTTCGTCCTGTTCCTCCACATTATGTGCGTCATCAGTGTTCCCCCTCCACAAAAGCACGGCAGCCAGCCCTGTCACGGTCACTGTCCTTGTTAAAATCCCTCCATACTGTATACGTCCCCTCACTCACACCCCCCCTTTCATCTCTCAGACAATGACCGTGGGGACACATGAGCCAACTGCGTCCCCGGGGACAGCTCGTATCACTGGTAATAGGTCACACAGTGCACTACTGTATGGTGAAGGCGCTTGCATGTGCATGTGCAGATCTTTATTCTCCAGGATTTTCTTCTTTTTCTTGAGGCTGTGAAATGTTCCGGTCCAGAGGATGCGCTGTAATTACCCCATGTCCGATTTTTTGGCCGGTATCTCACAGGCACAGCTGGTCTGAGGGAAAGGTCTAATCTCACTAGTTGACTTCAACCTCAAATGATGGAACCATCGTTTTCAGTGAAGCCCAGTGGCAAAGGCTAAGAGGAGCTAATATTCAAGCATAAACCACTATGCTGAACAGTGAACCCAATATGTTATGTAGTTCTTCTAATAATGGCTGGCTCAGGAAGCCTGATTTTCTAACAACCAGAGGCGTTACAACGGGGCAGGGAACCCAGGCAATTGCGTAGGACACCAAGTTTGAAGGAACCCCAGAGACGGCTGACAATGGTCAATATCAATGACAACATGGTGTTGCCAATGGCTGTGTACACAGAACATTGTGTATAGTATGCAAAATTGAATCATCAATGGTCTTGGATTTTTGGATCAATTTACAGTTAATGTTTGTGGCTGGAGTTGGGGTGGGGGGCCTCCAAGGTGCCTCCAAGTCACCTCTTGCCCAGGGCCTCCAAAGTGTCTAGAGACACCCCTGCTAACAACTTCACTCAAAGGTTTTAATGATACTTCTTTGCAGGTATAGTGCTCATCAGTATTTGCTGTACCAGAAGTTATCAAGGGCATTGGGTTATAGCTGTCAGAGGGATGAAAACCATTATTTGGTGTGACTCTGGACTGTGAGCCACTATTGGATGTCAGTGTCACCTAGACACTGAAACAACAACGATGACAAATCACAAATTGGTGAGAAAAACCACCCAGGGTATTGAATAGGAGCTACTGTTTAGAAATCCACTGGCTGTGACCTTAGTGGACAGGTAGAGATGAGATGCGTTTACTGGCACAGACTCCAACAACACAATGCTCCAAATCCTTCACACCTGGTTTCAGTCAGTGTGTGCTAACAAGTCTTTTTCACGACGGGCATTTTGACTTGACATGGCAGCATGAGGACAGGTGTGAGTGCACGGAGTAGCATTAATGTTCCAGTGAAATATCCCAGCATGCCATGTCAGCGAGCCGGCATTAACGATAATGGCGCACTGAAAGTAGCACAACGAAGCATATGGCAGCCATTAAAAATGCGTAATTAATTGCACTTTTCCTGCTATGACATGGCACGTCAAATTGTCAACAGAGGAAATGGGTCAATTAAACTTTAATCACCTGCTGCAATTAATAGTTTAATACAACACAAGGAGATGCAGCTTTAAATAGGTCCCTCAAGGGTTGCACAATTTATTTGAAGAGTCAAGTGTCAAATAATTATCATTTGATCTTTACTGAAGGCACTGTTAATGTTTTACTCATTATTTATTCTCATTCAGGAGCTGTGCAGCATTTGACACTCTGGAAAATGATGCTACTAGTTTAGCTTTCAAAATGAAAAGTGTGGTAACTAAACACTACCATGCTGACCGTGACAACTCAAGGCTGAGCTTCTATTTTAGACTTTACCACAGATGTTTTGTGATGCTTAAACTAAATCAGCCTCCAAGAGTCAAGAAAGAACGTCAGCTCAGATGGCAACTGTTGCCTTATCCCTGTGTTCCTGCTCTGCCCAAACTGAAGAAAGATAATATTATCATATTACAGTAATAGTATTACATCCTCTTGCTTTCATGCTTCTGTCACTCAGACTAGTGACAAGATTTTGACATGTGAAGTCTCAGATATTGTGAAATTAGACTGACCTTGACTTTTGACCTTCCAAATCTAATCGGTGAGTCCATGATTCTTGGTGGACGTCAGTGCCAAATGTGAAAGGATTCCCTTGAAGAAATGTTGCATTCACATTGAATAATTTCTCATAAAGTCACCGTGACCTTGACCTTTGGCCACCAAAATCTAATCAGTCTCTTCTTGGCTCCAGGAAAGCATTTGAATCAAACAAGTTTGAACAACTGAAAAACATAATGCCACCAGCCCTGCCTCCAGCACAGAGTCATAATAAACCTGATTAGCAGCCTAATTTAGACATTTGTATTCCCTTTAAATGGAGTAAAACTGGACTTGAAAGCTTGAGACTTGTGTGTATTTTTTATGCAAACTGGTGGATTAAGTGAGTGTGTTCATCCATTAATGGCTCATTATAGAAGTGGAAATGAGGCTCATGTGCCCAGCTTCTCAATGAGAGACATTTATAAAGTGGAACCATACATGAACATGAATCTACACAGTTCTATGAGTTTGGTGTCTATAGAGCAGGTCTGTGGTTCAAATTATGTTCAGTTTCTGTACAAAAGAAAAAAATCTGATCTTTTTAAATGAAATATGTGTGTCTGTCTGTTGCTGGCGATGACTTAATGGTTTAGTGCCTCAGTGCGAATTAGCAATACACAGCAAGTCAAGTGGAAAGCACATTGTTTTTGGATTGAAAGCAAATTCACCTGAAGGTCAGACTACTTTTTCTGTTTTATTCAATCCATCTATCTTATTCTATGTTTTCCTCTGCAACATAACAATAGCTCAGACTCAGTTTAAAAGCCTTTTTCTTTATAGATGGATTTTGTTTATATTAGCGCTGTCTGTTGTCTCGATGTTCTGATGCTCAGCCTTTGTGAAGCATTTCCAGGTGTTCAAAGAAGCAGAGGAAAATGCAGTAAAAACGCTAGTCATGTTTTATGAATCTTGTCTGACGTGTTTGGTTCGCTTTTACCACTCGTACCGCCGCGGTTAATGTCCCAAAGTGACCTAACACCCTCCTCCAGACGTCAGCTGTTTACTTTCTGCTGCACTGAATGCCCTCTGCCACTGCGATATTAGGTTTTTTTTCTCAGTGTCACAGCCACAAAGGAGTAAAGCAAAGGCTGAGATTTAACCCTCTTAATCTGTAGACATGATCACTTGTGAAAGCACTTGTGCTGAAGGTGATTTGTGCTGTTACCTTGGCGTAGTAGCATAAAGGCTTATTTGCGTGGCACAGGTTGCTGTGTGTTTGCCTCCATTTGTAGAGGAAGGTCATCCTAATAACAGAAAGCAGTCTTCAATAATGGCTAGTGTGAGAGGTTCCACACATACACACACACAGTGAAAAGAAAGTGTAGAGGGAGGGCAGAGGAGGCGGAGGAGGAATAGATGAGAGCTATAGAAAGATCTTACACGCTACTGTCCGCTGTGCTGCCGTCACCCGTTCGCGCTCTGTAACAATGAGGAGCTTTGTGCTGAAGATAGGCATGTAGCTACAGACACACATACTGTACCCCCTCCACACAAAAACCACCCACTGCACACACATGGACACATAAAGGCAGATCCTCTATGGGTCAGTGGAGCTGGTGATTGTTTATCAGGAGGTGAGATGAATAAAAAGCGACAATGTCTCACTGCAGAAGGCTGTGATTAAAATGTGGGGCGTGTGTGAACTATAACAGCGATGATTATGAGAGTTACATACTTTTACTGAAAGTACTGTATGTATGGAGGAGTTGAAAAAGAGCAGTACTTGTACTGTAAAACTTTGACATCAGACAAAATAGCTGTGAGAATGTCATTTCTTCAGCATGATTGTATACAATCAGCCAGCTCAGTTACACTATGAAAGTAACATTAATGTAGAAAACTGCATTATTAACACAAGGTACAGTAGTTTGAGATCCTCCCATTTTGTCTTTATCAAACACATGACTAAATAATAAACTTCTTCATTTGATCAGTAATTACAAAGACATACAATTGGGTATAGTGACGTCACTTAAACAGTCAGCCTATTGTTAGTTTATATTTACCCACTCCAGTCACATTAAACTGTTATGAAAAGGACAAGTAAGCAGGCATTCACTGTTGTTGTCGCTCCACTACAATTGCAATGCACATTTAAATATCTTGTCTATTGTGGCTTTAATTGAGGATCATTAGGAGAAGACACACAACCATACAAAACAAACAATATACATATGCACAATGAATAATGTATATCAATGTACACATACAGTCCTTTTGCACATTAAAGGGATAGTTCAACATTTTGGCAAACTGGCCCATAATCCCTATAGTCATAGCCGTAGGTTTGTTACCTTTAATTGTCGGTGTAAGTTATTTTTAGAATGGCCGAGCCGAGCAGCAGGCTGCTCAGAGCTACAGTACACTACGTAGGCTCATGGGATTTCTTGGTTTCTCTCATCAAACTCATCAAATACACAATCCAACAACTCCAAAATGCTCTGGTGGACAAGTTGTGACCTGCACATTCACCACGCTATGAGATAACAATGGAACGTTACAAGACGGTGCCGTTTCAGAGGTAAATTCATGCAAAACCACTGATGCGCGTTGCCTTCAGGGACAGTTTTTTAGCCAGCAGTCTCTGTATTCACCTCGAAAACAACTCTGTCTTGTAACGTTCCGTTATTATCTCATAGCATGGTGAATGTGTATGTCACAACTTGTCCAGGAGAGCGTTTTGGAGTTGTTGGATTGTGTATTTGATGAGTTTGATGAGGGAAACCAAGAAATCCCATGAGGCTCCATAGCTCCACTCGCAGCTCCGCTCGGCCGTTCTAAATATAGCTTACTCCGGCAAAAAAGGGTAATGAACCTACTGCTATAACTATAGGGATTATGCCAATGGGCCAATTTGTTGAACTATCCCTTTAAGCATACGGAAAATAATTGTGGGCAAAATAAATTCATACTACAACTACACCACACTGAGCTTGCACAAAAAAGTCAACTATTTCAGTGTGTCTTTCCACATAAAGTAAACCTATACTAATTCATACTTTTAATTTACTACAGTATATAGAATGAAAATGTTCACTCTTCTAGTGTATTGTTTTATTTACATCTTTCACAAAAACCTTAATTAAAGTGAACAGTGTTAATGTTAATGTAATCTGATCTGCAGATATTGTGGCTTTGTTTCCTTAAGAGAGGAAGGTTTAGTAAAAGATCAGGAAGTTAAAGAAATATTTACAGTAGTAGGGATGTATTATGCATGGATCCTTGTGATTTTTCACTTTGTCACGCTAACACCATAGTCTTTCTGTCTCCTCTGTTCTGCTGGTCTGTTGGGAGCGAGCCAGCACACAGTCTGTCCAAACTCCCAAGTGACCGTCACGACACATGAAAAAAAATTTGCACCTGCAGCGCTGCTCTTGCGTGGCTCAGGGGCCTTCCAGGAGAGAGGCTGTTGGAAGGACAGGAAAGCTGATACGAGCCTTGGCAGGTTGACGGTTGCCTTGAGGTTCATGCTGTCAAGCCCATCTGGCTGCGACCAGCGCCAAATCATGCCCTGTCGACCATGGTTATGGTGCCATCCACCTACATCCTGATGAACACTTCCAGGATGTAACCCTCCCCTGGTGATCATCTCCTCCTCCACTTTCATTTCATAACAGCAGTGTTGTGACTGGAGTCATGTTTAAAGGGAAACCCAACTATTAAGCCACGCAGGCATCAGTTAAATGGATGTGATACTGCAGTAAAAACACTCTTTATTCAGGTTTTTATAAAATCACTTGAGGCCATCATGTTTTTATGTCTCAATGCAGTCTGGGTAACAATGTCAGGTGTTTACACTTATACCTCTTGACCCTGCATCAAGCTAGACATGTTCAGTCTTTTCAACTGAACCTGAAGCACAGTGTGAGCATGGAGGAAAACCATAAGAGACATTCTCAAAGTGAACATCATAATGAAGTGATTCTTAGACTTGAGAAAGTTGATAAATAGCTTTTATTCTTAAATTTTAGAGTAGGACCACAGATTCTTAGCACTTGATAACAGCCCCTTGTCTATACTGACAGAGAGGGAGAGTGATTGATGTCAATCATCTTGGAGCTTAAAGGGATAGTTCACCCTAGAATGATATTTCGCTCATTATCTACTCACCCTCATGTTGACTAAGGGCTGGGAGAATTTTCAGAGTCCACCGTCCCTTCTCTGAGTTACAGGGGGTCTTGGCGTAGCAGTGCATTTCAATGCAACGGTTGCAAAGGGACACCAGAGCTCTTCGTAAAAAAACACACACAAAAAAACATCCAAATACCTCCATGATGCTCGTATGTAATGTCCGTCTTGTGCTGAAGCCCCAAATTGCGTAATTGTCCCGAAAAAAAAAAAAAAAGTCTATATTTTAAGCTTGTTTGTAGCGGAAGCTTCTCGAAGCTCCTCTTCCTGGTCCGTCCAAATCGCGCGTGATTTGCGCCGGCGTCAGTGCGGTTACTGCGAATCACGCGAGATTTGGACGGACCAGGAAGAGGAGCTTCGAGAAGCTTCCGCTACAAACAAGCTTAAAATATAGACTTATTTAATTTTTTTCGGGACAATTACGCAAAGACCCCCTGTAACTCAGAGAAGGGACGGTGGACTCTGAAAATTCTTCCAGCCCTTAGTCAACATGAGGGTGAGTAGATAATGAGCGAAATATCATTCTAGGGTGAACTATCCCTTTAACATCCATCACCATCATATTATGCTTTATAGATCATGAGAATATACAATGAAACATAAGACATTTACCGGTTGGATCCATTTCAATATGGCAAGAATTTTGAGGCATCATCCCTCAGTCAAGACATTCAATATGAAAGGGTGATCCCAGGCTGCCTTGTGAGTGAATGTTTGCTCAGCCAATCAAGAGCGTCTGCTGGTAAAAACAAAACAAAACAAAAAAACAGGTGGTTACCTCTGCCAAAATCTAACTTGAGAGAGAGGTCCTCATAAAGATGCAGGGAAATAAACATTACAGAAAATTGTAGAAGTAAATCAAAGAGCACTAATGCAAAGTGTAAAGAACAAATCCACATTTACACAATTATATGACATAATCTCACAATAATGTTATCCCACTCCAACCTTAAAATTACAGGAAAAGAGCATCACAGCACAGCCCACACTGTTTAACAAGTGCAGCAGCACTAAAGACAGAGAAAACATGTCTCTTACCTCTGTAAACTTTGTCTCATCTTGTCACCCACTCATGCTCACCAGGGAAAAATGTTTCTGTTATAAGTTCCCCTGCTTCTGTCTGTAAGGTCCTCCACCCCCACAATCACATCAGTAAGTCAGACGTAGTGCTTCACTTGTAGGGACAAATGACTAGAAAGGATGAAGTGATACAATGTAAACTATCAGGGGAAGTGAAGAAAAAAAAAAGAATTAAAAGAGATTGACACAAAAGGAAAATTACAACACTCACAACAGAAAAGAAATTCACACAGTAAAACTAAATGAAGGGAATAAAGAGTTGACTGATGCAAGATGGGTATTGGCGAGGAAGAATGTCATTGGTTTTCAGTTTGATTCTGTCAAGAGACAAAGATAGATGACAACCATGTGTGGGAGTCTGTAGGTGTTGTGTTACCGAAGAAAAACAGTTTCAATTAGTTAAACTCTTTATATAAATCCATATCTGAAGCTGTTGAGGGCTGCACTTTCATCTGCAGCAGGAGGCAGTGTGACATATGACATCATGACGCTTATTATAGCTATATTCAGACTGTGAGTGCCCCCAACTCCCACACATGGCACAAGGAGGCGACTTTTACCAAGCTAAAAACCTCTCTTGTAACAACTTCGATCTCGTAAAGTTTTGATTCCAAAATAAAAGAAAGTTCAACAAACCGCCTTTAAGGAGCACAAATTACTGAACTGTGTTTGTCTTTACTGGTACAGTAGTTCCAGAGTTGAACAAATTGGACCTTGGCAGTCTGTCCCCATGCTTTAAAAGAGACATATTATGCCCCTTTTCCACAAATTAAAATAGTTCCTAGGTGTCTTAGGGTGCACTCACTCTACAGTACCGTGCCCAAGCACGTTTGCCCCCTAAAGTCCGGATTCTATGGCTAGTGTGAGTACGGTACACTTCCCTAGCCTGGTACGGCATTATCTAGATTAAAACAATTGGCTTCTTGTTGACAACTTACTATATGGAAAGAAAGTCAAATACCAACATGCATATCATCTCTAATAACAGTAAAGGAGCTGGAATGAATGGATCCTCCCAAGAGTCTATGCACCGTTGGCAATGGAGCAGAGCAGCAGGTGGTTAATGGAAACTTTTAATTGAACTACTATGAATATCCTGGAGGTCCAGGTGGTACTATGGATATGGCAGGTAGCACAATAGTAGGTGTACAATAGAAATATGGAGTTGATATTTAAAGAACAGCAGCAGGGACTTAGTGGCCTGAGGAACATGGACAGAAAGATCACTAGTGGAATTGGCCGGAAGCACCAATGACCGATGGGTGACATGGAGAAGGAGTTTGTAAAAGGAGTCCAGGAACTTTTTTGTCTCTTTTTCATGATGTAATGAACTTTCTGAAAGGTGATCACAGAGAACGATGCTGCTAGAGAAACTGGTACTTAGTGTCCCTGTAACATCCTGTGGTTCACAAAGGTCAGTTTCAACCCTGCAGCAACATCAAACCTGTCAGTCCACATAATACTTGTTAGTGCACTAAACTCTCACAGGAATCTACCTCCAAACAGCAACTTGGATATAATCGCAAATTAATTTATCAAGCGCACATCTGTGAGGAGTAACACTCTCTACTCGTGAAGGAGTGAGGTCACAGACAACAATTCAGTTTTTAATATTTAGTTGCCATGTGTTTATTGACTGTATTTTACTGTTTGAATTCTCTCTGTGTGTATCAACATCATGGCCTATTGCAACCTAACTCATTAGCCTTGTTAGTGCTGGCTGTGGTTTTATGTTGGATTGTGCACTCAGTCAGTGATTTATGTTCAAGTGATCCTCTTAACTAAATAATCTCCATGGCACCCATTGTTATTTTCCTTGTGTTTCATCATTAGGTTTAATACTCCGCTATTGAGCATCACCTATAGATCTTCACGCACAACCAACCCACTCACTTGCAGCATACAGTATCCCCACCAGCGCTATGGCAACATGACATACTGGAATTATATCATAGCGGTGGTGTGATAAATATTCAGTTATGTATCTGAGAGATGCTTATCCTCACTCACCACACCTCCTTGTTGTGCAAAGTGAGTCTGCTTGAAAGAAAACAAGTTTGTATGAAGTGAAGTGGGACCACTTGGGAAGGCAAAAAAACATCCACAATCATTCTGAACAAGACTGGTGCAGCAAAAATCCTGACGTCATGCAGAGGGGTGAGACGCAGTAATCACACAAATGGGAATAAGAGCGCACGGTTTCACAGTCTCTCCCCGGCATTTGTTCGTTTAAATGAAAAGTGAGTGATGTGAGTGGCTGCCCGAGAGAAACGGCAGAGGAGAACATGAGAGTTATTACTCTCCCACCTCCATAGGCGACTGGTCATTACATGTTAGAACGTCATGAAAATCATCAGACAGAAGCTCAACATGTGGTGTGGTTGAAGAATACTGACCCCATAAGTGGTGCAAGTGTCTTATACTGTATTGTGGTTTTATAGTGGACCATAGGGGAGTAGAATGTAGTTAATTCTAAGTATAGAACAGAAAAAGAGAAAAAAAGTAAGTCAATTCTGTCAGTTGTGCTGGTTTACGATGGTGACATTTTTAAAAGTATGAATCCACAGGCTTGTTAGAGACCCCTGTCAAGTTAATTTTACCTCTCTCTGAAAGGTCAGTCCTCTTTGGATAGTGCTATTAACCGAGCAGATTATAAATTCAACATATCAGAATTCTGCGTCTGAGCCGTAATGGAATAATGGACTGGTTCTGCTGCCTTCACTTGATTAAAGCTTTATTTAATGGGCGTTATCTATTGAGTTTTTGGGCTCCAGAGACAAAGCACAAACATATTACACACCGAAACAGCACCCATGATCTCTCCATCTCTGTTCCTCTTGTGTCACTCGCACACACTCACTATGACTCATGGAGTACTCTCAATTTTAGACAGACAAATGGTCACGACTGAGATAAAGAGAAGCCGGGGGTGTGTAAGAGCAGTCTGCTACAGGCACACACACGTTCATAAAAGTGCTGCATGCCCCCCCCACCACACACACACACACACACACACACACACACACACACACACACACACACACACTCCTTGGCCACACATGGGCGAGACAGCTTGTGAGGAAGTTATACTGAGGCCATCAGTGCCTGGATGCTGCTGCTCGTGCTTCGGGCTAATTGGCTGGGTTTCTGTCTTTTTTTGAGTTTTTCGGCTTTTAGCTTTTAGTCAACGCTTTCAGACAGTATAGTGACCGCGGAGGCTTCATTATCTAAACTAAAAAGCATCATAAGCAGCGTGTGCGAGAGTCACGGCAGCCTGATAAAACATCTTATCACACCTAATTGGACCTATACTTGCTGTAGTGACTTTTCTGAACACAGAAACAAACTCAGGGAGCTGAGAGTTCATTCTGACACATGGTCAAGTGGTTAAAACACTCTTTAAGTATGGCAATTTTCTCATGAATCATTCCCTAACATAAAGAGGGTTGCTTAAAATCAGCACACTCTCCTCAGAACAGCTGTGTAGCCTTTGGCCAGCGTAATTACACCCAGTTAGATCCAATTAAACTCATCTAAAGTGAAAGTGTACAAATTGCTCGTGTTTGAGAAGGAACGATGGAACATGCACAATCTGTTACGTGGAACTTAAAGTGGCTTTTAGTAACTTTTGTTGGCCATTAGGCAACAGTGGAACGACCTGTAAATGCAATACTGACAAATTATAAAGGTGATAAAATGGCAACATCGTAAACTATGTTTTATCTACACATCAGCAGATACAGAGTCACCAGAACAATAGCTGGAATATTCATTCAGCTCTGTTTATGTCTCAACTATTTCATGTAGTGAGTTTCTTTGAACGTTTTACTGGAAACAGCTGCTGAAGCTGAGTGAAACATAGTCACTTGCACCAGTGTCAATACAGATATGTTGATTAGAGCTGTTTTAAGTGAAGTGTCCATACACACTCCATCTGGATGAGAGAAAAAAAAACTGTTATGCTATGTTGCGTCATTGTAACAACGCAAGAAAAGACAGCTGCTTGACAAAAATAGGTATATTTCATGCACATATGCAACATCTGCGAGATACACAGAAAATCTTTGACGTGCTTCCCATCCTTTAATCAGACAGATTGTTTCATCAATACATCTACCAAAACACTCCAAAGCATAAGTGAAAACACTTACTTCCAACATGCTCCTTGGATGTCAAATTTAGATAATACATATTAATATGGTAATATTAAACTGAGCAAGAGAAATTCAACAGTAGATTCTTAATGAATACTTGAATGTACTAGGCAGCTGAATGCACTTATATACAAGACATAGCTCAATAGCTTGATTTACTTAATAATGTCTCACCTGACCTCCATAAATAAGCTCTGATCTGATCTGACCTCAGTCTCTTTCTCTGTTTAATGTCTGACATTCCCCGGCACCATATAAATCTGGGTGTCTGGGTATTTTTGCACTCAAAACACACACACAACTGGCCCTCCTGTTATATCAAATGATCAAATGAACAAATGATAGGGAATTTGTCGTTTGGTAATATTGCTGTACAGCGAGTAATCCGACTCTCCTGAATTCATGACAAGTTTGAGGACACTCAGCAAATACAGCATAATATAACTTTGAATGGCAGAGTATAATATGATCTGATTCAATAAATTCAAACAGTGCATAAGGGAAAACTCACTAAGTTTATAATGAACATAAAGTGTCAGTGGTTCAGTCTTCAGCCCTTCCAGTCGGGATGAAGACGTGTCATTGTGTGAGATACTGAGCCCCAGAGTGTAGTGTGACAAAGATACTATATTGATCCACTGTTATCCTGTGAGAAAGTGCTATATAAGTGCAGTTTATATCATTTACCCTGTGTAAGAGGAATAGAAAGAGAACAGCGCCTCTTACTGGTGAGATTATAAATGTATCTGCTGGTATCTAAAGAGTGTATACAGTTGAGTGTGAGTGTGGGTGTGTGTAGGTGTGGATATACAGATAGCTGATGTTTGCTTGAACAGTCATCAGCTAGAAAAATGTGGAAGAGCAGAGTCTCTATGCTCCTCAGCATTTAGAGCTGAGGTGCCCTTGAGCAATAACACGGTGGCCCTGTAGCGTGGGGCAGTGTGAATGTGATGCAAGGAGTTGCTAGCACAGAGAATAGAAGCACTTTGAGATTTAGTAGGCTTTTGTGGTGGGTATTTTAGCAGAAATGAGACAGACAGAAGATCAATGATGATCGAAAATAAAGTGTGCTTTCTAGCCAAGGACAAATTAGGACAAAATCTCCACAGCCAATATCTGATCTGCCAGAGTCACTTAGAAAAGCTCTACATCTCAAGTGGGTATCACAGTGTCAAAACAATATGAGAGTGCACTCTCCCTTCAAGATCTAAACCCATACCTGTGGATTTGTGTTTATGGATAATTCCAACTGCATACGCTTAAGCTTGTTTCCATTTGCACTGCAGGCAATTTGTTTCACCCCAGCAAGGAGAAGGTGAGGTGACACGGTCGCCCGTACCAACCAACCCTCTTCAAAACACGGCAGCTGAAAAACAGTGATGGCAGGTTATCATTACTGATAATAATCTGATGAAACAAGAGAGAGCGGGGCGGCTGTAGGTCGGATGATGAGTCACACTCTCAGAGCGAGGTCCATTACAGACGGGGTGAGTGGCTCCATTTCTTTTCAGCACCCTGTTGCTGAAACACACCACACGGTATATTGATTCTAAAACATGGAAATGACAATAGCGCTCAAATATGTTTTCAGAGGTGTTTCCCGGCCCTCTATAGAACTCTGAAAAATGACATAGGGATGTGTGATGACTTTATCCTGGTTCAATGCATAGGATGAAATGGGCATTGAAATTACATAGTGGAGATAACAGTATGACAGACAGCACACCATGACACTGTGGGACACTTTTACATTAATGGAACCAAATCTAATTAGGTGTCACTTTGGGAGCCCGCCGGGGCTCTGCTGTATGATTAAAGCCATAACTACAGTTCTGGGAAGAAGCCTGTGGAATACAATAGTTACAACATAGACACAATAGACTGAAACCATAAAATATCATGTAATTGAGGGACATTTACAGACATTTATCATTTTACCAGAATAGTGACCGGACACCATGATTATTGCTTAAACTGCAGAGGCCCAACTCGAGCGTTTCAGTGAACATTCCATTCATTGCTTAATTGGTCTGCACAGGAAGATGGTTGAAACGAGCAATGTTCAGTGTACAACGACTTTAAAACAAAAAAAACCTTTTCAAAATGTGTTACTTACCTTCAAGAGAGCTTATCAATTTGTTGTTTGTTGCACAAACACAGTGCTGAAATTACTTCAGAAAATGCAATTATGCAATTAAAAAGGCTATTTCCATTCAAATTGGTTGGGGACTTTTCTGGGACCTTTTCTGTTCCCTAGGAAATAGTAAAAATAATGTGTCTTTCCAGCTTTTTAGAATTTTTTCCTTTATACAGAATCAATTCTGCACCCCCCTTTTTAAAAAAGAAACTGGACCAACAAAAGAGAAAATGACATAAGTAGAAAAAAAACACATAATGGTGGAAAAGCTGTTTGTTGGAGTGTTTTGGAGTTCAGGATTGGGGTGTCGAGAAGCAGGTTGAGTGGCTGAGTGGTCGTTAGCAGAGGGTTGACAGGAGTTGGCGGAGTGCAGCTGGAACTGAAGAGCTGGACCGGAGCAGGTTACTGAACTTGAGAACCGAGAAATGCACGGGTTATAAATAATCCAACAAACTGAAAAAAGATGGTTTAGCTGGAACATGGCACCACTAGATATATGACAGAACAATCTGATAAGGAGAACTGGTTCTTGAATCTACTGCCTTGAAGGTCATGAAAACATGAATAACAAAAACAAGAGATTTATTCGCTGCAGAACGAAGAAAGAAGATCCTTTGTACCTTCAGCCATCAGGCTTTTTTATACTTCTGCAAATGGTCGATGAGCTGATTTACAAATGAATTTCTCTTTGGGGATTAAAAAAGTAATTTGTATTCGTATTTCTGGGGTTACAGTTGGTTTTTTAATGTGACACAGTGACAAAAACAAACATGTTTTTTTTCTCAGCTGCACACAGTTGGATCATGGAGAAATTAATCATGTTGTGAGAATTTGTTAAAACAATAAAACTGGGAGACATGGCCTTGATAATTAGTGGGGGCGTTGAGTGAAACTTAAGTATTCAACCATTAAACAAGTTTCAATGACAAGTAAACTCTCAATGTCCCTTTTGCATTATTTCAACCAGGACAGAATTCATTAAGAGTCAGTGGGTAAGCTTTTATTGTTTATTTATTAAGAGAGCAAAATGGAGCTATGTTAGAGTCTTATTTCTAGTGATGAGACAAAAGGAAAAAGAGAGAAAAAAAGGAAGAGGTATAAGCAGTCATTTAGCATGGAGACACTGGTGGTGGTGGTGGTGGTGGGAAGAAGAGAAGTTAAAGATATGGATGTGTTGCGCAGTCATTTAGCATGGAGACACTGGTGGTGGTGGTGGTGGGAAGAAGAGAAGTTAAAGATATGGATGTGTTGCGGAGAGGACACACATGAGCTCATGAGCGCTGGATGTGAAGATTGGAGGTGAGTAGGGTTGAGAGGATTAGGCTTCTTAAGGAAAAATCAGTTCAGGTTAAGATAATGATGATAATAGCACATAAGTCACAAAAACGTGCACTCATATCAGATGCTTTGATAACCCATCCAACCGCCCAAATGTCCGTGAGAACTTTCTAGCTCTGTTTCAATGCCCAAGAGACAAGCAGAGAGTGCAACTGAAATGTTGGTAACTGGAACATATTCAGCCCAGACACGCACCACTAAAACCTCACCAGGGTGATCAGTCATAGCCTATGCAATACAGGGCAGAGTTGGCTCTTAGCTAAAAGAGCACTAGGACATTATGTGAAAATGTAGCTGAGTCACACTTATAGACTAGCGATCTGCCAGGAAAATAAATGGCTCAATAAAGTTTCCCCTAATCTTCTGTCCCTTCCGCCGTTAATACATACACACGTCCAGCCCCAGCCAATGGCGTCCCCTCAATAATCACACCTGTTTTTAAAAGAGGTGCGTGAAAAGCCAAGATGGCGGCCCAGCATTGAAGCAGAAGGTTCCATTTCCTCAGCACCTAGCCTATCTCTGCCTTTTTTTTTTTTTTTTTTTTTAACAAAGTTCGCCGTCGTGTCGAGTTAATCGTGGCGTTCATCCTGTGGATTATAGAGCCTGGGCCCACGCGGATCATTGGAGCTACAACACCATGAAGCACCTGAGCAGCAGCAAGTTACTTCTGGCCTTCAAGGTAGCCTAAGTCACAACTGTGGAGACTGTTGTCAGCGGTTAGATCCTCCAAGTACTCTCAGCTGTAAAAACAAACAAAAAAAGAACATTCAGCTATATATTAAAAATGAAAATTTGGCTTTGTGGTTTCACTTGAGAAGGAAATGTTATTTGAGTTTATGAACATATTGTTTTGCCAAGGCTATATGCTTGAAAATGCGTTTTCTTTCTTTCTTTCTTTTGGATTGTTTTGTGATTGTGAACCCTTTGTATTGTGCAGGCCTGAAAATGACTTGTGTTTGACATTGAACATTTGGCTGTGTTGGGTACGTCTGAGCGAGACATTTCTGTTTGAAATTGTGAACATTTGGCTTTGTGGCTCTGCCTGAAAGTGACATTTCTTTTTTGACATTGAACATTTTGCTTTGTGGTTGCTCCTGAGAAGGACAGTTTCATTTGAGAGTTGCACTTGGACTGGATAAACGTGGCGGTGACTGACAAATTGTGACCCGTGTCCTACTTGTCTCCTCTAAGGCTGGCTCTTGGTGGTTTGATTGAAGGGTTTGAGATTTGTTTGAGATTGTGAACATTTTTTGCTTCGTGCATACGCCTGAAAATGACATTTTGCTTGGTGGTTGCGCCCAAGAACGACAGTTTTGTTTTAGAGTTGTGCTTGAACTTTAATATAGGTGGGGGTAACTATCACTGTTATGTTGCCATCATTCTGTGTCTTGCTTGTCTCCTCTCATGCTGGGTCTTGGTTGTTTGTTTGAAGTGTCAGTTGCCAAAATGTGTATCTTTGAGGGAGATTATCTTGTCTCTAACTCAGTAGAAGGATGCAAAAGTGTGTTATCTAACGTGTCAAAGTGATTTCAGATTTGTTTTTATTTTAGATTGTTGTATTGATCAAATGATGTAAGGATTCATAGACTGATTAATCACACATATGTCCACACATACAGCCTATCTCTATTTTCATGTACTCTAGCCTCTCTTTAGAAACATGTCCTGTGGTGTCCCTTGGGCTTTTTAAGCAGCTGTGGCGTTCACTCTGACACAACATCCCCTCAGATTCAGCTTCATACAGGGCTCTTCACTCCTGACAATGTCTTCTGACTGATTACCATGCTGTGCGCTGTGGAGGGATGATTGGTTGTCTGCGATGTGGTGTTTTTTTCCAGGTCATCTTCAATTACAAGGTGAGTAGTGTGTGAAATCGTTTTGTCAGCACCAAGCTCCGTGTCTACACCGTCAACATCACTGCTTGTTAGTAATGCTTTACGACAAAATCAACAGAATATGAGAGATAACCACCCTTAATTCATTATTTCCTCTTTTGCCTTTCCTGTTATTTTTAAAATTCCTCGCACAAGTTGGGGAAACGAGGACTCACTTTTCACAATTGAGAAGCAGCCGGTTGCTGTTGCTAATCCCTGCACTATGAAAAAAGAGCTTTCACTGAGAGACATAATCCATCTCAGTAAACATAATGCAATTGGCTGTAGTTAGAGGCTGTTATTTATGGTAATTTAATCATTTTAACTGTGACTTTGATTCTTGGCAGCCACAGCTCTGCCAGCAACACGTTGCCAACTTTACTGTCAAATCCTTTTGGTTATGGTGTCTGGTTAAAGGAGTGAGCATGTGCTAGAAATGGCAGGTGTAAATGTAAACCTCGAGGGTTCTGCTGTTTTTTGCAGCAAGTCTCAACCTATACAAGTGATTTTCTCAACGCTGTGAGGTGATGCATAGGGTTAGTTAGTATGGTTACCAGATGTTATTTGTTTTTTTCTTGGTCTTTCAATCAGACTATGTCAAATGCCTCAGATTAAAACTCAAGATTTAAATCTCTCTCTGAAGCTGATGTGACTCATACGAACCATATTTTCAAATCCTCAAACAGAAGGTAATTTCAAAAATTAAACCCAATATTTAGTCTGTATTTTTGTTTTAGCACTGTTCCGGTCTCAATCATCTGTTGAGGGGAAACAAAAAAATAATGCTCTTAAGTGACCCTTGCCTTCACACATGCTCATTTGATTGGTTATTATGAAAAATACTGATAATTGTAGCTTGCACACATTTTGGACTGGATGTGTTCATGTGTGCGTACATGATGTGGTTTTTGGTTAATGCGATATAGTAAATGATGTTTAGTATCCAACATGGGACTGTGACAGTTTCTCAATGCTACATGAGGAGGATGTGAAGAAGTGATGTCATAGTTAGCTCTGTATAGTTTCTACATATCTCTTTTTTTCATCTTGACTTTGTGTCTCACCTGCTTTCAAAGCTCCCTCTCAAAAACATGTACTGTACTTGCATGTTCACAGTGCTGAATGCATCCTTCGCCAATATCTAGTGTCTCTGCAGATTTTGTTGGTGTGTCGGCTACTACATTCTCACAAGTGTAGTTTTTCTTCAGTCAGAGATGTGTAGATCCCCTCAGGCAGAGTTAGAGCTGGTGCAGTGGCTTGTCTGAGATACAGATTGAGCTCTCAGTCCATCCTACTACATAATAGCTTGTTTTTTCTATGATAGATAAGCTGATGCCTGTGAGTAGATGTTTTTCTGGTGGTGGTAAAAGTAACATTTCCCTGGCAGTGATATTAGTCACAAAGATATAGGTTGGTAGTTATGGGAAGAGACAGTCCTCTGAGACTCACCCATCTTTTTACATATTGCAATACAAACATGTGTCACTAGATGGCAGCAGTGCTAGGTTTTTAGGTTGTGGCAGCTGATCCCAGCACATGCTTGTCGGGCATGGGCGATTGAGCCATCAGATTTTGTTGACTTTTAGAAAATAAATCAGTCTCAGACGAGATTCATTCTACTCTGTACAGAACAATGAACAGTTTTGCAATAAGCCGGTGCATATTCTCATTTTTCCAGGTCATAGTATTTCAAAGGAGGTTAAATCGGACCAGTCCCAGCCTGGTCAGATGCATACGTGAACTGATGAAGCCTCTTGGATGAGAGGTGAGACGTCTTCCTAGACAAATAACTAAGTCCAGTTGCTTTCGATTTACAGTTTTATTGAGTGAAAATTAATAATAACCACATCTGTCATGCAGTTAGATCTTTTTGTCATCACAAGTGTCGATGTTTACGTATGTTCATGTTCCAACGAGCTGAAAATATTTTTTTTTTATCTGTTGAAAAGCTACTTTGAAGGAGCAGTCATTTTATGCTAACAGAAGACAGTTAGACCACAGAGCCTTAACTATTTGATTCAGGTTTTGTTCACACTTCCCCATGGAAGCTCATGATTGTTGTTTATATTATATAATGCAATATACAGTGAGTAAATCCAATATACTGTAACAGCACCACATCAGCCTCAAGAACTTCACAGATGCACAGCTTGGTGCTGTTGTCATACGTTTAACTGCATTTTTACTATTCTTATAAAGTGATACACAGGACGGTAGTAGCCATAAGAAATGACAAGTCAATGAAATAAACACAGGGTTCATGTTACTAAAATTATTCTTATTTATCATTTGGAAAACATTACGTTTGCAGTGTTTTTTTCTTTTCTATACAATCCCTCAGCATTTACAATACAAGTCATGTGATTAGGGTCCAGTCACCTCTACCATTCACTTCAATGTACTTGCAGCATTACTGACACATGATGGCAGCAGTGCTCCACTAAATTACAGATGCTCATCAATGCTTTTTAGCAACTCAGCTCACATTTTAACTAATACCAGTGCTTTAAAGTGCAGGAGAGGACGATGGCAGCTCTCCCTCCATCAGTTCCTCTGCTTTTGTTCTTCCAAACCTAAATGTTTTTCTAAAGGTTTCTCTCAGTAAAGTTGTGGTAATTAATATATATATTTTTTTCTATTGTTCTGTTTCTACCAACAGTTATTTTAGCCACACTGTTATGCACCGTCAGCATATATCTTTTCTGAAAGGTGTTTAGATATACAGAGATACCTCTTCTTTTTTTTATTTTTTAGAACATGAACCTTCAGTTCTGTGCGGCTGTGATAATACACAACTGAGATGCGACCGCCTGTGCTCGTGTTTATGTGTTTGCTGATATCCGAGATGGCTTTATCTTTATCCACTTATTGTTGACTAGAATACATCTGTCTCTGCTCCTCGGGCGAAAACCAAACTTTCCCCTCAAAACTTTCCTGCTGTCATCCCACGCTGGAATGTGCAAAGTAAAGCTCAAGTCCTTTCCTCTTGGCATCTGGGCAGCTCCACTGAATTAGCTGAAAGGTTAAGAGCTCAAGGCCTCGAACAGCTCTGTAGCTGTTGCAAAACACCGGACTGGCCGGTCAGAAATGTGCACATTCCTGGTAGATTACCTTATAACGTAAACGCTGCATTTGTAGTGTTTACCTGGCGGACGTCGCGCAGAAAGATAAAAATCGCTTGGATTTCACAATTTTGGAAAGTTTTAATAGCAGCGGAGTAAATTCAACTGCTGTTGTGTTGGAGTGACTGATAAACCTTCAGTCACATGGATCTATTTCTCACATGACTGGACATCCTGAATGATATTCCAAGTTTCACCAGCACCATGTTAACATTACAGTGGAAAGACACAGTGGGACATTGCAGTGCATTGTTGTGGCTGGTCAGCACAGTTTTGTTCCATTCTGAAAGTCCTCATATGCTGCTGCTTAGCTGCAATACTAATGTTGCTAACAGTAGAGCTGGTACACCACATACACCCATTACTAACCTTGTAGCTGCATCTGCATCTACATAGCTCTGGATACTGGCTATTGATTTAAATCAATTTTTGAGTCCATTTTACCTCAGTACTCTCCATATATCTGTTTTAAAATAACTGGCTTTTTCGCTTTTCTGCTCTTTATCTTCTGTTCATAGTCTCATCAATATAGAAATCTGTCTGAATACAACATGAGTCTGGTTGATCAGAACCAATGACTCTCCACTCATCAGTCACGGCTTCTGTGTTAGCCTACATCTCCTGGTAAAGTTCATTGATTAGTATATTCACTTCTTTTCTTGTGTTTTCCTCTCCAGCCATCCACAGTATTGCTTGTTCTTGTAACCTCCATTATGTCTCTCCTCTCCTTTCCTCTCCTCTCCTCTCCTCTCCCCTCTCCTCTCCCCCCTTGGGGGTATCTCGTCTTCTTTTTATCCATCCAGAACGTTCCCTGGCCTTTGCCCAGTACCCTGCAGCTGGTCCCCATTGAGCCTCCCTGGGACTTTAACCCCCTCATCTCCTCTTCACCCCCCCCTTTTTCTTTCTCCCTCACCATTATCTTACACTCTAAAAAGTTCAACGGAAAAATGAATTTAAAGGCACGTCTTTTTCGCTCTTTAGATTGTAACCAAATCCCATCAAACACTTTTCCCTCCTCGTAGCAGCTTCATGAACTTTTGGAAAGAATCCATGCACATTGACATGGATCTTCTTTCCTATCTTTAATTTAAGAAAAAGATTCCATTAAGAGCCTCCATTACTGTCCATTAGAAGATTTGTGACGTGTTGTTCAAAGATACATCAATAGTGAAACCTCTTTAGAAAACGATTTGCATCAAACAAACGTTTTTAAAGTTATGTTTTTCAGTCGTGGAACCCCAGCTGGACCTGCTGTTTTTTAGAGTGTAGAATAAAAACGAAGCTGAAGAGTCAGAGCGGGGGGAAGGTGGAAAGATGTTTCCGATTGAAGAATGTAAGTAATTAACCCCTCTTCCTCTCAAAACAAAAACACTCTCCTGGAGCATGTGTTGGGGTGATTGATCTGGGGGTGTGTGTGTGTGTGTGTGTGTAAATACTAGCATGCGTGGGTAGACACATGCATACATTGAGTGCTGTATATGTACACCAGGCTTTTGACCTGATTTGATTCCATTTTGTATACACATTAGTACAGTTGTTTGTCATATGTAAAGCTCCAATTCAAAAGGCTAACTGCCGCCCACACACACACACATACACACACACACTCATGCGCGCACACAGTCATTTTTAGAGCTCCCACACCACAACAGACTGCGACACCTCCTAATTGGGATGGATGGATTTCATTACGAAGCATCAAGAGAGTGAGAACAGAGATGGAAGAAGGGGAGAGGAAAAAAAGCACAATGTGCTACAATAACAAACATTACAGAGGGCTGCAGTCCTCAGCTCCCTGCTCTCTCTCTCTCACACACACACACACACACACACAACACATGTCCTTGTATGACATATGTTTAAATCGTATCCTTTAGTTGGCGAACTCTGCCTCCGTCTCACGTTCTATCTCACATCCAGACGCGGGCCCCTCGAGGGGTTCGACCGATGACTTAACTGTAACCAGCTCCGTCCTGTCCCCCTATCACCCATATGGTCGTCCCCTCCCGTGTCACCTCGCTAATGGCGCCTCCTCCCCCTGACCGCAAATCCCCGCCGCCGACGTTGCCTTTGCACTGACTCAGTGCACTAATGACACCGGCGAAGCTGCGAGAGCGATCATCAAAGGCGCAGAGGACAGCGCCGCTCATGTGTCGCCATTTGGTTACTATTAAAGTGTTTGTGTAAGATTCTGTTTCTTTCTTTTTTTTTTAAACAATATCTGTCACACGCATCGCATCGGGCCATTCGCTTTCGGTGGAGTCTATGCGAGGGCGCGCCAAAACGGCAAACCGCAAGAACAGAGAGTTCAAATTATGAACAAACACAAGGACAATCTAATTTTTCGTGTTATTTATGTTAGCATAAAATACACATTTATGGACTTTTTCATTTTTCTCATAATCAAATAGATCGTTATTACCCCCCACACGGTAAATTTCACTCTCAATTGAAATTATGCAGCAACAATGTAAACATGGCTGTAGCCAGGATTGTAAACATGCAGAGGTCATAGGTCGACAGATTTTTCTCATTGTGTCTCCCTTTTTATTTTCATGCATTTGATTAAGTGTAATAGACTTACAAGTTTTGCTTTTTGGTGTTTTGAACATGCAGGTGCGCATGTTTCTTCACTGCCATGAGAAATACTAAACAAGTAGTCAAAGTAAACAGATAATAGGAAACACATGTAACTGCATTCAGCTTATAAAACCTGTAAAGTCCCTGCAGATCGCTCCCCAGCTGGAGCTATGGATTGACTGACAACTTCATGCAAATGTCAGAGGTCAAACAAGGAGTGTATCTGCAAAAATACATGAAGATAAATAATTAAAGCAGCTCTGATCGATGTTCTGATGATTTTACATCGAAGATCAATTCAGTGTTGGTGAGTTACATAAGTTGTTTTTGTACCAATAAACTGACAGAGTATTAGCAGCTCCTATAGGATGTCTCAATCAGTGTATTCAGTTTACTCCCATTGCTCTCATCAGTTCAGAAAGACAGAGAGCAGCTGGTGAACACAGCCCAGTGTTGAGCAGCTAAAGAGCCAGATATTTCCCTTAGGAGTTGTTAGGCCTGTCATTATTAATTTATGATGTTTGAATTTTGAAATTCAATTTGTTCATTTTGTTTGAATGTACGAGAGGATCAAATATATCAAAACTGAGTTTACTGTCCAAAAAGCACAACAGACTGTTTGGCCATGTGGTCTTTAAAAAATCTCACTGCAATCTGGGACCTGTTGCAGCGTTACTGACGTATCGGTTCGCAAAGCTAATACAATAATCAAATGGAACGTGGTGGACGGCAATGAGAAAGACCGTGCAGATCGGCGCTAAAAAGCATCTGAGAAGCAAAGTGTGGAAGGATTTTAAGTTCTATGTAGATACGACAACAAAACTGAAGACTCACCTGCTGCTGCACTGGAAACAAGTGGAGCAATATCAGCTGGGTAACATCATCTGACTGACATAAAGTCATTTAGAGCAAATTGAGTCAATTTTCCGAATTGCTCAAACATTAAGTTCCACTGTCTGTACCAAATCGTTGGTGGCCTGACCCCATTTATTGAATCAAATACTCTTTTGCCGAAACCATAAACAATTTTCAGCAGTTAGACACAAATTGCGGATCTCATTTCAGCTTTTTCTTTTGCAGAACTCTAAACACATTTTCGCAAAAAACACTGATGCGCTCGTGATGCATAATGGTAAACACAGGTTAGTGGGATTAAACGCAATTACAGCGCAGGTGTCACGGTTTAAACACAACAACGCAAAACTGTTCCCACTGTTTTGCTGGTGACAAGATTAAAATCGAACCAGGTGAAGGTTCAAATTTTGAAAGAAACGATGAAGAAAACAATCTGAGAGGAGGAAGAAGAGTCATTTTTGATGAAATCTGAGCAACTGAAATAGATCGTGTTTATGGAAAGACGGTGGGGGGGTCACCAGGTTGTGTTTACAGCTTTGGAGAAAAGCAGTGGAGGTTCAAGAAATGTGTGTTGGCAGTTGTGAAAGCTGTAATGTAATCCATCTGGATGTTTAAACTGGCAACTGTTTATTTTTCCTATCAACTTTATAACCTGTGAAAATGTCGGCGTTGTGGCGCATCCAGCAACCTAAGGGTTAAGATGTGTTCAAGACAAGTGTTAACTCCACATGGTTAAATAATCAGTAAATGTTAGATGTAATGTGAAAATATCTGGGCGTTGGATAAATGGTTTATTGATTATAAATATTCAGTATGTCTAAACTAATCTATGAGAATCTGCTCTAAATTCAAAAGTTGGTGTTTCAGAATGAGTTATACAGTTTTATTGCCACTGATTGCTCTCATTAATGTCATCTTTTCGTTGATTTAAGGCACCAGTGGAGTGGGGGATCATTAGTAACAGTGAAATAAATTGTTTACAGTGTTAACGATCATCGTTATCACTAATAGTTAATGTCACAAAGCCTCCGTCCTAAATCAATTCCTCCATCTTTCCCTGTGGGACCCTGAGAGGAATTCTGGGTTGTTTTAGCAACTTGTGTGTTTCTGTGCTCTGTGCTCTTCTGTTGTGGAGCCAACTCAAACACACAGTTTAGCTGTATCTACTGGATGTGTGTGTGTGTAGTGCCAGTGAAGTTTCGCAGAGTGTTTGGTAAAAGGACATTTTGCGTAGATGTGTACATGAGCTGTGTTGGTGTGTGTGTGTGTGTGTGTGTGTGTGTGTGTGGTGAGTAAATAGTACAAAGAACAGTTTGGTCATAAGAGCACTAAGAGATTTAGGACTTTTAAAGCCCACTCTCAAATTCCCTCCACACAGACACACACTTTCACGCACACACACACAGTGGTATTAGAGCCCATGGCATAAGTGGCTAATGTAACAGAGGCAGCTGGATCCGGCTTGGGCTCGTTTCCTGCATTGTTAGACGCTGGAGTGCGATAAGTCAGAGTTTGGACGGCTCAGAGTGGGACGGTCCTCTGTTGTTTCAGACCCTCAGCTGTACATTAACTCTCTCCTGCCACCTGAGCTCCGAATCTGAACGTCACCGCTCTGACTTTAAGGAGACGGTATTAGAACGGGGGGGCAAAAAGGTCAGCAATTTGACATTTAGAGCTGTCAGACTTGGACAGAATTATTGGGCCTGCAATGACCTCACTGTACTGTTCAGAGCAATTCAAGGGTTTCAGAAAAGTAAATAATATTTTTACAGATTCTTTTGTGTATCTGCAAATATTATACCTGAGTTCAGTATAGGCCTATGTATTTTTATACATTCTGTAACTAATCTATGGAGCTTTAACTACACATGTGGTGACCAGGCTCCTCATGTGCCAATGCAAAAATGTTGCATTCACCATCCTTCATACTCAGTTTTATGCATTATGAGACATTCAAACATGAGGATTCATGTCGGATGCAAGTATGTTTCTAAAGGTTTTATGACCGATATTGCTTTTTTCGGGCAGATACCGATTATTAGTAATCAAGGAAACCGCTGATATTTAGAACCAGTAGTAATTTGCAGTAAAAATTAAAATGTCAAAAAGTGCAAGTGTCTAAACTGAGATTTCCACACAGCCTGACAAGCCAGACTATATCACTAAAATGTCTAGTCTGGCAACGACCGGTAGACCTCGGCTCAATCCAGGGGGCGGGATGAAGGCTGTCTTTCAAACTGCCTCTGCACGCAATAGGGTAGCGCTACGACCAATCAGAGCAGAGAGCAGGATGACGTTAGCCTGACAAGCCAATTAAAATCGACGTTGCCATCGCGTTAAGCCCGCCCAACGACTCTCTAAACAGATAGAGCACTGTGATTGGTGAACACAATCGGTGTTCGAGACTCAAAAAGTTCCTACGGCTCGTTTCTAGACCCACCTACGGAGCAAATATTTTTGCTACCGCTAGGGTGCGTCTAGATTTCTAGGCTAATACCCCACTGGAATTAGACTGAATGTTTGTTTTTTTCTACACTCTTTATTATCTGTGATAATAAAGACCTTAAAGTCTGTGTGAAGTGAAATATGAGATTTGATTGAAAACATAATATGTTAGAATATGGTTCTTGAAAACATGTGACAAGATTGATAACTATATAGAGCTGAACTGTGGAATTTGAGAGTGAAACTGTTTTTCAGGACAAGGATGTTTTTTTGGGTAGGACTAAATAGGGATATGGTGATGTAGATAAATCCCAGCTAACCATGACTCTGCCCCTAATGGCTCGACTCAGTGACAGTCCGGAGAGGCACTGGAGCGTCGGTCCCATAGCTGGTTACCACTAGCAACTGGAGCCTTGGAGGCTATGCAGCGATGACTATGAGGATCACCGTTGTCAAACCTGTAGCTGCTCGGGTATGGTGTGACAGTTAGCATTCGTTAACGTTGTTGGTTGGTGTTTGATTCACAGCTGGATTTAATGAAGCTCAGCAAGTGGGTGGGGCTTCAGTGCCTGCAGCAGACACACTGAGAGCTTCCAGAGCTGAGAACTGCTTGGTTTTTTTAAGTATATTTTTTTTTAGCTTTTTATTGCCTTTTAATCGACAGTACAGTGGAGAGAGAGACAGGAAATGGGGAGGCAGAGAGGGGGAATGACATGCAGGAAAGGGCTGCCTGATCAATCAATCAATCAATCAATCAATCAATCAATCAATCAATCAATCAATCAATCAATCAATCAATCAATCAATCAATCAATCTATCTTTATTTATAGAGCACCTTTCATACATGGAAATGCAACACAAAGTGCTTTACACACATAGAAATGTGCGGGATTCGAACCGGGGCCGCCTGCAGAGCTAAACGCCGCCCCGAGAGCTTGTATTATTATTGGTTTTGTCATGATTTTAAAACCGAATTTCACACACTAAATAAAATTTTCGAGCATTAAAATTTAGAATGATGCTCAGAAAACAAGTTTCACTTTACACTGACTTTTTTTGTAGAATAACACAGTTTTACACAAGGTTTTCAATATCTCTCAATGCCTTCCAGCTTCATGTAACATTTTAGAATAGTAGTTCCTGTGGTGCCTTTCAATCTGAATTTGGGACTGACTGACAGCTCTGGGTGACATGTCTCCCACAGCAATCCAAAAAGTTATTGCAATGAGACTAAGACCATTTCTATTAAGACATTTCTTGCTGATTGGTTCAAGTTGCAATTCTTTATTCCTATGCTGATCCATTCTGCCCATAAGCAGCTGCAGTATAATGAAGATGACCCGGCACCAGAGTCCTCCAGCATTAGGTATTGACTCCAGATCCCCAAAGTGCTTCTGAGTGTAGTCCAGCAGCTGATTGACATGCACCGCAGAGAACATGCTGTATAAACCTGCAGCACGAGCCGAGGGAGTGGAACTCTCAGCGTTGCACCGTGGGGAGTTGTCGAAGATATTGTCACGTTGGACGCTCGATGACATGGGGGGTGATGAACACAAGCGGTTGTTGCGTATGGATTGGCCCTGTCACATCCTGTTGGATCTGCACAGTGCGGAGGAACTATCGAGCTGCACCTGCTTTGTTACCAGAGCAGATGAGTGAGGATCAGAGAGAGCAGAGGAAGAAAATAAAAAGAAAAGACAGTGAATGGACCTTTGGGCGGACAAATAAGCAGAGTGGGATTTAACAGAGCCAGTGTTTGTCTTCATGTTTTGGATGTGGCCAGAAGTTGCGTAAGCAGTCATGCTTGTCCCTATTAAAACGGGAGGCTGTTGAAAAGTCAACAGGGAGGAAATGTAAGCTATAGTCCTTCAATTCACTTTCATATCGAAGTAGACTCTCAATACATCTTACCAGCACCACAGTTTCGGGACATGTGCTGTACTGTAGATTGACTTTTAAGGCTTTATGTTGCATTACAGTGGTTCAGTTGATCTTGTCAACAGTCAACCTCATTAAACGTAAAAGAAACCTTAAACCTGCTGCCCAGTGGCTTGATCTCTTAAAGTTTTACGGAGCTGTTCCCTCAGTTGTCTTCCAGTGATGTAACTATGATTTGAATTTGCATAATACCACCCCTACCTGGGACCGGTATAAGTTGTGGTGTGGGGCAAGCAGTGGTTAATATACATTTAAAGGGACAGGTACTGAAACCAGTTGTTCTGAACAGGGCTGTTTTGAGAGTATGAAAAGAGCTGTGATGTTTGATTCTTGGGGGATTTTGACCAAAGCATGTCACAGATGTGTCTTTAAGACACTTGGGAACTATTTTAATTTGTGGAAGGGGGGCATAATATGTCTCCTTTAAAGTTTTCTTATTTTCGGATTCAATAACAAAAAAATCTTTATGTATTCATTATGCAAAAGAACAACAGTATACATGCACGTATGGATGCAAACACCCACAAACACTCAAGTGACCTCAGAGAGGAAACAAATACACAGCCTTGTGCCTCCTCTGAAACTCCTGTTGTCTGTCTAAATGTGCATACCAACATTGTAATTAATTGTATTAGCTCTACTAGGGCACAAGTCAGCCTGAGCTGAATTTGTGTATTTTCTTTAAGCATTAAAGTGTACCACCTATTTGACATTTATAATGGGGCACAGCTCATTTAAACAGGGGCTTGTGCCCCAGTAAAAGGGGTCTAATTTACTGTATCTGAATCATTATGACAGAAATATATTAACAGAGTTAGCATTTTAACACTTCTTGTTCTTATGTCTATGGGCTTTTCTTTTTTAATGTGTTTTCGGTTAAATGACTGAACTGAGGTCTGTGGTTAATAAAATTAAGAAGCCGAGTACAATTTCAATTTTTATTCTTGAGTATAAAAAATACATCGGAAAATAGCCAAATCATGTTTCCTTAAAGCTTCTATGTCTAAATGACTTTGCAGATATCAAATACTCCTGCTTCTGCAAACTTTATAAGAGGAAAATCTTTTGTAGAAGAGGTAGGAGCTAAATCAAACTACAAGTTGTCAGTATAGTAGTGGTGATGTTGAGGTCATGCTCATGCCATCATGTAGTTTGCGTATAGCCTAACATTGGCTTTATACTTCCTCTAAGGTCCTAACTGGCTTCATATTTAAATAAATCCTTGCGAATTTGAAGTTTTACTGTAGTAGAGATATTTCTATAAACTGACAGAAAATTGTAAATATGACTCAGGGATATATAATATCTTTATTTTATGTTCTTTTTTTCCCCCTCATCTGAATAATGCTTGAAACATTTTTTTTATTAAACAAGAAGCACTAAATTCACAATATCTTTAATATGAAAATGATCACAAAGACTTAGAAAAGATCTTTAAAACTGAACTGTCTTCATCTTTGAATGTCTTGAAGGAAACCATCTGCTGCAGAGGCATTTTCGGTTTAGCAAGAGGTAACATGAGTCAGCGAGGAGGTTTAGGTCACATCTCACCATGGAGGTTCCTTTCTCTTTCCTTTTGAAACAGGACTCATCTCTCTCTGATCTCTGTGTACGTTGGCAAGACCCTCAAAGCTTCTCCTGGCACATAGCTGGTTATCTCTTCTATTCCTGGGATGAAAAGGGGGAAAAAAAAGCCTGTCACCCAGTGAGCATCCTGGAAAGTTCTGGAAACGCTCCTCCTTTCAGTTCAGCTCTTTGAAGTGCTCACTTCCTGTCTTTGGTGTGCAGCAGGTTGAAGGCGCACCGAGATGATGAGACGACACATCGGTGACCTGGGCACGGACGCAGGTTAACTTGGGTCACAAGTAAAAACATAGATTAATATACAGAGTTATGTCAAAATGGGATTAAACATTAACCCACATCATAATTTTTTAATGATTTTTTTTCGTGCACTTTATGATCACTGAGTGTATTCAGTTTGTATGAGTTTGTGGTTGCTGTTATTCAGTGTATCTGCCTGAATAATATCAATTTTTTTTAATTTTCCTCTATCTGGATTCAATCAGTGTATAATGTCTGTTTTTTCCCTTATGATTTATCATTGTTCACTTTGATTCAAAAGTGATGTTGAATAGAAGCAGTTAAAGACGACTCTACACTGCACATTAAATGTAAGTTGAATTTACCTGGCAGCCTATTACTGTGCTATTACTGTATGTGGCTTAAAAAAACTGCATCAGCTTCATAGGTACAGGACTAACACACACACTGCATTAAGGGGATGCAGTGTGTGTGCAGTGTGGGCTATATAGAGGTAGAACTTGAGCAAAATGAAAATAAGGGTGGGTTTTTATTGTGTAATAGACTGGCTGCAGCCAAAGCAGTGCAAAAATAGAAACATAACATAATCCACCGGTGTTACACAACTGTTATGGGTAGGGGACTCTTGACATGTGTTAATAAGTTTTGTAAGGCAGGCACATCCAGGCAGTGTGTGTTGCTGCTGTCTTGTTTGACGTCAGAGGGAGGGGGAGGGGGTGTGGGAGTGGGAGGATTCAGCAGAGAAAAAAAAAACATAACAAAAAAAGAAAAAAGTAAGACTTTGTATTTCACAGAGCTCCACTTCCAATAGAGTAAAAACTGACTGGATGGAAAGAGGTAAAGAGGTACTGCTGCTCACTCTATCTCCTTCACTCTGCATTTCTGTCACTGTCATGGATTTGTACAAATCTTGATGGTGTATTGGGCATGTGTGCAGAAATGCGGCAGAGATATTAGTGATTACAGATGCAAGACTCAAAGTTTTATACAAATGAGTTTTTACAGTTTACTGTTTTACTGTTTTGTTTGTCTGACAGTGCTCTCATCAACCGTGTTTCTAGTTCTATCAGGCTCTGATGAATTTTGATACAAATTCAAGCCTTTTCTAGCAATTTTACAGCTATTTGGCATAGAAATTGAACAAAAAGCCAAATATCAGCCATAAATGTTAGTTTATCAAAGCTACTACTATCATTTGTGTGATGGCGGCTGTCACGTAAGTATTAGACTCTCCTCTTCCAAACAGTAGGACTAAGGCTATGGCTACATACTGTAGCTATCTTTTCTTGTGACCATGCACAGCGTTGGCTGAGCAAACACTGTGTATTTGCAATATTACCACCACCACCACCACTACTACTACTACTGCTACTTCTACTCCTACTTCTAATACTGATAATAATGAAATTTTAATTTTTTAAAATTTCCTGTGTATAGCACTTTCCTTAGAACATATGTGATCTAAAGTAAAACCAATGCAGAAATTAGGAAAATGCAAAAAGCTGTTGAACTAAAATGAAAACAAGAAAGACTACTGATAGAAGTGATATAAAACAGATTTAAAAAGTAAAATCTACAAATCTGAGACAGACAGTAGGGATTGGTAAAATTGAATGTCTGTTTTGTGTCTTCCTTTGTCTTTTTTCCTTTAAACACTCAACTAAACTTCAAAACTCACTTGACCTCACTGGACCTGATAATCCATTGCATGTACTGTACATGTGTATAGACTCAGGCGAAGACTCTCTCTTTCTCCCCCCCCCTTTTATCATTATGTACATAAGCTCTGTGAAGAACGCATGAGCTGCAAAAACAGCAAGTTCCTAGCCTGTGAAGTCATATGGACACTGAGATTACAGGCCCCCGCAGGCTGAGAGCTAATATCACACACAGTCTGAGTGCAGGATTTGACTTCCTCACTCTTTTATACCCGTTCTGTGTCTGATAAAGAGAAAGAATAGAGGGAGGGACACTTACAGAGAAGAGGCACCATGTGAAAAACATCCATCAGGTTTCACCATATCGTCCAAAGCCGTTACAATGCATCTCTGTCGCTCTGTGTGTGTTTTATTTGGTCTTAGATAAACATGTAACAAATCAATTTCACTTAAACTCTGAGATCTGGAGCCACGAGATCCTGGTTTGATTTACTCCCTGTGTCTGCCCTTCGCCTCCTCCTGCCCTCGGCCTGCTCTCCTCTCCTCTCCTCTCGCTCCAGCCCAAAGTCATTATGGTTTTAGATGAAAATGTGCTTATTACACAACCCGCCCCCCGAACCCCGCAGCCGACACCTCCACCCTGTATCAAGACATATTTGTGCACCATAAAATGCCGCATTAGTAACCGATCACATGTAACTTTTCCCAACGCTGTGTGTTTATCTTCGCCTTTTGCGTAGCGTGCAAGCAAAACAAACACGGCGCTGCGGTCGATCGGGCGGCGCGAGCGGATGGAGAATGCAGCCTCGGGTATGTTCAATATGCCATGAGTGGTTTGTTTTGAGATGCAAGATTTGCAAATCAGTGTTGGAATAAAACTCTGCCAGAGTGACTTGATGGATTCTTTACTGGCAGCATTAGAGAGTCAAACTGGATTCATTCCCCCCTGATATTATTAATGCACGGAAAATGAAACAGCAGATTATATTTCCATGCCAACATTATTGTTAGTGATGCTCAGGCTTTATGTGGCTAATGGAGGCTTTGACCCTCAGACCGAGAGGAGAGGATTAGGTTGAGGCCCTTGTATTTAAATTCATTAGGCATAGTTGTTGCCAGCAAATTTTAAAGGGATAGTTAAACATTTTGGCAAATTGGTCCATTGCCATAATCGCTATAGTTTTAGGAGTAGGTTTGTTACCTTTAATTGTCGGTGCAAGCTATTTTTAGAACGGCGGAGCAGAGCCACGAGCTGCTCAGAGCTACACTACGGAGATTCATGGGATTTCTTGGTTTCCCTCATCAAACTCATCAAATACACGATCAAACAACTCCTTAAATGCTCTTGTAAACAAGTTATGACCTGCACATCACCACGCTATGAGATAATAACGGAACATAACGGAACATTACGAGACAGAGTTGTTTTCTAGGTTCATGCAAAACCGCCGATACGAGTTCCCCTCGGGAAGTTTTTCGGCAATCAGTCTGAAGCCAGTTCAGCGGATACAGGGCCAGGGTGGGATACATCCTGGACAGGTCACCAGTCTATCACAGGGCTGACACACACACACTCACATTTACACTTAAAAGCACTTTTAAGAATTTCCAATCAACATAATGTTCATGTCTTTGCACCTGCATGGGTTCTCTCCACTTTCCTTGACTTTAGCCTACAGTACAGAGAGAACATGCAAACTCCACACAGCACCACACAGGATCACAGTTGTACGTTAACACATCATCCACATCTTTGACTTCTTAGAACCTGGAGAGAGCTGACAAAAACTTTTGAAAATGACAAAGTCCTCAGTCTAACACCATTCTTGAAATCGGAGATAAGAACATAATAACCATCTCAATTTAATTGAGTGAATGGCATCAGTCCTTGTTCTGTCTGTATTTATCAAACTGCTTCTCATACTCGACATGCCTGTCCAGAGTCTCCTACGACATGCCAATCAAGATCACTTGATTTTAGATTAAGCTTAGTGAGTCATTTCAATAGTCACCAAACCACTCATCACTCATCTATCAGCAGTTTTCTCATCTGACTTTCACTGTGTATTAAACTAGCACCAGGAAGTCACTTGGTGTCTCTGCAGATCCATATTCCTCCAATACATCTATGATCAATAGTGCATTTCCATGTGTCATTTGGACAGCAGGCCTTTCTGCCTTGGAAGAGGAATCATTCCACTTCTGCTCCGTCCAATGTCAGACTGCTGCTGCTGCTGCTTGTCACTGCTGTTGAAATATAAGCAAGGAGCTGGAGCCTTTGAATGAGTGACTGTAACTGGGGGAAAAAAAACAAAAAACTATTACATTCAATGAAGACTGTAAATACCTGACCTACATTACTATATAAAAGAAAATAAAATCAATAGATCTTTTAAGGCTTGTTATTATGGTCCCTCAGTGAAGAAAGAGACTCACCAGATGATGATTAATTACGGTGCCTCATCTCTCATCACCAGTGGTCACTAAAATGACCATTAATCCAGACTCACTATTTCCACTCTGTCCCCAGTGCAAGTCTTTGAGGGAATGGGGAACATGCTCGATCCCCAGTCAGACTTTCCCCGCTACCCCGGGATTCAAACTGGCAACCCTCTGATCACAAGCCTCCCCCTCTCTCTCTCTCTCTTCATGCCATTGCCTCATATTTTCATTTGGTGGGTGATAGTCCACCAACGCTGTGGTGCTAGGAGGTTGGAATACTAACATATCATTACTGGCCCATTGGGAGAGACTTGAAAAGATTAATGATCGTTTCAGTCAATATAGGGAGTTATGGCTGCTGACGTTGTCGTGGTAACAGGCTACAGTTGAGCGTAGGTGGGTAAACATTGTGGTTAGTGTTTTGGATATGTGCAACAAGGATCCCATGGTGTGTGTGTATGGGTGTGTGTGTGTTTGTGGTTAATTTGAATGTGTTGAGTACATGCATATTTGTATTTGGATGTTTGTGTTTTTTGTGCATGTTCACAAGAATATTGTGCATGTTGAGAAGAATATAATATTGCACTCAATTTTGCAACTCAGTGTGTGTGTGTGTGTCATCAGTCCTGGACAGATAACAGTTTTCCCATAACTCCCCACTCCCTTGGAATCTTGATTATCCTAATGAAACCTGGTAACGGGCCCTGATCTAACGAACCCTGCACCACACAGGATGCAAGAAATGAAAATATCCTATACTAATGCATAATTTATAAAAGTGTACTATAATAGTTGGTTATAATAGTTTAAAACATATTTTATAACAATTGAAAGCAAAGCAGTTCATAACTCAAAGGTGAACATATAAATATAGTGTGGAAAATCTCCTAAAAAGGCCTAAAATAGTGGTTTTCCAAATTGTGTTTAAGACCCCCACGAGGACTAAAGGGGGGATCCCAGGCAAAAATGTTATTTTCAGTGTTATTCCATCCATAAGTAACTCAATGATAGAACATGACTATTCTGGTCATAGGCGGTAGTGTAGTCCACTTTATTTTTGTGGGCACTATTTTGTGTTTCTGACATTGGTGATTTGCACCAGTCAATTTTACACGATCCATATTTTCTCGTCGTTGGCTTTTGCTGACTCGTCCTGGAACGTGCCAGTGCAACAGCCACTGCATTAAACTTTGACAACAAAAAAAAAAGCTTAAAGGCTGCTCAGCTTTTACTGTGATGGATGACTTTGCATGGTGACTTTTTTAATACCTGTTGTAAAATAAACGGTAACAAGTCGCCAAACAAATGTGTGATTTATTGCTATTGACCTATACAGAAATAAACAAATGGAAATGTGTCATTTAGCAGCATGACTAGTGAAGCAACTAATCACAGAAGACAGCTCTGGAGAAGAGCTGCACCAGTCTGAGCCAGTTAGAGCTTAGCCCTTTACTGTAACTCCCCAGCCTGTGATATGACACAGTCAGTCCAGCTGGAGGTATTAGTGCTCTTTTCCTACTAGCTCTACTTTACATTTAAATAGGCTTGCGTTGCTTGTCTTTATCAACCTGGATAATATTTATTTTAGTATTTACAAAATTGTGTCATCATACAAAGTTAATCCTTGCTTGTAATTAGTGATTCATAACAAATCACAGAACATTTGATCCTCACTTTTGATTTGAGAGTTCGAGTGCTTCATTTTTCAGTGACAAAAGTTGCCAGCTGTTTCAGACCATACAGAGTTTTACCTAAAAGTGATGGTGAGCCGACCTGGAGAAAGGACTCTTGAAATGGTGTAGACCCGATTCATATAGCCTACGCTATTCCAACGATATAGTAGCCTAATGCACTTGAATAAAGTTGAGAAAGTAGTTAAACACAGAATGGTCAATGCAGCAGAAGCTGAGTAGCCTAAGCATAACTAACTAAAGACAGAACTAATGGCACAATCAAGGTCATTTCCTCATTGACAAAGTCTGAGAAATGAGTATCATGTAGTTCTGACAAAGCTCGTCCAGAGCCTCATAAGAAATGACTGCACACACCCTTGGGTGTTGCACACCATACAAAACCCTGGATATGTAGCCTAATAAAAATCACATCAACCTAATAATTAAATACATATAGATCAATCTATTAAAGCCTAAAAATGACATTGTGGCTCTTTTTAAAAATCAATCATAACTGACTACAAGCCAGGAAAATATTTACCAAACTAGATGTGTGTGTGTGTGTGTCTTGAGGTCCACCTGTTACACGACTGCACCATCCTGGCAATGTTAAATCCTCCTAAATAGAGGAAACTTGTGTTTTTTTCGTTTTCTTTTTTTTCCCCTTGAGGGATAAAAAACGTCCTTGAAAAAATACCATGGAGCCAAAATCCAAAGTTGAGTCCAAGTTAAATGCAAGTTGAATCCTTCATTTGTTGTTGGAAATATCACTAATAGGCCTGGAGCGCACGCCGACAACCCCGAAAAGTGGCAAATGGACTGGAAAAACTAAATTTTTCAGCTTGTTGATGGATGAAGCAATTATGTATTTTTTAATATTTTTGATTAGTATGGTACGAAAAAAAAGGAAAAAAAAGTTACCAGTGTTGCTGCATCACAGCAACAGGGAGAAAATACAGAGGAGAGGAGCAGAGAAAAGTCTGAACTGATTTGGTCAAGAGAGCAGAGTTAATGGATGTTAATAGATGTTTATAGTGAGAAGAAAGGGTGGGAAAGAGATGACAAAAAGGAAAAAACAAATTATAAAAATAATGGCTGATTGATGAAAACCACGTCTGACATTCTCTGTCTATCTCTCGGTATCTCGCTCTCTGCTTTTCTCCCTCTGGTTCGCTCCCTCTCTCTGTGCCATCATAAACAGCGCTAACGCTAACAGAGTAGCCCTGGAGCTCGTCTGCAGGGTCTGTCGCCGTGGCAACAGGGCCAAACACACAGCTCTGACAAAACCGCTAATACATAGCAGAAGAGGTTTTTCAGCTGCCGGGCTGCAGCGCACGCACACACACACACACACACACACACACACACACACACACACACACACACACACACACACACACACACACACACACACACACACATAGGCGCGCATGCAGGCAAACCCGTACCCTCACACCCACACACACACACAAAACTAACACTTGCACACTCTTGGGCCAGCCTGTCAAGCAGACAATAGAGAGACGCAGGAAGAGGCCAAGTGACAGAATATAATGCTGGAATGCTGCGTGTGTGTATGAGACAGAGACGGAGCGAGAGAGATAGGGAAAACATCTGCATTCTAACACATGTACATGCACACGTGTTGAACGTGTACACAGTATGTTCCAAAACTTTCAGTGAGGGAGCATCTGTGTATTTTCTTTCTTGTGTATAATTTGTACATATGTGCATATGTTTGTGTGTACGTGTGTGTGTGTGTGTGTGTGTGTGTGTGCATGCATCCATGTGGTTCCGTTTAACCCCTTCCTTTGAGTGTGACACCATTTAACCTGTGGGCCGCTGCAGTGAGACTCTAGTTAACACCACATTTCCTGTTCGCTCAGCTGCATCTGGATGCAAATGGAAACACACACGCACATGCACTGACACTCACACATACACATATAATCAGTGCTACAGTATTTCCCTTCACTCAGCTGCATCTGGAGATGCAGAATACAAACACTGTCAATGACACAATGTGCATCTTTTTTTTTTCTTCCATTCATGTGTGTGTTCGTTTTATCCATCTGCTCACACTTCTGACAGTCATGAAGAGGCCTGGAGAGCCATCAGCATGAGGCCTGTCCATCACCACTGCTTCCATCCACCTCCACAGGTGCTGGCAGCGAGTTTATCTATCTATCTATCTATCTATCTATCTATCTATCTATCTATCTATCTATCTATCTATCTATCTATCTATCTATCTATCTATCTATCTATCTATCTATCTATCTATCTATCTATCTATCTATCTATCTATCTATCGGCATGACATACATTGTACATATTGCCAAAGCGTTTGGAATCTAAAAATAATGATAACAATTAAGGAAAACATACTATAGTATACTATATATATACTATAGTGTTGTGATTACTGTAGAAATAAATGTATAGGCTACAGTATAAAGTATACAAAGAACAAAACAACTGTGTGTTTCAGCTGACGAGTGTCATTCTCTGTCCCTCAGTCTATGGCAGGCAGAGACATGGACTGCTGCTAATTTATTATTCTTTGATTCTTCCCCCAGCAGGATGGGCAGGTTCTCCTCATCTGATAATTTAAAAAAACATTTTGTTATTACGTAATTAAAATTTTGGGAAATATGTTTCTCTAATAGCTACTCATATATTTTTCACATTTGGTGAGGAAGTGTAATTCGGTTTCTGGTTGACTAAGGCTCTCTCTCTCTCTCCTGGAGCTTGTCTACTCTGTGTTTCTACTCTATATACTGGACTCCAATTTTATTGCCACAGCTACAAGGTCTTACAGTAATGACATAATTGCATGACCCTGAGGAGGGCTTTTAATTTGAAACAGGAAGTGCAGACACGTTGCAACACCTGGCTGGAACAAAAGGGAGATGGAGAATGGCAAAGCAAACAAAAGCGAACCAGACAGAGGCAGATTTAGATTAGAGATAACATCAAGTGTGAATTTTATTACCTATTGATATTCACTCTGCTTCTGTACAACGTGTTTGCACAACCCAGCTCCTGGGACATACAGTACGTGGGTGGATCCCCTGATCGTCTCTATTCCCAGCTGCTCGGATGAATAATAGAGGAAAAAGCGGTTGCACTGGAGCAACTCCCAGATGGGAATTTGTAAAGAAAGGTTTTAATTTCTGTTGTCTCACTGTAGAGTCATTTTTCAGTAAAAAAAAAAAATCCTAATTCTAATGTTTCTGGAGCCGAACATTACAATCCTGCATCTTTCCATGGCGTGGACGCTCATCAAAGTGCAGGCCATTGTATCATTTAAGCTTTTTCCAATCAACAACCAAGCTGTTCAGCCACCTCCCCCCTAATGTTCCGACCACTGCTCTCCAACATAAAGAGTTTGTTTAGTGGCCTTCACAGCATCACATGCATGTACTTGATCACAGCTTAAACAGGCTCGGAGATGGAGACGGACAGAGTCACAGCTCATAAAGTCATGCTTTTTGGGTCTGTTTGGCTCAGATGTTATTACCACTGAGATGGCCAAATGTTCGACTGGGAATTAATTGGGGCAATGCAGATGGAGAGGGAGGGAAGGGTGGAGAAGAAGAAGAAGGGGGCAGGGCGAGTTATGGGTGCATAGAGGGGTGTGTGTGGGGCAGATCAGAGGGAGCAGGAGGGATGGCTAGAAAGCTCCCATGTTTGCCATCTTTGTTTGGTTATGGGATAAAATTCAAAGGCAGTCACTCTTAATAGCTGTTGAGACATTTCACCCCAAACCACATCACGTTGTAATGATCGAAGAAAGTCAGGGAATAGTTGTTTGAGGACAATCTGTGAATCATGAATGTTGAGATCCATTTGGGTGCATTTGCATTTGGTTACTGAAAACAAACAAACAAAAACATCCTCTGAGGTGCTTGAATGATTTTACAAAACTCAATTCATATTGGTCCAGTGTGTAAAATAGGATTCTAGATTGCAGCCCTCACTTGATTGCTTGCACTCACCCCTCCCGTCGGCAAAGTGACGGTGGCCTCCAAGGACAAAAAAACTTGTCTGCCATGAGTGGGACGACTGGGAGTATTTCATGAACATCCTCCTTCTTTTGTTGATTTACGCATGTAAAAACTCACAAAGCGTGCTCTCTGGCTGGCTGGATTTTCCATTCGGGCTGCCGTACAAACATGGTGTTGCAAGAAGGCGACACTCTTTTAAGCAAAGCCTTGCTATAAAAAAATAATTATAAGGCTACGAAAACCAAACAGATTTTATTTTAAAGCAGTACTAAAGAACTTTCTGTTTTGGTTGAGTTTGGTGGCGCCAGTGGCCCAAAGCGGTAGTGTTTTGCCTGAAGGAAGACTCCATTTCCCATGAGCACTAGCACGTAGCGCCGTAAACATCCTGATCTCCCGGTGCATGGAAATTAAAAGAAGACGTCCAAACTAAGTTTCTGTTACCAGCGGATCATTTCACAGTAAACACACAATCTGACGGAAAGGTGCCGCATTGCTGCTCCCTCCTCGTCGTGACTCGCGAAAGTGAAAGTGAAACTTAAGTGAGAGCCGGGTTCCTACCATGCTCCTCAAAGCTGCTTAGTGCCAGTGAATGCGATACAGACCCCCTCAGGCCATGACAGAGGTGTCATTCAACCTGTTGTAAGTCGATGTACCATCACAAAAGTTATGAAAATATTAGAAGGTTGAAAAGTTCCTTAGTGTTGGTTTAAAGTGATTATACACATACAAATACTGTATATCCATTGGTAGCATACCTGTCAAGTTTTGGATTTGAAAATAAGGGAAATTTTCCAGCACCCGCCGCGAACAGTGCTGCCACCCCAACCAAGCTCCAGTATCCCTTACATTTTAAGACAAGAAAGCTAAAATCACTGGCTTTATGCACAGCTGCACTACTTCCAGATCTTCAGCCAGCCCGTCTGCCATTATTGGACAAACTGATTAATCCAGGTGTGCCTGACCTCAATAGTCACAACAACAATAATGTTTTTTTTTTTTTTTCCAACACATAAATGAGGCATTCTGGTGTAGTACTCTGAGGAGAAACAGAGGGAAAAGACAACTTTGCTTCAGTTTTTTTTTTTCTTAAGCAGATTCAGTACTGAGGTTCCTATCATTGTAACTGCAAGAATGGCATAAGTGTATTAAAGTGAACTCAGCCCCAGACCCCTAGAACTGGTTTAGTGTGGAGCTGTGGCTGGTGGGCAAAAACAAAACTAATTTTTTAAAATCTTTTGGCCTGGACCGGCCATTCAAGGCCCCCTTTCCTCTGCTTCACCATGTTCCTCTTTCAGGCCACACTGTCTTCTTCCACAACTTCTGCCCTATTCTCATCTGTATTTTGATAGCTGGAGCTACTGTCAGATATCTATATGACAGAAGGTCCACATGCTTTAGCTTTATACTGCTGAATAATTGGAGCAGACATGTCCTGAGATTTTCTGCCTTATATGAATTATAGAATTACCCTGTCTTTTACAGCAGGTAGGCTACAGACATAGACACACACACCTGTTACTCTGCTGTCCCTCTCTGTTCCTCTCTGTTGCTCTCTGGACTGGGCTGCCTAGCTGTTCTTTTGGGTTAAGTGAGCATGGACGACACAACTCGGCCGGTGTGGACGCGCTGGTTCGAGCCGCGCGTATTCGCGCGGAAAATACAAGTCTTTTTTTTTTCAACAACCGCGGGTCGGCCGTTACAAGCTTGATGAGCAGGACCTCAGTCAGTGCCGCAGTGATGTAGGCTTTGGGCTGTGTGCTCGCACATAGTGACGACGAGCACGCTCATCGTCGCTAACCAAGATAGGATGAATAGAGAGTTGGCCACTCCGAGGTAAAAACCAAAACCCAAATTAAATAGCAGCTTCCAGTCCGGGGTGCCGCCGGGACTGGCCCGGGGTATTATTATTTTTTAATAACGCGGGTTAAAATACGGGAGATTTACGGGAAAATACTAATACGGGAGGACGGCGGGAAAGAGGGGTAAAATACGGGACTTTCCCGGCCAAAACGGGATACTTGACAGGTATGATTGGTAGTAGGTATATTCAGATTTTGCTAATAAACCTTGCCAAATATTACACACTGGAACTTTAAAGGGATAGTTCACCCAAAATTCAAATTTCACTCAGTTTCTACTCACCCTCATGTCGACTAAGGGTTGGGAGAAGTTTCAGAGTCCTCCGTGCCTTCTCTGAGTTACAGTGGGGCTCCGTGCAGCACTGCATGTCCATATGACGGTAGCGAATGGGGCTCACTTTTCTTCGTCCATAAAGACACACCAAAAAACATCCAAATACCTCCATACTGCTCGTCTGTAATGTCCCTCTTGTATTGAAGCCCCGACATGAGAAATTGTTCCGAAAAAAATTAAATAAGTCTATATTTTAAGCTGTCAGTGCAAATCTTGCGCTATTGAGTGTAAATCGTGCGATATTTTCAGACACAGGCAAAGCAGTGAACTGGGAGCTTCCGCTACAAACAAGCTTAAAATATAGACTTATTTAATTATTTTCCGGAACAATTTCTCATGTTGGGGCTTAAATACAAGAGGGACATTACAGACGAGCACTATGGAGGTATTTGGATGTTTTTTGGTGTGTCTTTTTGGATGAAGAAAAGTGAGCCCCATTCGCTACCGTCATATGGACATGCAGTGCTGCACGGAGCCCCGCTGTAACTCAGAGAAGGCACGGAGGACTCTGAAACTTCTCCCAATCCTTAGTCGACATGAGGGTGAGTAGAAACTGAGTGAAATTTGAATTTTGGATGAACTATCCCTTGAATGCAAGATAATAGTTGTGTAAGTTGATATTTACAAACTACAATTGAAATTGTATTAGATTATATAGAATCGCATACCTTAGTACTCTCTTGACCTGATATTCCCAGCATATGGTTGACGTCTTGTAGTTGGGTAAACTACTTAGTCTAAAATAGTTCTGGCCTGGTTCTGTGTCTGGTGTTTTTATCACTGTTTGATATGAAGGACATTCCAAGGACATGCTGTAATGTACTGTTGGTTCAGAGAGCAGCAGAGGGCTCGTACTGTGGGACCGCGTCAACATGGTAAACGTGGATGAACACTGAGCGAGTGGAAAGACATAGAGGAAGGCAAAGTGAAGCTGGTCTGCAAGAGCATTGAGCACGTTATTACAGTGTTAATGCAAAAGCATCCTGAGCAATGTCCAAAGTCCAAAGCTTCAGGGTAAAGCATGGATTTTAGGTCAATTGAAGATCATGGGAAACCACTCTCCATGTTTTGTTGCAGTTAGTCTCAACACTAAGTGAGACATTGAGACATTAAACGGCGCACAGGCTGAAAGAATTTATAGATTCCCTCAGAAATAACTGCCACCCCTTTTTCTTTTCCAGCTGGTTTTATGTCCTTCGTTAACGTCAAGTATGAGAAAAAAAATCCTAAACGGAAACTGAGTTTTAAGAATCGAATCTTTCAACACTGCGAATAACTCACACCAGCTACACTTCGAGTGCAATTCTTGTTGACGTCAGCCATAATTCTGTTATTGCTGCGATGAAGTATTTTGGCGGATCACTTCTTTAAGAAAACAACTGGGAGTTAGTGAGAACTTCTCAGAGGAAAGAGAATGAGAGCTTTACTGAAGGTCCTCCAAGAAAAGTCTCTTCAATCATGCTGCAGAGAAATTGCCACCAATGTGTATTCCATTGTTTTCCATTCATACAATTTCATCCCCATCCACTCTTCAGCATCTCTGTATTTAACATTTTCCCTTTGTCTTTTCGTCAGTTTTCCATATTTTCTCTCAATGAGAAGTTACGGTGGGATTAGAAATATGCACTACGGTCCATGCAATAAAGAGTGTCGACTAAATAAATATCTCAACACTCATCTGTGTGCTTCCTTGACAGACTGACAGTCCGTCAGACCATCAGCAGGGGTCAAAGTTGAAGCCACAAGCTCCTCTTTGCAAACCCTGAGAGGCGACGCCACAGTTTCCTGTGAAGCGTGCAGGGGAAATTTTAATTCCTAAAATTCCAAGAGCGGAGTATGGGATGTTTTGGTTTGCAATATCGTGTTGAGTGATCTTGACATGTGCTTCCTATGAGGAGGGAGGAAAAAAAAAAATCAAACACTATATAAATCCAACAGTCAAACAACATGTTTGTGTTCGGCTGGGAGCTGGAAGAGGAGCTCACAACTGCCAGGAAAGCTGCAGGAGACCTTAGAATATACCTGAACAAATGCGGGCATGCATTGGTATGTCCCCATGTCTGCACACACGCACACACATGGACACACAAAAGCAATACTGCAGACAGTGGCTTTGGCACTATTGAGAAGCTCACTGTGCAGCTCCCACTCTCCAAACTTGCCTCTGATCAGCACATTGGACAGCAGCAGGCATATTTATCAGCTCCACTCTAACAGGCTGCTCTGGACTCAAACCACCACAGCCCTGATTTCTCCAATAATCAAACATCTGGAAAAATAGCTTTAGTTTGCACTAATAAATTGGAAAAAAAAAAAATCTTTGAGAGAGTCATCCCATAGATTTTTACTCTCATTGGCAACCGTTAATTAGTTATTTGTATCGACTTCCTGCAGGGGAAATTTTTCAGAAGAGCTATGTTCTGATCCTGACTGCTGTTTTGCCGACTATTTGCTGTATTGTTGCCTGTCTGTCACCCACCACCACCTTCACTGCATATGGAGGTGGGTGCTATAAAGGTGGTGTAGCAGTTGTCCTGGCTTTATATATTTGCTCATTTATCATTTATTTATTCTAGGACTATTCTAATTTTTATGCTGTACACTTATTTTATATTTATGTAGGTGTATGTTTTCTTTTACTTATTTTGTTACGTTCTTTCATTTATTTATCTATTCATACGTATTTTATGCATTTATTTTTCCCTTTTTACCACTACTAAAATGCCTTGTGCCCCATGCCTTTGTATTGTACGCTGTTCTGCTACATTTTCTTGAATAAAATATGGCAAAAAAGTCATTATAGCTCTACAAAGTATGATTTAACGGATGGCAGCTTCTAAAGAAGTCTTCATTCATCATCAGTGATAATGGCAACATGGTCATCATCATCAAACACACACTGACCTGCACATGATGAAATGTAACAAGGACACTGCAGCAGAAGCCCCTATTCCTTGCTTTGCTGTTCTCTGTTGAGAATATAACCAGTCCTGCTAACGTTAGCCTTAAGTTGTACTGTACATCACCACTGCTGGCATTTAATGAACTTGAGCCGCAGTGAGTAAAAACTTATCTTAACAACATAAGTGGTGGGTAGAAATAATATCTTCAGTATTATTTTGGAACATATAAGGGCAATAAAAAAAAAAGAAATGAAACTATGACTCAACACAGTGTGTGATGAGCCCCTGATGGCTACTAGGTCCTGGGGCAGTGCACATACGTGTCCATATGCTGTACATTTCATGTTCCATGCCATTAATTTGCTTCTTTGCCAACTACATGGTATAAATTTTTATCTAGCCCATGGGAAGTACTAAACTAAAGTGATCCTCCCAGTTCCTCACAAGTATAGAAGACTATTATTATAAACACAGGCATTATTATTTTCATATCAGTGGGGTTTTCGGTACGTAATGGTATAAATGTAGCTTCAGAGGCTTTTCCGTCCTGCCAAGAAACTCTGAGTAGGCAGAAATACAGCAAATAACATGATACTTTGGCACAATAATTTTCAAATTTGAAGATATTGAATATCGGCAGAAAATAGTGCTCATTGGCAACTCTGACTGAATAATGGCAGTGTCAGTCTGTGCCTTAAGCGGTTTATGCGCTTTGAAACTTCACAGATGCAAGATGAAAGTGTGAAGAACAACAATGGCCACTGCTGGACATGATGTTGCATTTATGGCCTTGTCTGTGACTTCAGCCGTCTGTACAGTGGGCGTAGACCATAATTAGTAATGTATTAACTTGTATGTGAATGAGTGTCTGGACTGTTTCGCGACTGCGCCTGAGTTTCAAGTGAAATTTCAATGACAGTATAATGACCGAGGGGGAAACCAGCGTGACTCATATTCACCGCTCTATCACCCTCACCGCTGCTGCATCACACTGCAATTATTCTCTTTGCTGCTGAAGGATCTCACGGGCCACCCTGCGCCGCCACTGAATGATGCTTGTTAGGTGAATACAAAGCTGCAATATTTCTTACTAATAATAGGTCCATTGAAATGTGCTGACAAAAAAAAGAAGTAGTTTCTTTTAAGTGGCTATCAGTATTATGTACTATCAATATGTACTATCATCTACTATCAAATGATGAAACAATATGGCAAAGTAAAAGGGGTTGGTTTTGTTTGTTTGTTTTATATTCACCCTCAATGAACTGTTGAATATTATTATTTTATTTTTTTAATCAGGAACTGGGCGGGTAGGGACCAAAAACAGGGCTAAGAGTAAGTCATATTGGAATTACAATTGTTAGGTGGCCAGGATCATGACTTCAGAAGAATGCTAATTTTGTTTCATTCTTTTCTATTTCAGTTTTACTGGATACATAATAGCCATATCAATATTATTACACTGACCATTTGTTTCTACTGCTCCAAAGAAGCCAAAGATGAAATGGGTATATAATATAGTGGATAGAGCAAGTGTCAACTTAACTTAATATTGATTGACTCATTTAGTGTTTAGATTTGATTTGATTTTGAGAGGTAACAGAGGAAGAAAAAGTACAGGTGTAATAGTGTGAGCTGCTAGCATGCACAGTCATCATCATCATCATTGTTTATTGTCAGATTCAAGATCCATAAAATCATACAACACTAAATACATAAAAACAAATCACTCAATCAATTAATCTGTCAGATAGATTAACAAAGTGAGCTCTTCTAATGCTGATATTATATTATTTGCAGGGGTACCAGAGTAGGCCTACTTGTTACAATGCTCAATTCCCCCAGGTTTTCTATAATAACATAAAGGAGACACATTATGCCCCTTTTCCTCAAATTAAAATAGTTCCCAGGTGTCTTGTCTGTGACATGCTTCGGTCAAAATACCCCAAGGATCAAACATCACACCACTCTTTTCATTCGCCCAAAATAGTCTTGTTCAGAACAACTGGTTTCAGTGCCTGCCCCTGTAAATGCAAATGAGCCTGCCCTATCTCGCCCCCTCTGTCGGTACCGGTACTCACAGGTAGGGGTGGTATTATGCAAATTTGAAAACTAATGACATCATTAGATGACAACTGAGGGAACAGCTCATAAAACCACATGGATTTCAACCTCAGGAGCCTGAAAATCACAGATTATTTTGTCAATTTGACTGTACATATTACCTTATTTCCATGAAAAAAAAAAGTTGGCTATCAGCTCCTGCAGTAATATAACATTTACCAGGCCAGTCTCTCCTCTAAAAGTGCAGAGATTCATATCAACCATTTCTGCTAATTAGCCTCCTGAGAGGAGAGCAAACCACCCAGCCCTTGAAATGTTGAAGTAATGAAGCATTTGTATCTGTGATGTAAAATTGAACCTTACACTTTCATCCCTCTCGTTGAAAAGAAGTCTTCCTGTTTGATTCCTGCTCTTTAACTCACATCACTGACTCTGACTTGACCACCACCACTTCACCCAGACAAAGCCATTCATAGTTACTTGTAAACCTGTTGATGTGTGGGAGGTCCCAGCCACCTACTGAGCTCATGATCTCTCTGTTTACAGACTTCCATGCCAAATAGGCCGTGAGTGACACATACTGTATGTCTGAAATAAAACACAGTCATAATTCAAGGAAATGTCTAATGTCAATCATTGACAAGATAAAAGGCCAAGAGAAGACCATGCAGCTGAGGGTCATGTTGGCTGTGTGAATCCAATCCACCTTGCCTTTACGATCTCAGGCAAAAAACTAAGCAGTCGCACTCATTCCAGTGGATGGTCCAGACCAGAAAAAATCAGAAGCAGCATTGCAAAATGAACGGTAATTATTTATTAACAATTTTTTTTTTTTTGCATGACCCCAATGGCATGCCTTAATGAGAAAATACATTTAAAAAAACAGCAATACGGCCAAAAAATTCATACCGAAAACTGTGTTGCTATACCTGGTCACACACACCTGCCTATGATAATTATTGGGAGGGATAAAGTAAAAGGAGGTGGGAACGCCTGCAAAGGGGTGTAGACCCAGGTACATATCACCCATAGTAAAGAATCATCAAAGACAAAACACAGCATGTTGGATAAGGAACTAAAGGGGCAGTTAACCAAAAATTAGAAATATGGCTACTACAGTATTGATATTCATAATGTATAACATCTGGCTGTCCTCTGGAAGTCACATCTTGTCTGTGGAAGCTGAGGTTTTTGTGTCAGAAACCGTGGCAGACAAGTTTGTCTTTGTATAATCTTTTTTTGTTTTTAAAGGAAAAAAAGAAAAAAAAATGTCATGATATGGAGTGATGTGGTGATGTCCTGCCAAAATATTAATAAAAAGAAATATGAATATGAAGAACACAGAGTATTTTTTCACTCAGACATGGCAAACAAACTATGTGGATTCCAACTTTTGGGTCTTTCCACACTAAAAAACATTATTGATGGACTGTTGAACTCTTTTTTTTTTACGGTCTGCAGGATTTTTCCTCATCTTGCCCGTCTGTCTGTGCGACACAGCTCACTCTCTCACGGTTCTCCCTGTCCCTTTTCCTTTTCCGTGCCTTTTTTTTTTTTTTTCCTGATGCATCAACCCTCCCTCTCTGTAATGTATGGAAACTTACGACAGGTTATAGCGTCGTTCATGGTAAACTGAAGATGGTTATATATATTACATCACTGTATCCGCTGTTTTTATTGTTGGTGGGATAATCAGTGGGAACGCTCAGGTACTCAAACACACACACACACACACACAGCCATGCCTACACACATGTCGCAGGGAGTGGCAGAACTATATGGTACCACTGAATCATGTCTCGTGCTCCTGATGATCTCCTGGTGCAGGCTCGGTGCTGATTGCTTTATGTGCTGGATGAATGATGCACAGCCGCTGTGACCGTCTGCTGCTGGCTTTCACACGTGAAGCCAGTGCCCTGCTACGGGCTGACACTTTTTATGGCCGTATGATGTCCAGCGCTGTGAACATCAACTCTACATGTTTGTGTAATGTGTATGGGTTAAATACATAAAGAGACATTTTTCCCAGAGGCAGAAATTAACTCAGCGCTTGAGTCAGTCCTCGGTGGACCGAGCCACAAGAGCCACAGCCATGGGCAAATTGGGTAAGGTAATGGGAAGTTAGGAACTCCAAATATACAACCACCCAGGGACGTATGGAGACATATCGGGGACGAGCGGCTGAGTCACACAAGGACAGCCCTCCACTCATGTCAGCAACATCAATACTAATCTTTTCTTTTTTTTTAAATCAATGATTAATGAGGATTTGCTTCATCCAGAGGATCAGTTTAACCCAGGAGGGAAAGGTTACTGTTATCTGAACCTCTAGCCTACAGCCGCCAGCTAAGTAGCTGACCTGTTTTGCTGCCAAGCATGACATCCACTTTATTAGCTGGGTGGTCCAAGGCAGCAATAATGAGAGCCAAGGCTATCATTGCCAATTCAATTGTTCAGTCTGTCTACTTTGGTGTAAATTATTTCACTTTGTAAAAGCTCGGTGTTGTAATCCTGCTAAGACGTTTGCAATAATAAGTGGTATTACAGTAAATGAAACACTTGTAGTGATGTCACCATTGGGAATTATCTTTTATTGTGCACTTTCCCTTCGCTCTTAGGACCATTCAGCATCTTTTAGCTTATCGTTTTGGTTTATCGGACAGCAGTTCTGCTGTTCATGTAGGTGAGAGACGAACTGCAGCTCATTTCTTGGTATTTGCTTAGTGACACCTTCATTTCCATTGTACATATCGTACACTGTAAATCAAACACAATTATAGTGTTTCCTTGTTTAGCATAAACATTTCCTGGTTCGAGTTGAATAGTTTTGTTAGTTTTAGGGCCCGACCGATTTATCGGCGAGCCGATTAAATCGGCCGATTATAGCCCGTATGAGAATAATCGGTAATCGGCCAAAACTCGCCGATTGTCGCCGATATTTTCAGAAATAAAATGCAGGGAATAAGACTTGGTTTTACTTTGAAAATGTTCCCCCATTTGAAAAGATCCCCCGACATTAGGTTATTTATCCTGTAGAGGGCGCATCCAACTGCATCCACTAACCACCTCACAGCACAGCAGAGTGACTGATCTGCAGCAGGACACGCTCCGCCATAGCCTTGTCACTCACACACATCACACAGCTTATTAACAACTTGATTAACTGTTAACTGTCTCAAAACCAGTGTTGCTGCTGGCTGTCTTTTTTTTTCTTCTTTTTTTTACACCGCGGTCGGGTTGTGAATTAATTAATTAATGCTCGTGACTCCGGCCGTGTTGGGTCCAAGATTCAACAAGCCAGTCGGGTTTTACAGTTATTACCGGCAGTAGCTACGCCCGTTTATCAATAAACACAGTGGATGAGGAGGGTGAGTGACTGAGCTCAGGCTGTGTGGGGGGCGGGGGCGGCGGTGCGGGTCTCTGAGTGCAGCGGGACAATCATGTCTCTGCTCCGTGACACACTGAGCGCTGTGGGACCGGGGCTCGCGGCAGCACCCGCTAAACATTGAAAACAGCGGTGATACGTGCTTCCACGTCGGAGTCAACAAACCAGAAACGTCTGGAACAACACTGGAAAAAGTCGCTTTTCAAAAAAAAAAAAAAAGAGAGCGAGAGAGAGACCGCCGTGCCGTGTAAAAACAACAACAACAACAAAAAAGTGTCACGTGTCATGACTTCCTGTATCTGGCCCTTCAAAATAAAAGCCCTATAGCCTTTCACAGTTCAGTCATTGATTTTGACTTAATTTTGACAAGACAGTACTCCAAATGTTGTTGTTTTTTCCTGCAACCAATTCACCAATGAAAATTTGGCAGCCCTAATTTATATATTATATAATATATGTAGATATATTACTTAAATTAATAAAATTGTAAAACTTTATATAAAAAAAAAAAAATCGGCCGATTAATCGGTTATCGGATTTTTCCCCCCCTAATAATCGGCATCGGCCCCAAAAAATCCATATCGGTCGGGCCCTAGTTAGTTCATTCACGTATTCATCTTTTTTGCAATAAGAGGTGTGCAGTATTAAATGAGACTTTGTAGTGGTGTCGCCATAGGGAATTATCTTTAATGAGCACTATTCACTCACTGACCATTTAGCATTTTTGGCTTATTGTTTTGGTTTGTTGGACAGCAATTTTAACATTCTAATGGTTCAGGTTCAGCTTTTAGTTGTTAAAATATTGCTGATAAACCAACTAATCAATCCCTGGCCAGTAACAAATAGATGACTGGAAAGTTAGCTAGTGCATTTAGCATAATCTTTCCCTAAGACACTGGAGGATAGTAAAACATAAATTTTGTATAGCCAGAAACACAACTCCAACTGAATGCTGACATCATCATATTTTAGTGCTAGGTGTTTTATGTTTGCTTGTCTCATTGCCGCCAAATCGATAAAATGTATCCACGGTTTAAGTTGTAGTAGCATCAGCCAGTTGTTGTCTCATGGTATCATTTTTAAATGAGATATAGCCTACTGGAAGTTTGAACTTAGAAAGGCCATTCAGTTGACTTTAAACGCCAATTCAGTCCACATAGTTTTATTTGGTGTTGTGCAAACGTGCCAAATGACCAGCCATTTGTTGACTGAATGATAAATCACCACATCTGATTGCAGTAATTCAGTTAAAAAAGTCATTTACTAACTACAAAAAAAAACATCACACATCACAAATTGAGCCATATTTCACAATGACACCCAAAGGTTCAAAGCACATGACGTACCAGTACTGCTGAAGCCAGTCTGTATGCACATTTAAAGGTCTCGTATGAGGAAATAGTCCAGTGAAAAAAAAAAACAACTCATATCTAAAATAACATGTTTGAACATCGGCCACATTGGCAATGGATTTGAAACGACGCACTTGAGTTGCAGCATCCGACCAGATGGATCAATCACAAGAAATCATTAAGAAAAGGTACGACTACGGGCCAACAGCTGCAAAGTTCCTCCACCTAAGTCAAACTCGCAACATATTCACATAAAACATATACTCACATTGGTTTGTCTTGGCTTTTAAAAGTCATTTCTGTCTGCGTTTTCTACCGTCGCGTCCAGTAATGTGGTTGTGATTGGGGTTTGATGAGCAGGGGAAGGGTCTTCTGAAAGGAGCGGAGCAGCTCATTCAAGAAAACACAAGAAATTAGTTGAAACTGGTTCATTCTCAGCTGTGTGAACTGAACTTTGAGCTGGCTCTGGTAGGGGTGTGAACTTTCACAACACTGATTATAAGACAGTTTAAGGCTTCTTAACATTCACTTTGCTTAGTTCCTAGTGACGCATGTCAGTAAATCTGCCTCTGTAAATCTGGATGCGTGGTGTTCATTTTAAGGGCCCATGTGCCTGTGTAGTGTATGTGAGCACAGTTTAGTGTTTGTGTGCGACTAGCCGGGTTAGTAGCTTGCCAAGCTAAGAAGACACACTGGAGAGCAATAAGAACATGATGGCCTGTTATTGCTTACCGGAACCATACAGAATATAAAATGGAAGCAGTAGGAAAGCTGCAAGAAAGACAACATGGTCCAGAGAGTCTCCCTGAACAAATGAATAAATCAAATTCATGGTGGAACACTTCACACAAAAACACAAGCCAAAACCCCAAGCACATGGCAAGGAAAAACATCACTTTTTTCTCCTTAATAGTGAACTCAAGTGTGTTAACGATGAATCTGAAGGTATTTGAACGGCCCCAGCGTGCGTCTATCAGTATGTGGGCACCAGGAGTGTTGATGCATGTGTTGTGCTTTGCTAGTATAGAATGTCTGCAACCCATGCTTATGTTTATGTATCTTTTTATGCCTTTTTTTTTTTACAGCTTGAATGCGTATGAGGGTCATGTGTTTGTGTGGCTTTCAGTTTGTGTGTGTGTGTAGACAGAAGTCACGCCAGGCCTAGTCACCTGTCACTTCTGTGTATTCGCCATATGTGGGACTGTGCCAGTGGAAAAAGCCCTCACTATTTTAATGCTGCTTATTTCCCAGCACCTCACACTGGTCTTTTCCTCTCTCTACTTTGGCATGAGACTGAGGAAAACCCTTCGTGTGCATGTGTGTGTGTGTGTCTGTGTGTGTACGTGTACGCCCTCGCACCTCGTCACCTCTGATGCTGCAGCGGGAAGCCTCCACTGCCAGGAGAACCCCAGACTGGCAGGCATACCGAACGCCTACGCACACACACACATGCACGCACATGCCTCTACACACTCGCACATGCCTTTACACACACGTGAGCAGTGGATATGCACATTTTAAGAGCGTGCAGACGTGCACAAACACACACACACACACACACAAGCAAATATATATAACCGCACACTTGTGTTAAACCTTTTTCCATTATTTTACTGCTTCTTCTATAACGGTGGCAGTGAAGCCCACATGGCTGAGTCTATACTCCAATGTAAACAGTAGGACTTAAATGTGACACCCAGCTCTAGGCCTTGGAGTCGTGTAGCAATCAGAAGACCAGCTGGTGAATCACACACCAGCCGACGAAAAAAAAAAAAAAAAAAAATCATGATTACTGTGTCCAACAGTAGTAGTTGCCTTTACCACTCAAGTTGTTAAATATTCCCAATTTCACACATTGGAACTTATTCATCAGTGTTTCCCAAAGTGGAAAACATCGGAAAATGCTGAGGTGCCAGACCCAAATCACGCACCCTAAATTTTAGCAATGAAAACCTGTTTGATTTTTCCCTTAACCTTTATTTATCTGGGGAAAGTTGAGTGTGCATATTGGATCTTTTTCAGCTTGTCTCATTCAGTCACACAGATCCACTACCTCTAGTCACAGCTCTGCACAAATGGGAATGTGGTACTCTTTTAAAACACTGACCGTGAAGTTTTTGCACCAATATAGTCCCAGGGGTTCACAACACAATCAGAGGTGTTTACATTTGAAATATGAAATGTACATCAGGAGCACACTGCCTGGGTTGTGTGTGTGTATGTGTGTGTGTCCTGCATCTCTCTCTAGTGCTCTACATAGAGTTTAAAGGCATCTTGAATGTTGGATAGGCCTGCACGATGTGCAAAATGTGTGATGTCGAATAACACTGTTATACTTTGTGATGATGATATGACTTGCGATAAACAAGCAAATATTCAGCACACTATGCATATTAACTCTTTCGCGACCGCACTAATTGCTCAGCAGATCCGCTCCGGACCGCATGTTTACCTTTTTTCTCACGTCGAAGCAAACTCTGTACATAACCTAGAAACAAACGCTTTCCAACGTACTCCTCTAAAAACAGCAAGTTTTTCTGCCGTTTTGTTCGTGAGTAGGAAGGAGAAGAAGAGAGCTCGGTTTCTCCAAAAACGGAGCTCCCGCTCACGTTTCAGAGAAAAATGCACTTTTGTGTCAAGTGGCAATCCGCTCATTTTACCGGTCCTCTGCAGTGTGGCATGTCTCCCAAATCATTTCTTCGGCTAAGTAAGTGTTTTTGTAGGCCAATCTGGGGGGTGCTGCAGCGTGGAGTGCAGCGGTGCCGCAGCGGAGACAGCTCTGTGACACTACTGTGTGACTGGCCGCCGGTGAGTGCTTTGGGGCGAGGGTGGCCGGCTCACAGCGCCCGCTGCACGTTGAAAACAGCAGAGATAACGGGCTTTCAGGTCCGAATCTTTAAACCAAAAACGTTTGTGACAGCACAGGGAAATTACGCTAGATTTGTCGCTAGTCGCTTTTGGCCAAAAAAAAGTAGCCGACAGTACAGCATGCTACACTTTGTCCCCAGAGCAGCATTCAAGGAGACCGATTACTCAGACAAAACCAAGATCACACAGTTTATAAAAACCATTATGTTTTGATTGTAGTTTAAAACAGTTTTACATATCAGAGGACTACCATATTCACACAGAGTACCTGAGAGTGTCTATTATCATAATCTGTAAAAAAAAAAAAAACGGTTTTCACAAGTTAACTCGTCAATGGTCCTGAACGTTTGGCACGCTGTGACGAGTTAACTCGTCAATGGAAAGAGTTAAAGAGAGCCCCAGAAGTTTGCTTTTGGTTATAAAAGAGTCTCATATTAATGTGGATGAATCTACCTTACCCACACTTGTTAATGGGTTCATTTTCGATAAATATATAGTTTTGTCATTTGTTATTTTGATATTATTATGTAGTGTAATGTAATGTAATGTCTGTCGCACTTCTTTTTGAAATCTCCCGTGCACTTTAAATTGTTTTTTATCCATAGTTGTCTACCAGCAAGCACTTTTTTTTTAATCTGTTACTTTGCCCAGCAGGTAGAGAGCACCGTAGCACTTTCTCCTTTTGTCTTCTTCTTCTTAAAGTATTTTTATGAATTGTGTATTTTATTATCTGTCTTGTTTTTATTTCCTTTGTTAAATGCTGCTGTGACGAACGAATTTCCCCTCAGGATGAAATAAACTATAATCTAATCTAATCTAATCTAATCTAGTGGGCCACTCACCCAGCATTTCCTGGTTTCCAGGTTTCCCGGACGCTGCCCGGTAGGTCATGGGAATAATGCCACCGGATCGCTAGTTGGCATTGTTTATGGTCGCAACTACGACAGTATCTGATCGTCTTCGAACCTCTCACTTTTGTTCTTGATTAATGAAAACATTCTTAGCAAATGCTTTCGCTTTCGTCCGTCTTGCGTCGGTCCAAGAATTTCACCATGCACACGGAGGCTCATGGGAAATGTAGTGTGAAAACACTTTGCTTTTGTCACTTTAACCATACAGTTCCTGTGTCTTTCTAAAAATGTCTTAGTGTGCTGTAGTACACATGCCAGGCCTCTAGACGCGCTGTCACACAAATACACCAAAAACAGAGAAGAAGAGTGCAAAGTTTGCGTGCTGTAAACAAACTCCGAACATTATAAATCGACTTAAACCGAGAAGTCTTGCCGGAACATATATGCCGATCCGACGGAAGTCTGCTGTTTTTGTTATTGTACATTATGTCTAGTGGTGTAGCTCAGATTACAGGTATGACAGGTATGGTGCCTGTAAATAAAACTTATCACATTTCAGTTTTACTTTTGTGATGTGTTTATCATGCATGAGATATCGCAATGACATGAAAATAAGATACAGAATCAGATCAAATCAGATCCAGCCCCTAATATGTCAGTTTTATGTATGATCTCAATATCAACAGGTCTTTCTTCAGTATTATTTTTGCAGGGGGCCCTACAGCAGATCATCTGCACAGCCGAAAAAACCATCAGCCTCCAACATCGCAATAGACTCCACTCACCCTGGCCATAACCTGTTTCAGCTGCTGCCTTCAGGCAGACAGTACCGGTCCATTAAGACACACACATCCAGATACAGAAACAGTTTCTTCCCCCAGGCCATCGCAGCACTAAACTCTCAATAAACACTGTCATGCACTGTACTGTAGTATGGCAGCTGATGCCAAACTGCACTATGGACTATGGATTGTTGACAATAATGTTATATTCTATTCTATTCTGTTCTAACCAAGATTCCATCTAAAAATATTAATATAAATATCCTCAATCCAAAAAATAGAAATATAAAATGTTGTACACTTGGCTGAAAGTGGAAAGAGGGCATCACGGTGATAGAGTCCCCTCACAGCAACAGTTTTGTTTTGACCCCAGGCCTGGCATCTTTCCATATGGACTTTACATGTTCTCCCTGTGCCTGCGTGGATTCTATTTGAGTTATCTGGCTTTTGTCCACAGTCCAAACACAGGCACATTGAGTGAAGTTGCAACTTTACTGTTAATAAGTGTGAAAGTGAGTGTGTGTGGTTGTTTGTCTTCGACTGGCGACCTGTCCAGGCCAGTGTGCGCCTCGCACTTGCCCTCGGCCTCACCCGGTGTCATCAGGGATTAGCTCCAGCCCCCTCATAAGGATCTGCAGTACAGCTAATGGATGGATGAAATGGAAAAGTTGGCAGCCCAATTGAAAACAAACTGCAACAGAGTGCAATGGAAACTGATGGCGAATAAATGACATCCTTCAATCATGTGACATAATCTTCTACTGAGGCTCGACTCCACCAGAGAAATGAAAATAGTGGCAGATGGAGACATCCTGCTATCGTCGATTGTTTCATGATGGAGCTCAATGCGTGATTGCTCAGTTTAGGTTAAGGCTTTTATCAGCTGCATTAAATAATCCCTTTTAAACATGCGCAGATATCTTTCCTTATGTTTTTATCGCTATTTGAGATCTTCTTGGAGAGTGTTTCCCCAGCTTTTGTAACATGGTCTGCTCTTGTTTTGTCTGCGCATCGACCAAATCTGCAATAAGACCCGCACGGAACATATCACATGTATGATTGAGGAAAATATCGGCGGTCAGAGGGTGTGACTTGGACGGGAATCAGCCGTAACTGTGTTTTTCCAGTTGTGTACAAGCATGTGTGGATGGTTTACATCGAAGCGTGCGTGTGTGCCAGCCCTGCAATAAGGTATCGCTGGCAGGGGGAAGGTGGGGATTAAGTTTCTCCAGTGAAATGTCAGCTGAATATTGTTACCGCCAGGGGATCAGAGAGCAGTCGGGCAGCAGTGAACCGTTTCGGGATGGAAATCACTTCTGCTGGATTTCTCTCCGGCAGCCCAGCCTCTCTCTTTCCACACCACTCCTATAGATTCCTCGCTGCTTGATGGGGTTTCCCACTGTGTGTGTGTGTGTGTGTGTGTGAGTGTGTTAGCTGCTGGACAGATGCTGACACAACATATGACAATGAGATAATGCCACAGAGGTTTTTTGCATGTGTGCGCTTCTCTGCATGTATTAGCTAGTGGTGACAGAAGTTTGGGTTGTATCTTGTGATGAGTTGCACTGTTATGTATCACACACACACACACACACACACACTGAGGTTAGATGGCTTGGTAATGGTAACAGTGATTTGCTATGCAAATTCCTGCATCATGAACAAAGTGTTGCTGTGTGTAAGGGAGGGAAAGCTAACCAGGTGGTGCCCAGTCTTGTGTCTCACTCAGGGTGGTCCTCTGTGAAGGGCTGAAATTAATCCTCATTACATTAATCAGGCTCACATACACACACATGCACAATGAGCCAACTCAATCACAAAGCATGTGTGTTGCAGTACACTTCACATCCTGGTCTAACTGGCGACATATCGCACAGATACTGCCAAAAACTGTACGTTTCAGCTTAATATCCTGTTGTTTATGTTTTGTGTTACATATGCTGACACCTCATAAGTATTCTACATATCTGGAGAAAAACACTGAGGAAAAGCACCACACAACAGTACACACAAGTTGATGTAAAGACAAATTCTGTAGTGTATATTGTCTGAGAACGTACTGCAAATATGTCACTTCATGTATTACTGTCTGTGACCCTGGACATCCATCTCAAATGCAAAACTAACATAATATATACCTCATTACATTTCCATATCTTATACACATGGAAAAAACATTTTCATCAAGCCCATACAAATATGTAAATTCATGCAGACATTCTGTATATTGTTACAAAAAAAATATATATATATATTCTTCCCATACTGATTTATGACCACTGTCTTTAGTTTAATCATCCCACTATGCCTGGGATTGTGAAATGAATATGAGGAACGTAAGAATCAAATACTTTTATTTTATTTTTGAGATACTAAATCAACTTTACATTAACATATATGACTACAACATTTTATACCACACGTGTGTCATATTACATTTTTGTAAAAGATGGTTTATCCACACAGGAGTTTTCAGGACTGTCTGAGCATATACATTGTATGTTTTTCTTTGGTTAGAGCTGAACACATTTAACTCCTAGCCCAGCTCTACCCAACTGTAAAGAGCATGCAGTTCAAATCAGCAAGACGACTCTGAGTTAGATGTAGATGTCTTTTATTGTGAAAATAACTCTTTTATTAACTCATATGACCTTAAATAAATTTACATCCTCAATAAAACAAGCATCAATACCAAGCACTAACTCAAATTATTACTATTACCACCTTATGACAACTGCACTGAACTGGCAATGGAATAATAATAACAGTTCATTTCAGATCTTCTCTCAGGTCACTAACAGATGTTAAATCCAACATGCCCTATAGCAGTATGGTACCTAATCAGTGGCAAAGCCTCACAAGTGATTTTATGACAGTGGGAGACCACAGGATTAGAGCGGGCAGCTCTAGACCTCATGCCTTTGTAGGTATAAAACTAATTTAGTTTACTTTAATTCGATTGAGTATAGGTCAGGTCTATTTCAGTTTTATAGACCCCGGAGAGAATCATAAAAAACCCCCACGCACTCCGAAGAATAAGATACGTCAGAAGCGCATACTGTAGTGTGCATTGACACTACAGACATCAAAACCCAACAAATAATATAACGCATCAGTAACAAATGACGGAAACCAAATCTACCGTGACTTTGGTCTTGAATGCTGGAGCCATGCTGTCCTCGGAGCATTTAATATCAACCTAAATAAGCGTAAAATTGCCCACACCCAATATATAATGGCGTGGTAAAAGTTTATATTAAAAGACATTTTGGAGACTTTTTTTGTCAGAAAGATTTATATCCTGATTTCGCAAAACGAGAATATACAGGATCTGTCGGTGTCTGAGAGTCAAATTAAAGACACATTTACACAAAGCTATACGTCATGTGACTGACTGGATTCTGACAGATTAATGCTATGTTTTCTTTAAATGAGGCATATAGGAGGAATATAGAGTAACGTTCTACTATTAATAATTGTCATATATGAGCTTGTAGTTTTGCTTTTTCATTTTCCCCCGTTTATACGATAAAGACTTTGGTATGACAGTGACTAAGCTGCATTAAATGACTCAGCAAGTTGTGTGTATGTGTGTGTGTGAATATGTTTTGCACTCATCACCTGTGTGTCCCTTTGATTGGCAGGTCAGCTTGAAGATCCATTGTATTTGTGCCCAGAGGGTTGTGTTGTACCTTTGTGCATTTCTCATGTGTGTGTGTGTATAGCACATCATTGCATTTGCCAGTGTCGATGTACTAATTGTGTCTGTGTGTATGGACTTCAGCGTATGTGTGTGTGTGAGCATATTTCCAGCGGTTCTCCCTCCAGGAATGCAGCATGGCTCTTCAGAAGGGGATATTAGTGCTGACCGCAGGGCCTCTTTCCCCTCTCCGCTTCCATCTGGTGTCGCATTAAATATTAAACTTTTTAATTTGATTCAATTCCCGACGACAAACACCCATGATTGGATCCAGATGCTGGCGAACCAGTGGGCCCACCCCAGCCCTAGTCTGTGCCTGGGGTTTGGATACTCTGGAGCTCAACACAGGAGCTGGAACTGAGACTTGGATTAAGGCTGGGACTGGGAGTGGGGATGCGGATGGTGCACCGGTCTGGCATTGGGGGCGGAAGTGGTACTTCTTGGTCGAAGAGGAGCAGGACCTACCATGAGGGACTTAAGATGGAAACTGATTTAGCAGTTGGGTCAAAACTTGTATTACTGTAAGTCTGCAACTCTGCTACTTCCAGAGCAGAGTGAGCTCCCGGGAAGAACCCGTTTGCATCAAGTTACAAACATGACCCCAGTGAGTGTGTGACACGGGTCTGAAACTGCTCAGATTTCTTCAGACAGTAAATGCTGTCACTGATCTGCAGCCCTCTGAGGCCTAAATTCAACTCCTCTCTCAAACAGCTCCAATATTACTGTAAAACTTTACAGTTAACCTTTTATAAGGAAACAGAATAAAGGGGATGAAGCCGACACATCATCCACATAAATTCCATTTTAACCACAACACAATAATTTGAGGGGGAGGTATCAGGGTAACAAGGACTATCCATCTGGGGATCTGCAGGGGGTTGATCTCTCAGATGACATTAGCTGAGCTCCAGAATGAACCTCAAGACAAAAAAAATGAGAACTGGGGATTGGCCAGAACTGAATGATGGGAGGAGTAATGATGAAAAGACAGATCACTCTCAAACAGGAAGCAGGTTTTCCCAGGATACACAGTTGTTATCTGGCTGCACTTAGCCTAACTGCAATCACAGGTCACATGATTGTGGTTAGCAAGATGATAAGTCATCAAAAAACAAGGTTTTCTCAATCTAGCTATACATGCTCACATTAGAGGGGGGTAGCATACTGTATGACCATTTGTCAGCATGGGCAACTCTACTACCAGGTAGCACATAATTAACTACTAAAGTATAACATTTGAACAAATACAACATCTGATCCAAGTTAAAAGTAGCACAGTTGTAGCTGCCTAATGCTGAAGGACAAAATGCAGATAATGTGACTGCACAATAGAACAGGTTTATATACTGTATATTGTACTTCAAAGACCACAATGTTTGAAGGTCTTGGTAGGTGACAACCATTACCTTCAGCAATAACCTTTATTTGGCAGCAGAGGAGAGAGCCCCTTTAGTGTGTGGGTTACACATATTCTTATGGTGCATATGACAGTTTGATGTTTGTGGTGAATGGTAAATTGAACATATCTGCTGCAAATTAATAACTCATAAGATGATGTGTATGCACCAGAAAAGGCGGTGGCAGTAATGCACCAAAAAAGCAACTGCCAACTGCCAAAAGACATCAGAAGAAGAACTGTGTGAGATATTATGGCACCCAGCTTGCAAACTGAAATCATAACACATCTTTATCAGACCGTTATGCCATACAATACACAGGATTTCATGTACTAAAATGAAAGTAGATCAGGATTAGAGGCCGTATTGGGGATTGAGGGTGGCTACATGAATCTGGGGGACACAGGTCCTGGATTGTACATGTGAATATCAAAACAGCAATGGCTTCAGATCTCGACTTAGAATCAAAACGATATGTTGAAATATTGTTGGATGTCGGGCGGAATTGGACTCTAAGTACCTGGTGTGATTTGGCCTGCTTTTCCATTTCCTTCAACTCTCAAGTGTTTGATAACTTGTTTTCTCATTTTGTCTCCTGCACTCTTACTCCTTCCATTGCTCTATACTTCTTCTCCTTCTCTCTTTCCTGCTCATGATGGTACGTTAAAGAAGTTTAAGGCCAAGTGTAAACTGAGGTCTGGGGATTGAGGTTTGGACGACGGTCTTATACTCCATCTGCTTGGGTCTCCGAGCTGTTTGAGTGTGGGCGCTTGTACAGAGCATAATAGCCATCAAGGTCACAGTCTTCACATCTTATTTGTCTTAAAACAACAAAAACAAGTAATTTTCCTTTTAACAAGTGAAACAAAACTGCAAGTGGGGTGATATAATATCATTTGTTGCCAATGGCAGTCAGTTTGAGGAATTTCCCTGAATTGGTGCCATTGCCTGGATACTGCTGGATGGCTCAATCTCTATTGCTTTGACATAGTTGCTTGGGAATGCTTGAAGTAAGGGACAGTGCTTTTGAAGCATTCTGTAATCTCATGTCATCTGTGATAACTCATCTCACTATCCTCATAATACACAATGCCATATAAAATTACACATTTAATGCTGAATCTGTCATTGAGTGATCAAATTCTCACGCCCCAAACATGCTCTTCCAATGTGTTGCACGAAATTACTGCATCTCTTTAGAGCAGCTTATTGTCTAATTTACTGGAGGTAATAGAGCTCCGAGGGGTCCAGCAGTCCAGATCAGACCGAGGGCTAAATGTGACATCTCTAGCTTACAGTATTAGGACATGACAGAAGGCTCAGGTCCCTGGGTCTTTGTCCCCACCCGCTATCCCATCTGCCGCCGTGATCCAGATGTCTCGGCAAGGATGAATCATAACTACTTCAGCTTGTTACCATTTCATTCTAAGTTTGTGTTTTTCCCAATGTGATATCCCTTCACAGTTTAGACAGAAAAGAAACTTAGAGGAAAAAAGGGAGAGAAAAGAGAGCAAATGGGTTTGAAGAAGAAAAAAAAAGCCATCACTTTTTTGGTCCATATCTTTGATGCTAATTAACCATTAACCCCTCCACAATTGGTATTCGTCCACTCAGGACGACAGGATGACAGACCCAACAAGCTTTGGATTGGATTGTTTTCTAAACCTCTCCAAAACCAAAACACAAGCTCACTGTCGGGGTGGATTCACCAGCTATTTTACAGAGGCAGTGTATTAACTACACAACAAATATCCAAACTGACCATACGGTCCCTTTTTCTCAACCCCCAGATACGAGCCGTGTACGAGCCATAGCCGTGTGTCTGTAAACAGTGCAGCAACAGCAGCAGGCATACTGGACATTGATTGCCATGTTTACATTTTTAACTGTTTTTAATTTGTCATTGTGGCTATAATAATGGTCATGGCTTCGTTGGATTGTTCAAGGTTGTTAGGGTTAAAATTAATGCTAACCTTAACCCTAACAACCTTGAAAGCTTTGTTGAACAGTCAGTTTCACATGGGAATTGAACACCCCCTCTTCTGCTGTCATATTTCTGTGTTTCATTGAATCTCATCCTAATGTGAACACTTGCAGTACTGTTCCCTTTGCTTCTTTTCTAAAGCTATATTGTTTAGTTTGGTTTAGTTTGGTCTTGACACAGCACCTCACTGTACAATAGAAATTACAGCTAAACATAAATACAGCAGCTAGACAAAGTCCAAGAAAAGAAAAAACAAAAATAAGCAAATCAAAGTAAATATATACATAGGAATACATTTCACAGCTGTATTCTGAGGCTAAGGAGCACATCTTTGACATTGTTAACTACATTGCATTGTTGGGTCAAGGGTTACATTTTAAAAAAGAGCCACATTCATAACTAACACATCCACTGTGTGATGCCTTCAGCGTCTGGAAGTGATAATCCTCCGTCGACTGCCGGCTGCCCTCTCGAGCACTGGTTGCAAATGCTAGAGTTAATAGTTTTTAGGGAAATTTATGGTGGTTCTCCAGTGTTAGCTTCTATACATGCAACATGTAAATCTGTTATGCGTTATGAAAGATTTGGAGAAAACTGACCACAGATGAGGGTTAAAAGTGAGGAAAACATGATTAGGAGACAGTGAAGCAAGAGAGAAGACACAGATGGAGGGAGAGGAAGTGAGTGAGCGAGAAATTGAGAGTCTTATTATTATTATTATGAGAGTTATCCAGCGTTTCCTCTCCCATCGGTTCATATTGGATGTTCGCCTCTGACCAGATTTGGCCCTCTGCGGACTCCTTCAGTCCTCGGTGATCACAGGGAAAAAAGGGTGTGAGAGAATCTTGCAGGATCTCGAATTAGCCTCTCTGTGGATCTTATGTAATACAATCTAACATTATCTCGCAGTTCACAGCTTGTCGTTTGTACCTTTTCACAGTTCAGCCACACTGATTTGCACGAATATGCCTGCTACAGTTACACCTAAATCCAAAACATCAAATGTGTGTTATTGAATAAGTCCCCATTCATGCATTTACTTAGCATCTCCCTTTCATAACTAATGCAGGAGGTTCTTCTCTGAATATTATACAGCTGAGCAGATTAGTATATTGTTCCATAAAACCTTGCTGTATCTCAACCAACCAGACCGTCTCATGTAACTTCTGGCAGCTTAGGAAAAAAAGAGCAAAACTTTTTTCCAAACAATTCCAGTTGGACAGACAGCCGAGGTGCCGCATGGGGTAGAAATGGGACTTTTACTTTAGATTAGATGAAACTTTAATCATCTCCTCTGAGAAATACGGTTATTGCACCAGCCATAAGTAATAGGATACATCAAAGAAAAATAGGATATAAATACGAACAGACTGAATGGGGGTTATATAAACATATGCAACCGACAATAATTTACAATGACTACATCTGTGCAATTTAATTTATGGCAAATCTTCAACACCTAATGTGTACTATTGAATTATGGCGCATATGTGCTCCATACGTGGGGGAGGGAGGTATAGACTATGATTTTTTTGCATTCTCTTGTTTTCTTGTCTAGTTAATGTAAAAACCCAAAACAAAAAAAAACATGCAACCAAGTTTGTTTGTAATGTGAACAAGCTTATGTCTCTGCCTCCATATGTTTGTGCGCTGCTGTATTGCATGTTGGCATGGCTGATAAACAGGCAGTGGGTTGGGGAGGTGGAAGGAGTCCACCGCCTCAGATTATTGACACAATCCTGGCAGAACGCAGCGTCGGGCGCTCCAAGAAATCTGGCTGGCCCGGCTCAGCGCTGCAATCCGATCCCCTCCATCCAACACGCAGCGCCAAAAACACAGTGAAACAGGCTGCGGGCTCTATCTATTCTTATACCTCTCCTTGTGACTTTTCCTTCCTTCTGTGTAACAATCGGCTTTAGGGGATTTTTTAGACCAATTTGCCTTCCTGTCAGTCTGTCTGTCTCTTATTGTCTGGCACTCACTCACTCACTCTGCCTGTGTCTCAAGACGGCATGTTAAGAGATGTTAAGGCCATGAGCACAGCCTTAAGGTCTGAGGTCTGGGGCTTGAGGTTTTGGACTACGGTCAGGACGTGCTGTTTACCGAGACTCTTGTGTATCTGGCAGTGTACGTTGTTCTTTTGAACATCAAGTTTGTAATACATGTGGAGTTTTTGTGCTGCAGCTGCCTTCGGTGTCACAGTTGACCCGGAGGTGCAGAGTTAATGTTCTCCGTTAATGGTTGAATGAACACTTCACTTTCACCCCATGCTCACATTTAATTTGTTGAACGTGTTGCTCTCAGATGGAGGCCGGGTCCTTTCGGATGACAGATCGATTGCGCCGCACATGCGTTGCATTCATGCGTAGGGTTTATTCTACTATTGATTGTGTTTCCATAAACTACAGTGAAAAGTTTTACCCCCTTCACTGTGATGTTATCATTGACGCATTTCATCAATGAGTCAAAGGTTCCATGAATGTGAATATCAAACCATTGGTAACTGAAAGTGATTAGCTTGTACATATGAGCGAGAAACACATACAAAGAGGCTTGGCCGGAGTTTTCCTGCAGCTTAAGTGTAACACATTGTTTGGTGAAATGTACGGACATCAAATCATGTACAATCAATATTTCCATAATAACAACGTATCGAATAACAATGTGACAATGTGAAAGTTGTTCCTCGTACTGATGCTTTATAGAGCTTTATGAGTTGCAGCCTTCCAGACCACAAATTTACAGCTTTGGTTCAGTTTAACCACATTGCACTGTTACTCACACAGTATTGTTTTTGACCTCAACGGAATAAAAAAAAAGAAACTACTAAAAAACCTCACTGCTCTCCACCTGCACAGCACCCAACAGCATACGGACACATTCACATGATGGTTACAGATGAATCCCCCAGGAGTTGGTCAAAGATGATACTGATATCTTGTGACTTGTTCACACCTTCTTTCTATTGTCCTCAAGTGGCTTGTTGTAGGTTTAAGTAATGTAAAACTGGGAAGACTCTGTTTTGGCAAACAAAGGGACCTACATTTCTAGAAATCAGATTATCTTAAAGGGATAGTTCAACATTTTGGCAAATTGTTCATTGCCATACTCCCTATAGTCTTAGGAGTAGGTTCGTTACCTTTAATTGTCGGTGCAAGCTATTTTTAGAATGGCGGAGCCGAGCCGCGAGCTGGTGGGATTTCTTGGTTTTCCTCATCAAACTTATCAAATACACAATCCAACAACTCCGAAACGCTCTCGTGGACAAGTTGTGACCTGCACATTCACCACGCTATGAGATAATGACGGAACGTTACGAGACAGAGTTGTTTTAGAGGCAAATTCATTCAAAACCGCTGATGCATGTTCCTGTCGAGGGCAGTTTTTTTCAGCAAACAGTCTCTGTTTGAGACATTTGCCTTGCAAACAACTCTGTCTCGTAACGTTCTGTTATTATTTCACAGCGTGGTGAATGTGCAGGTCACAACTTGTCCACAAAAGTGTTTTGGAGTTGTTGGATTGTGTAGGCTATTTGATGAGGGAGACCAAGAAATCCCATTAGCCTCTGTACCGTAGCTCTGAGCAGCTCACAGCTCTGCTCCGCCATTCTAAAATTAGTTTGCGCTGACTAATAAAGGTAACGAACCTACTGCTATGACTATAGGGATTATGGAAATGGGCCAATTTTCCAAAATGTTGAACTATCCCTTTAAGTGTGACCTCCACGGCTGAATGATGGAGCCTGCATGGAGCCAAGTTTCAAAGTGTTTAAAAGTTTTTAAAAGCTTTTGGCTTGGCTTTGTGACCCTCTGACCTTTCTCTTCCAACACCAACGTGAGGCCAAGAATGTTGCTATGAAGTTTGGTACAGATGGTGTTGCTCAGAGGATGAATGCTAACAGCTATATTGAGAAAAAATGTGACCTGTTGCAAATTCATCAAGTAAAACTAAAGCAAATACATCTCTATTAATATGATAAGTGATGAAGTTTTTGGGCCGGCTTTTTTATTTTTCATCTTTGGCACAAACATTCACTTGGGCTTGAAGATGAGCTGACTCTATTTCGTTGGGCAAAGGTTAAAGTTCAAGGTCATGGTGACCTGAGGTTCTTTTGAACGTGATACACCAGGAAGGCCTGAAGAGAATTTCAGTACATCTGGCACAAACATTTAGTTGGACTTGAGGATAAACTGATTAGAATTCGGAGGTCAATGGTCAACTATACCATGACATCACAATGATCTGCAAAAACACTTCTGGCAATCACTCACTGCTCAGGAAGGGGAGATACTTACTGCAACTTATACAACTGTGACAACCTACAATTATACCATATCCTCAGATCAGTTACTTCAATCTTGACACATCAAGATGCATGCCGTGTTTTGAATTCAAAAATTGTTTTTGTGCATATCATTCATCAACGATTCAGTTAATGCTGATCCCCTAAATTGCTCCTCAGAACGTTCACAGCTCCACTAAGCAGCTCAAGCAGAGTCGAGCATTCTGTACTTTCGCTGAAGAACAACTTGACGCTACTAGCAGCGAGCTGGCAGCACACCCCTGATTCACTTTTCAGATTTTCTCAGATCAGATTTTAACCATTTGTTTGATTAGACGTCGACTTCTCCGGCCCCGCAGCCTGACGCACACAAACATTGTAAAGAAACCGTCGGGAATGACCTGCACTGGTGTAAGGGACAACAGTCTGAGCCATGCACTTTCCTTCGCCTGCATGTATAAGCTGTGCTATAGTGTAGGACCTGAGTAAGGGTTAAGAACATAAGCACTGCCATGTGTTTTGCTAGGCAGAGAGGTTCTGTTTTGCCAGACCAATCATCTACTGTTGGCTGTTTAAAGTATGGAGCTGGGACTTTCTCCTGCCAGCCTCTGCTGCCAGTGGACCAGTGGACTTGGCTGAGTACGGCTCTCTCCCTCCATGGCACTTAGTGCAGCGGTGCTCAGCCAATAGACTATCATCTTTTGCAGAAATGAGCTGGAAACAGAACTGCAGAGTGCTGCAGACCGGGTTATAATCTTCAACAGTATGCCCAATACTCTTGGCTTAGTCTGAGCTGCTCTCAAATACCCTCTAATTCTACTAATGCAAGACCTTGGCTCGGTGATGTGCAGAGACAAACTTTATGCCAGTTTGTTCGTTTTCATTATCATTATTACATTTTTAGTTATTCTTTATCAACGGTACTAAAGCAATTGTGACGCTGATAAGCTACCGTATATGCTGACAAATGGAAACTGTGATATGTGTATCATATAGTTGAATCTTTTAGGAGTCCTGCACAAGTCAAGGCACACAGGCCCGAACACCGTCAGGGTTGCGGGGGCAAACAGCTAAAAATATATGCTCTTAAGCGATGTAAGACTCGTTAAGAAAGTGTTCTCTAAATGATGTGTTATACCACATTGGAAATCCAAGAGGATTAATGGCTGAATATGCATTTAACTGGAATGTGCTGTAATTTCAGAACCAATCCTTTAAAATAACACTGAGCACTCCAACAGGACTGTCAGAGTGTGTTTCACTCTTTTCTACATGTCTGAAACTGAGAAAATGTACGTTTGCAAACATACATCCTTTATAGGACAGTTGTGACTATTAGCACAGTAATATACTTTTTAAAAATGTCATTAGAATTCAAAATTTTAACGTAACCATTGGTAAAACATTAAACCAAATCAAAGCAAATGCAGAGTTTAGAGTATTACAACACGATTTTGATTTTTGTGCGTGCGTGCCACAATGAGTCAAACATTTGTTTAATTTCTGACAGTGATCACAGTGGACGACAAAGGAAAGGAACAAAGTGTTTTTTTGAACCTACTAGGAAGTTGTGTGGTTTTGGAGCAGCAGCTCGCAGGCTCCTTGTTTCCTGGTTTACAGTAGAGGCTAAGTGTATAATGAGAACCCTGTAAACCTTTGGTGCTGCGGTGAGAGAAAGCTCCGTTGCTCTAACATAATTAGGACCAATAGGACCACATCTAGTCACACCGCTGGACTGAGCTGGTGCGACCTCTAGTTAACTGAGGAAACATGGTCAAATGTTGGAGCTCTGAATCTTATATTAATGATTTTACAGACAGTCTTATTGTTGAAACTGTAGGTGGAGCGCAATAACATAGAAAAAAAATAAAAAATAAAAACTTACTTAAATGATAATTAGAAAAAGAAGAACTTGTTGGCACGGTGGGATATGGCATTTCCATCCCATCTGTGTTTAGTTTGGGAACGAATAGATTTTTATAATAGTTCAACACAATATAAACAACTAAATGTTTGTTCTGAAACACATGCTCCAATAAATGAGTAAATGGTACAACAGTAAGATCATATTTCTTGCAATTTGTAGAGACATTTTTATTAATTTGCTGCTGTGCTGGTTCCATTCAGCTTTCGTTTTCTACCTACGCTCATCTAATAAAAGCGTTCTGAGTTCAGTTTTTGCCAGGTCACACAGAGCGATGACCTCCAGCTGAGCCGTCTTCAAAGTGCCAGAAGCTGTAGTTCGTCAAATGGCCACTTGAGGGTGGCTGCAAAAGCAATTAATTCCCCATAGACTTCCATTCAAAACTAAATGTTTACAAACAGGTACAAAAAATGTCTTTCTTTCTTCCTTACTCCTACTATACCTTTAGCTGGAAGTGAATCACTGGCAAGATGACATCAGTAGAGCAGCTCTGATCACTCTGATCATACAGACCTTACTTCAGAAACCTGTGGGTGATGTCATGGAGGCTACACCCATCTTTATTGACAGTCTATGGGTCAGAACAGAAAATTGCACAGTGAAATTATGTGTCCTTGCTAACACAGGTCCTACTTTCAGGGCTACGTTAGCTGTTAACAGCACTTTTTTCCCTTAAAGTGATAGTTAAGTTTTTTGAAGTAGGGTTGTATGAGGTACAAATGGCCATAAAAGACAATATCTGCAGTACGTACTAGTGACGCGCTGTATCACTCCGCTGTTCAGCTGTTCGGATCAGCGGTGTGTGTGGAAGAGGCGGAGTGATATGGCACATTGTGGAGCCTGCCTGTGTGGAGTACTGAGTGAGTTGGTTAGTTCCACATAAACAAACTTTTTTCCAATCAGTTGATGCATTGTAAATTGTCACTTTATATCGTACTCTTGAACTGGTGTATTATTTTGAGACGGGACTTCTTGTAGGATAATGTACTTAATGGCCATTTGTACCTCATACAACCCCACTTCAAAAAAGCTGAACTATCCCTTTAAAGGCCATTATCTTATGGTCAGTGACTTAAACTTGTTGACTGATGAATATTTGTCCAGATTAATTTCAAATGGGTGCAGTTATGCCATTAAAATTGACAGATATTTTACAATAGAACAGCTTTTGAACTCAGAAGAGCACGTATTTGCTAAACATGAAGCTTCATTTCAAAGAACATCCATCATGTTCATTGTTTAAATCACACAGGGAGAGAGGTACTGGAGGGAGCCTTCCAAACAGCGGTGATAATTGGATGACCTGCCTTCTCCAGAGCCAGAGGATTTGATTGTGTATTGAACCACAGATTGTCTCACATATCTGAGTTTACAAAGAAAGAGGCGCAGAGGGAAAAACTGTCTCTTGAGGGTGGAGTTGCAAAGGCTATAACGCCAGATTAAAGGTCTTTTACTGCAAAGGTGCTGACAAGCTCTTAGTTCAACCAGATGGCTGGCAAGATGAAATGTCAGAGACAATTTGATAGGTCAAGGAAAAAGAACTGCTAAATGATAACAGAGGACATCCCATGACAGAATGATGTTGAGAGAAAATTTGTATGTTTGTATGCGGGACAATAAACTTTGCTGGAAGTGTTTGTTGCTTTGGGTTTTTCTGGCAGCTACTGTACAGGCTACAAATCTCCCCAGCGAGTGACTGATCAAGTCCATTAAGTGCGACAGTGACTGATAATACACAAACGCCAGCAGCACATTCCCTTCTGCACTGTCCCTATCCCACACACACTCACACTTACAAACACACTCGCTTTGCTACTTCAGTTTGGCATGTCCAGTATATCTTCTGGCTGAGTTTAGGATCGCCAGGGGTTCAGTTTTAGTAGGAATGTTATCTAACTTGCATGGCAGCAGATGGTCTCTGTAACTCAGTTTTACCCCTGGGAAGAAGAGAAAAAAAAAACCTGAGGATCTTTGGGAGGAGTGAGATCTAAAACATGCAGCGTGTTGCAACCCCATTTAGAGTTTGTTTCTGGTTTGTTGTGATTGGGGCTTGGCTCGGAGGAGGGAGGTGCTGGAGGTTCTGCAGGCCTTTTTTAACACGCCGTGTACACAGACACACACATACACACACACACGTATGAATATTCACCCTCTCCTGAGGCTGCTGGAGGTTTGGCTCAAGAGCGGAGATGGTGGTTGTGGTCTTTCCTCAGACACTACTGGGGGTGGTGGAGACGCCTGCCCGGTTAACCACCAGCCACGTGAGCCATTAGCCAAAAAATGCATAATGTGTTCAGCTGGACCGTGTGTGTCTGTGTGTGTGTGTGTGTGCTTATTTGCTTGAGTTTGAATAGTGTTTTCTTTTATTTTCTTGCAAGTACCGCACACATTACATCTTCAACCAATAATTGTCAAATAAACTATGTTCTAACTGCTGTTACAAACGGATGGAACCCAGGTCAAGTCTTGCCCATGTTGTTCAACTCAAGTTATGTAAGCCCCGTTTCAGAGACTGTGGTATTACCAGTTACTGTCTAGTATACAAAATTGGAGTATCTTTTGAATATATACAAATAGTAAGAAAAGACTCTGTATGTCCTTGTGTATGTGTACTAGCGAGTAACGATAAACGTGAGTCAAAATCCTTGTATGTCTGCACATGCTTGGCAAATAAATGTGATTCTGGTTCTAACTTGAAGAATACTGCAATTTCTACATACCCGGTGTTGGCATTAACAGCTGTTTACTTACTGGTCTTGAAGAAACATTGTGAGTTTGCCGTCACCGTCAATCTTTTACTCAACCTAGAGATGTCGGAAAGCAATGCAAATGCATCTCTTGTCTCTTACTTCATTTCTTCCACTGGGGCCCTGGCCCGTCTTGTCACTCACTGTAGCCTCCAGTCTGCCCTCAAGACATAGCACTGCCCAGAGGGTGTACTAGCTTTTTGTAAATGCCATGATGGCTGAAGCCCTTGTCAATAGGCACTCATCACCTCCTACTCCTAGCAAGACGCCACGCATGGCAACAGAGAAAACTCTAGAACTTTGAGAATCAAGCAGTGTAAAGTCTGAGATCATAGGTGTTCCTCAAAATAGAAGCGCTAAAGGCTAATATTCAGATTCTGATAGTTGTCCCTTTTTCTCAGAACTAGCATCGTGGGCTGCCATCTTCTGTTAGGTGCTTATGACTGGATTGAATATACAATATTTTAATATTTCAGATTGTATAGCCTCATGTCAGATTTGTTTTGGGTACATTTGTGAAATGGAAACCAATGCACCCAAAACAAATCTAGCGTTGAGGCTATACAATCTGAAATACTCTAAAGAGTTCCATATATTCAGTAAATCCTGTAAGTGATGGTCTAATTTTCAACAGAGTCCACTAGTGATCCTAATGTACTTCTTAATTTATCCATATCGGAAAGAAATCCTCAGCAGCATCTGATCTCACCACAGTAAATAGTTGACGTCAGTGTGGAAAACCTCGCACAGTGCGACTGCCATAACATCGTTGACAGGGTTTCATAAAATTCTTTCATTCTTTTAATCATAAAGTTCAAAGATGAATCATAAAACATGCAGGTGTTTTCACTGTGAGAACGTTTTATCTGCATTTTGTCGCCACATTCGACCACTTCACAGACTTTGCTTTTATAGACTGTTTTTGCCTACTCTTCATGCTGTGTGGTTTCTTGTGTTTCTAATAATCGCTTCTTTCACATCTTCATCTATTTTCATATTTCTTAAATATTTTTTTTCTCATGTTAAGCCACTTGGATAGCACTTTCTGCAATCTGGTTTGTGTTACAAACCATCATGTCATTTTGATCAGTTTATTACATCCAGCTGATCCCCCACAGAATCACTGCAGTCCTCGTACAGTAAATAGATGTAGACATTGAAGTAATCTCCCGGTCTGACTGTGTTCTACCCCATGTTGTTATGTTGTTTGTTCTCCCTGGTCTTCCCAAAAGGCTCCGGGGTCGAAAATCCTTGCTGGGGATTCCTGAGATCAATTTCCCTTTCTCGCCCTCTAGTTCGAGAGCAGCTGGTTTGCTTTGCTTTCTTAGCGTGTGATGGATATGTTAACATAATGTAATTTAAAATAATAGCATCGTTAATAATTTCCAATATTGGAGCATAAACTAATATTCCTAATAGAGCAGGTCAATTTTACTTGGAGTTTGTAAGTTGGACAATCTTCACAATATGAAGTAAAAACACAACAGAATTCTAAGTAAACGTAACAGATAGAATAGAAAAAAAGTCAACACAACTTAAGACAATTAACTGGACCCACTAACCCCAAAGAGTTTCCTAGCTTGATCAACTTGACATTGTGATTCAACCACTTGATGATCTCTGATGTGATACAATGAATAGTTCTTTAACAGTGTAATCAAATCTGATCATAGCTCATAATATTTGATGTAATTTTCTTCAGTATATCAACTTTAAGGATTACCTGCCTGTTTGTATCCCCAACTTTGTTCTACAACTTTAAATGGCCAGTATATAAATAAACGCACATTTATGTATTCCTTCTAATTTTAGTTTTTCTGTCATCCAGCTCGCCTTCTTTGACAAAGCCAATAAACTACAACACATAGGTTAGATGTAATCCAACCTGCAGTCTGACAAGAACTGTAAAAGCCTAATCACATTCAGTGTTGCTCAAGAGTTTCGAAGCTCCAATGTGACTGGGCTCTCAGCAGAACATCAGTTCAATCAGTGTGTTTGATCACCTTTCTAGAAGTTCCCGTCAGTGTTTGTGCTCGAGTTTCACAAAATGTGCTAAGCGTATAACAGAGCAGGACTTGCACAGGAGATCGGCTCTCCTCAGAATAATGAGAACCAGAGGCTAGCGCTCTGAAGACAGATTTCCACTGTACACCAAATTTGTGGTGCGGATTTGAGATGTGACCTGCAGCATCCAAACTCAGCAGTAACGACATTTGCAAAATGACTCATCTGTTCTTATTGTATTTGTTGAGTCATACAATAAATCTCGTGTTTCTCTTATATTTATCGCCATGTCCCCATGCGTCACATTTTGTGAGAAATGCTCAAATGGTAATGACTTAAGTAAAGTTATCTTCTGTCTAAGAGTTCATTGTCCATGAAAATTGTGTCAAATATTGGAGACAAACTGCATGTTTCATGCCAAACGGGTCCCTTCAAACTTTGAGGAGGCCAAATGAGATAGTTGTTTCTTCTTGACTATTTTATTTCTGTCAGCTTTTAAGGACTGGTTTGTTAACTGCATGCAATAGAAACACAGGAGTTTTGTTTAACAGCATAGGCATCAATTAGCAGCAAAGGTAGATGGGGGATAACAGAATAAAGGAGGACTCACAGAAAAGCTGCCACTGTGGCACAGCAGTGTCTTTGTAGCACAGTTTGTTGGTCTACAGTTCGATAAAGATCTCAGTTCCATTTGAGTCTGGGTTTACTGCTTCTTACAGGACAGCTTATAGAGATTTCAGTCTTGGATTATACTTCCTAACTCTGACATTTACAGACATGGGGTTTTGGATCATCCACACTCACAGGGGCATGGAAACATAACCCCTGCTGTCCAACTCCCCCACCCTACCAAACTCCCCCCAACTATCCTCCCTCTCCCTCTCCCTCCTATTATAACCAGACCCAGCTCCTATAAAGCTCCCTGGCTGGGCTGCGGTCCTGGCAGGCTGCTCGCATATCTGCTGGGCTCCGCTCTGCTCTGCTTGCTCTAGTCTTGGTGCTGGTTCTTGATGTAAATATGAGCCCAGGGTGACCCACATCTGCTCTCCCTACACCCATACAGTGGCAGCCATCGGGTGAACACTCAAATCATGGTTTCTTAACTCAATAGCACCTGTGGCCTACCTAGGATTAGATGTAAATTCTACTGCGTTGAACCTGGTTTGTACAACATGTTATTGAAAATGACATCAATGGTAAAGAAAAGGGGGTTTACCAATTTATGTGATACTCAGAATACCAGTACTGGCTGATACCGGTACTGAGCCAATCAAATCTCTCTGTTTCACCCATTTTAGTCTGTGAAGCTCTTTGTTAGGACTCATTTATATGATCTTTCTCAGTGTGAGGCAACATAAGACAATTTTTACAATGTTTATACACCAACTTCCTTTTTAAGCTCTTGCAAATGTAAGGTCTATTTTCTGAAATTCATCCTTACATTTCTTGATTTCATTCTTTTAATCTCTTGATTTCATTCTTTTAATCTCTTCACTAACTCACTTTGCCAATGCTGTTTCCCCCCTCGAATCCAAACAAGTCTGCTCAACATTACACATTCTTACGTAGTAGGAAAGAGACAGGAGATGACGTGCAGCAAAGGGCCACAGGCCGGACTCGGACCTGGGCCATTAAGGCGTAGTCATTATTAAGAAAATGCCTTAAAATAACCTAAAAGGTCTCATCACAAATAACATGTTTTGTTCCAGGGTATTCCAGCAAAGGGGGAGTTGGAAGAGCTTTTAGTCCCCATTACTGATCACTTTCTTTTTCTTTTTTTAATCTGCAAATTAAAGGAGCTATATGTGATATTTGCTTTTGCTAAAAAAGCAGTTGCCTTTTTGGTAAAAGTCTTGCCAAGAACATCCGTCATCATTGTGTTTACAAGACAAGAGGTTATGATACACCCTCTAAGCAACACTAATTATCTACAGCGTACCCAACTCTACAGTGAGTTGGTATCAGAAATTGATGAGAAAGGTTAGCCATTCAGTATGCTAACTTTATTAGAAGAAAAAAAGCAGATGGAAATGGAAGCAAAACAAGGACACTTATACAAAAATGATGACAGCACTATTACCAGTACTTTTGGCACAGGAATGTTTTGTGATGTGATGAAGAGCTGGAAGTAAAAGGCTACAATAGTTCAGGATTCAAGAGGGACAAGAACATCAGGATTTGCTGAATTGAACCCACTGGTCAGTTTTTGGAAAACTGGATTGTTTTGCAGCGCCGTGCTTTCTGCCTACATACATCAATAAAGGACTGAATGCGTGAATGCCAATGTGCCTTGACTGTTGCAAATCGAGCCAGCTTCCCTGACTGTTTGTTTTTGTTGTCCATGGTGAAATTGTCTCTCTGTCTATTGTGCAACTCATTTACCTCAAATGGTCCATGTAACCGGCCATGATTGTCAGGAGTGATGAAAGAGAGCAGGGATGGCGGGATGAGCGGTCCCACTGGCCAGTCAGATGCAGTCTAAGTCTGGGCTCGGCCTCGTCGTGTCTCATTTAACCGCAAGATGAAAACAAATGAATAGAACACAATAGAATTGGAGCACTTCTCTTTTCCATATTTCGGTTCAAAAAGAATGAGAAGAAATACAGCGAAGTTCACATTGAGATGAGAGGACGTCAGGTAAACTGGACGGAGACGTGAAGAAAGAAGAGAGAAATCCAGAGGTTGGAAACAGTGCCGTGTCAAGGCGCTGACAGCTCTCTGTGTGTGCGTCTGTCTTCTCCTCCAGCCCTCCTCATCGCTCTTTTCAACCTCCCTCTTTCATCTTTCATTCCTCGGGTCAGCGCCACCTCAGCCTGACACGCCTACGCACGCTGCCAAGGGAAAAACAGGATGGGCCGCTGCTGACGACATCACGCCATCGGCTGCAAGGTGGCGGCGGAGTGATGGCCTGTGTATGTTGTGTGTGTTCACGTGGGACCCTGTAGGTGTAGTGGAGGTTGTGCTCGTCAAAGAGCTACTGTGACCCCACTTCTGCTTCATTACTCCCAATTTACCACTAAATATCCACACAAGTGTGTGTGAAGTTACTTATGGGGTGATAGTAAGATGTCAATGGGCTTTCACCCACACTACACTGACTTGAAACCGTTCAATGGAACATTCAAACCCACTAATGGTTTCTAATGGTGAATGACATCAGAGCTGTCATGTTTCTTGTTATTTTTCACTTCTTCTCTTTCATTTCGGCCTCGGGCTCTCTCTGTCACTCCTTAACTCTCTCCAAGGTGAGTTGTATGGGTCTATATATGTTTGACTGCTCAAGTCCTCAGCCTCTCTTGGCTTGTGCGCTGATAGATTTAGTAGGATGGAGGAGAGTGTGACAAATGGAGTGATGGAGTCGCGCAGCTCGTCCCCACGTACCTGCCTCCGTCTGCCGTCTTCTCCGAGTGGAGGAGGAATGAAAAATGCATGTCAGGAGAAGAAAAAGACAGAGGAGAAGGGAAAATATGACAATTCACACCACAGGCGTTTTCTCGCCAGAACTGATACCAGCCAATACCTACATGAAGTGACAGCGATTTGTAAAATAAAAAACCCCATACAAACATTAACAACACATGTTCCAAACCCCAGTCAGTCATGGTGCGGCCTATCACTGAGGTTTACTACTGAAATGAGGCGTCTCCACCAGCTTCGGAGGTGTCAGTGATTTGGCTCTTTTCGCTGTTGTATCCCGTCGTCGTCCGTGGAAAAAGGTGCCAAAGCTTTGACAGTTGTCTCAGACGAATGGCGCAAAGTTTACTTGTCGTCACGGAAACGCCGACACACACTGATGTGTGTGAGGACAAGTGGCATGTCAGCTCAGTGGCTCAGGATCTTGTCACTTTTTAACTTAATTTTTTATATATATTTATTCCTACAGTTTAGTATTCATACAGTTTAGACAGGACCAAAAAAAATAAAATAAAATGTGTGTCGTTTACAATATCACATATATAAGGTATCAGTAACTCCTAAAGACTTGAGATACATTGTCTATGGGTCACCAGATTAAAGTTAATATGGTCATGTTTTTAAATTGTGTATTAAATGCATTGGTACTAGTAGCAATAGGAAAATATAAATTTTATTTAATATCTGTCTTCCATCAAACTATCTGATCTTGCATTATAACATTGACATAGTGTTAGTGATTTAATGATTGTTAATGGCTCTGTTTAGACACTCACACCACATGTTGAAAGTGATGGAAAGATCACAGTCTGGTTAAATTTAGTGACCTCAGACGATGTCGATGTGTTTATCTACATTTAACCAGAACCAACATCTTTTCCTAACCAACCAAACCAAAAGCTCTTTTGTTGTCCAGATGGGACACTGGAGTGATAATGGTGTGCTTTATGCTGCCGTCACCCCAGCCACCTCCTACTGACTCCACTGGCTTTAATAAATGTATCGCTTCATTCATTTAGAAAATATGTCTCCTCCTCTGAACATAGCCCAGCCAGCAATGACGTTTCCTACGGCATGTTTTTGATGTTGTTGTGCAGTTTTATAGAAACATAATTTCTTGGACACGGGGTTGCAGAAATATTATGGTGGCTCTGTGTTGGCTCAGCTTTTGTCTAGGTTGGTTGTACGGTACAACCAATCACTGGCCTGTACCTTTTGGAGGTACTCATGGAAGAGCTCAGGTAATATAGATATAGAAATTGTGTTTTGATATGCACAAATCTGAAAGACACACACAAATGGTAGTGATTGCACAGGACAGGCCTCAGGACAGACCCTAACCCTCCACCAAATGTTTAGACACATTGACATCAGCTAAAAGCAGTAAAAGGTAGGTTGAAATATCCATGTCCTGCAAATACACCCAGTAATGCAGTAAAACGCAGGTTTGTTTAATTATGTCCTAAATTCACATTAGAGAATAAAAGCAACTATAACAGCGAAAGATTGACTGGTTTGCATAGTTCCCCTTTAAATGCAAACATACAACAATCTCTCATGAGTGTCTCAGTTCTCTGTTTGTAAGCAATCCCTAAGTGGTATTTAAAATGGGATAAGAGGTCTGTCCTGTATGTTTATGCTCAGCATTATCTTCTTCATCCAGTCTTAACCTTTGCAGCTAGCTTACAGCTAACGTTTGTATAGTTGCGCAGGTTGTTTGGGGTGGCAGCTCAATGATCCAAGTTGCATAGAAATCAGCTTTTTATCTGAACAAACCACCCAACATTGATGCTTTTTAAATGGAAATGTTGAACATTTTGCACAGAAAGTCAGTCTGCAAATGGTAAAAGTGAGAAAACTCCAGACTACTGCTTTGCTTGGCCCAACTAAATCACACACAAGCACAGATTTCTCGGACTTTGCTGTTGCGTTTCCCAGGTAGAACACGTCATAAATGAGGGACTCTTCAAAAGTAAAAATCATACTTTGTGCATCGCGATGCTTTTTCACCTGGTGTTTGACTGAGGCCTTTTAAAACAGCTGCAAACACTTTTGCTTTTTGATGTAGTTGGATGACACTGAATATGCACTAGTTTGTTTCAAGCATACCTGAGTAATACCTGTAATTACAGGGTTTATGCTGGTGCAGAAGGTCTGAGGTAGTGAGGATTTTCTACAAAGGTTACGAATGTGCGCAGCCTTCACAGTTTTCTTCATATTTATATAGAATAAAGAATAAAAGGCTAAACTAGTTCAATTTACACCATGCGCTAATGTGCACTGGCTAATTTTGACTGATTACTTGAGATGATCCATGATAGAATGACACAACAAGTAGGCAAACAGTATACATTGGAGTCTCCTCTGAAACAAACAGAATTAGATGAGGAGAGCACAAGGATGACTCAGGCTCTCCTCCCTACTCGTCCATCCGTCGATCCCTCCATCTGGTTTGAGTTTGCGTGGATGTCTCTCATCCTGCAGCTCCTCCATTACCCCTCCCAGACGGCGCTGCTGGTTCCAGCTCAGGACCGGGGACCACAGAGGTTCTCCCGGACACAAGGTAGAAACATGATGATCTCTACCGGCCCGGGAGCTGAGATGCACTGTAGCTGGATGTAGCGTTGGCATAAATCTGGAGGGAACAGGACATGTTGTTCTGTGTGGGAGCAGCGGTCTGATTACTGGGGTGATAGAGTGAGTTAAATTAGACAGGCATGGCTTTGGGATGAAATACAGGAGGCTTTGGTTTCTATGTGGCCTGCGTTTAGGAGATCAGCTGACGGTTCATGGCTGGAGACGGGATTAGAGCCGGGGGGAAAATGTACTGTACCGCCCTCAGATCCCCTTGTCCGGGGGAAAAGATCTGGCTCGATGACTGATGCATCACATTGTCTTTGGACGGTCGGCGGGGCTTTGGCGCGAGGTACACAGTGACAGTTCTGACGCGCCCTGAGGGAATGACGCAGTAGCTCATCGATCATCCGCGCTTCCAAACGGTGTCGATAGGCCTCTGTGTGGAGGACAGAAGCCCAGACTAAGTTGAAGCCTCTTCGCTAAACACCAAAAAAGAAGCGTCACCGAGTGTGATGGAGTGTGTCTGCAGTGACGGATGGCGGCGGCGGCGGTCTGAGAAATCTGTGGTCTTGTGTAATTTATTTGGGCTGAGCAAAGCAGTAGTCTGGAAAGGTCTTACTGTTGTTAACCGTTTGCAGCTTGACACCTGACTGATGCTGTTTTTGTGTGAGATGTTGTCGCATGATCCTCATCTTCTTTTGAAGGTGTGCTTTCACAGATTCCCATGTGACTTTGACCACTGGAGTGTCGCCCCGAACAACCAATACTCTGCTTCAACTCTGCAAATGTTAGCTGTAAGACAGCTAGCTACTGGAAAGGGAGTGTGTTGTGTTCAGCCGAGCTCAGAACTCACCACAAACTCCAGTTCTCTCTGTTAAGTCTCCTTTTTTCCCTCTTGTCTCTGTTCATAAAACTCTGGCTTGAGTTACAATTTTTCCCAAAGTTGAAACATTTTCAGTTCTCATCAGTTTGCACCATCATGTCTAATCTTATCCTCACATTCACTTCTGTACACACAACACACAGCTAACGTAATTATACTGCTGAACTCGGTATCACTTACAGCTCCCAGCAGAAGCTGTATCTCAGATGTCCAGTGAGGATAAATGTGTTATTTAAAGGTCCTGTATTGTGAGCATTTTATATAAGAAGATATATTGTTGTGTTTAAGTACCTCAAACCATCCTAATATAGTTTTACATGTACATCTGGAGCTTTAGTTGGTCTATTCTCTTCTGATTGACTGTTTTTGTTGTGACATCACAACGTTACAGAAGTCCCAGTGGAGCATTGTAAACCACAGTTTCTGAATATGAGCTGTGTGCAGTTCTTCATGACCTGAGCGCTTTGATACTTTCACAATATTAATATAGAACCTAGACCCTCTCTAACCAAACACATAAATTAATGACAAATACTGAGCTGTGATTTCAGCTGTATATGATCACTCGAAGAAAAGTGAGGAGAGACAGACTATCATTCTTGTGTTTGTTATTGTTTTAAGGCTTTTTGCCTTTTTATTTCAGTCTTAGTGCAAAAGAGAGAGACTGGAAAACTGAAGGGAGAGGGAGATGGAGAGGGTGACGCGTAACGAAGGGCCACAGGCTGGGCCCCGGCAGCAAGGACCCAATCTGTCGGTCTGTCCCAATCTGTCCCACTGGGACTCTCTATATTTCTTGTCTTTCTGTCTCTCACACAACTCACACCCTCTGCCTTGGATACACAATAGTTTAACCTTTATTTACTTCCAACTCTAGAACATTACAGACTTTTATTAGAGGCCGGTCCCTCGGTTTGATATTTAGAATTGGTCAGAACATCATTTCCAGTCGCTCCCACTCGGCACGTTAAAGTTACTGCATCACATGTCACTACAAACTCAACACTTCTTGTGATCCCTAGCAGTTAGCGATGGCTGCTCTCATAAAGTTATTCTTCTGCATTTTATAAAGTAATTTTTATACAAAACAGAACTTGCAGAAACTGTGGAAAATATCAATTGTTATGCAGATATATCACAAGTACACAGATTCTGACTTGTGCATCAGTTATTGGAGTGCAAACAGGAGCTGCTAGCAAAAGCTGCATGATGACCACTGTGCAGGTTTGCCAAAAATATTGACCAATATATGCTGAAAAAAAACACAAGACCTTGGTTACTGACTCCATGGCAACATTACACTTGCATCCCATCTGTATCAACAAAAGCATGTAGAGAGCTGTAATCCTTCTGCATGTAATCTCATATTGGCTGTTATGTACCTGAAACACTTTTACATACATTTCCCATATGTTTGAAACCTTTGAATGTCCTGCTACAAACTACATGGAGGCATTGCTGAGCAGCCCAGTGTGTTGTGATATTAGCATGTCTGGTCGACACATGTAGTGAATGTGCAAGAGCTTGCAAATACTAATCAAAAAAGAGTCAGGATTGAAAGAGTTAACAAAAGAGTGCAAGGCATTAACACTACTAAAATTTTAATCCTCACTGGTGCAGCTGATATTTTGACATTTAGAGAAAGAAAAGAAAAGAAAGAAAAAAAACTCCCAGCAGTATTTATCCCCCTCATTCAAACCAGCATGGCAAAACATGATTACCCTTTTGAAGCAGGCTGGAGTTAAAGTACAAACTTTACCAGAAGTTATGTAACATGTCTGCATTTTTCATTCCCATGCAGTGTCATTTACTGTAATGTGCTGGCAACACTTAGCCTAAGCATTTTATTCCCACAGAAACTCTCCATCCAAAACTCTGTCTTTTTTTTTTTTTTTGAACCGTGTTTATCCAAGCATCACCTCACAAACACAAATCATAACAAGATTTGGCCCCTGTTTAATCATAATAATATCACTCATTTAAAGTCTCTGCAGGAAGGTGTCGGGTTGTGCGGAGGTGCCATGAGGGGGGAAAGCTTCAGCGCCTTTCAGAGCGCGAGTGTATTACTCCACCCTCTGTAGCTTTTTTTTCTTCCTCTTTTAGTGTTGTTTCATTTGGCCAGGTGAGAAAGACGCCGTTTGAACTGTCGTCGGCGTTAAATAATGACATCGAGCGATGATGTGCTTTTTTTTTACACTCTGTTGCCATGCAGACTGCGCCGACTTTTCATTACAATCGTAATTTGAACCAACAACAGGAAACAAACCCCCAAATCATAGAATTTTATGGGGATGAGGAGACGGATGTTAACATGTGATAGCCAGCAGTTATTCCAGCTTGGAAAGCCGATCATAACGAAATGAACTAGAGGGGGAAACCGCAGTCTGGATGGTTTTTTGCTCGTATTTAAATTCATATTTTCTTCAGTGCTACTTAGGGATGGAGGGGGCTGGCTAATAAAGCAGCTTCCCCTTCAGTCTGTGTGACTTTGAGGAGAAAGCAAAAAAAAAAAAAAAGGTGTCGTCCCCACCCTGAGAACTAGAGTGGGAGGCGCCCGTGTTTGTGTTTTGCGCGGTGCTCCGAGACATCCCGGGCTGACATGTTTTATTCCTTCTGACAGTGGGTCAGGACACTTCCTATGTGGCGCACCACAGTTTAGGATTTCATTCAAATCCCCCTTTTATTGCGATGGGGAGGAACAGCCATTGTGTTGATGATCTGGGCTTGGCGCGGACGTGGAGGGAACCGAGTGTGTGAATGTATTGTGTGTTTTCGGTTCTGGGGTGGGGTTGGCAAGTTGCTGTGTGGACATGTGTCTGTGGGGAGCAGGAGGAGGAGGGGGGGGGGCAGCTAAGCTTGGTTTGATGACATCTTCATTGTAAGTAAGGCTAGCACCCCCCTCCTCCTTCCCTCCTTCACCCACCCTCTTCATACACACAGATAGAGGGATTTCACTCACATACCACCCATCTGGGAGAGTGGAATTAAAATGTCTTCTGCCTCCCACCCAAGCTGAGAATTGAGAAATCTGACACGTAAAAAAAAAAGTGCAATATTGTTTCGACGTAGACGTGTCCAATCAGGTTGTGCCTTCCTGACATCATATCCCCTCTCATTGTCACTCTTTCTGGGAGTCTGGGTTACCTCAGCAACACGCACATAAGCAAGACTGAGTCATTGGTTTGTTGGGCCCCCTGAAGTTTGACAAGCCTCTGTGTTTTCGGCTAAACAAACGTCTTGATTAGCATGCAGGACACGGTGAGGTGATCTGGCACGAGGTAACACATCAGTTGAACGGCTTCGACTTCACATTCCTCACTTTGGAAGTTTTAATCAGCCGAGTATGACAGCACTCCTGAGTATAAGCATGCACAGAGAGCCGTCACACACACACATAGATGCAGACACCTCTTCCTTCCCAGCCCCTCTCCTCCTCCTCCTCCTCCTCCTCCTCCTCCTGCTCCTCAGATGAGCCAAAGTTTGCTCTTCCCATGGTGCTTTGTGCTCGGGCGATATCCCAGCCGCGCCGCTTCTTCTCTGAACTCCCACAACTTCATCAAAGAGGAGAGAGCAGAGCAAAGGAGGGGCAGAATTAAAAGAAAAAAAAAACTAAAACAAAAAAAAGAGGAAAAGAAGAGAGAGAGAAAGAGCTCTGTTTTCCTAATCACATCCCCATGGGGTTTCAGCTGCGGAGGTGAGGGCGAAGTAAACAATTTTGTTTATCGTGTTTTTGTTGTGTTGTTCTTTCATTCCGTGGCCTCCTTTGTTTTCCAGCTTTTCATTTTTCTGTTGCTGAGGAATCGAGGGGTGATTAATGCAGATCCCCTCTCTATTACTCCCCGCTCTCAACCCTCTCTCCTCTGTTTTGGGGCAGATTCCTCCTGATAATTAATTCGCAGCAGAATTAATTAGAGTTTGGGAGGGGGAGGGGGAGTCGGGGGAGAGGGGAGGTGGCACCTCGAGAGAGAGGGAAAGAGAGAGAGAGGAGTGCAAACATATTTAGAGAGAGACGAGGGGGGACAATAAAAAAAAAAGTGACGATGAGAGAGGTAGAGAAAAAAATAGAGGAGCAAGAACATTTTGCACTGTTCCCTCTTCTCGCTCGGGGCTGCGTTCAGACCCCTCCTCTCCCTCCCCCTCCCCCTCCTCCTCCTCATGACTGTGTCCAACAGGGCTGACAGAAATTAAGAGTCCAAATTAGGTTTGCCTTGAGCCCGGTGGCGCTCTGCTGAGCCCCGCCGCGGAGCGAGATGGGGGCGATGAGGACAGGGATAAGAGATTAAGATATTTCTGATAGATGGATAGAGTCGCTGACTAATGGAAAAAGATGTATGGGGACATATGGATGATGTATGAAAGACGAGAGTAGAAGAGGACTGAATGAATGAAGGGAAGAAGAAAAAAAAGCCCGGGAAGAGGAGGATTGTAGGGAAGAGTTGTTCCTCCTGTTTTTTTTTTTGCTTAAATGTAATTGGTCTCCCCGGCTGCTGCGTCATCCTGACCTGTTAGAGCGAAGTGAAAAGAGCTCTAACATCCAAGTGTTGTACCGTGACCAACACAAAGACAGAAGTATTCCTATCCTTAATTCTTTAAGAAGTATTCCTTTCTAAACTCAATCAAGCACTTTTCCATTTTGATTCCACACCGACTGCCAGCACGCTCGACTGTGGATGACTTGATTGAGGCCGTAACGAATCTTTCGGAGCTGGCATGGCACACCTCTTAGCTAACTGGCTAACCGTGTTAAGGAATTGCAATGCGCTTATTCACTTCTCAGGTACAGTCTCTCTCCATCCCATTTCCACCGACTGGCCACCGCCTCCTTTCCTGTCTGCCTTCCCTCCATCCATCCGTCCCTCGTGCCCCCTTTTGCCACAATCTCACCTCTGTTTCCTTCTCGTCTCCTCCTGACTTACTCACTTTACTGTGTTTACGTTCACAAATCTTATTTTATACCTCTCTTACTTGTGCTCTCTGTTTCACCCCCCCCCCACCCACCCACCCACCTCTGCCATTGTGTTCATGATTCAAGCTCTCGAACAGTCAAGGTTCACTTCTCCGTTGCCTGAGCTCCTGCAGAACGTTTCCTGGTTTAGCTCTCTCATCAGCTGTTGGACAGATATGGGAATTAGCTGATTGAGAGGTGTTTGAGTTCCATTTAACTTCTCACAAGTAGTAGTGTCCAGATCCATTAGTTAAAGTAGCAACAACACTAAAAACCCTCTTGGTCCCACAATGAAAAGTGCCACTTTAAGGTTAGGAGGTTTTGATAAAGAGCTTGTTTCTCTTGCTTATACTTATCGTAAGGAGATCTGTTCCTGAGGAGATTTTAATGATGGGGAGGGAACTGTCCTACAAAGTTCAGCTGAAGTTAACATGAAGCTCCGGCAGAGTTACAGTAGTTTCGTACCAAATGTCAGTAATGAGCAGTAAGCTAACAAGGGACTTTTGCTGCTAGAGAGTGCATCATTTGCTTGATGTGCTCTTTAAATGAGCTAATTCAGACTGTTGATTCAAGCCTGCGTCACTCAAATTGGATTTACAGCAAGAACAGATAAGAACAGATGTAACACTATACTAGTCGGCCTACACAGAGGTTTAGTCTACAGCCACACTACAGTACTTTAGTTGTAACACACATCCCCTTTTGCTATGGTTACAAGTGGTGTCCACATTACTAGAGAGTTTGCAAGTGCCTAAAATTCAGATTTTTTGGAAATGCTGCTGCTGGACCCAATTCAGTTTGAAAACTCAAAGGTTTCATTGTACACTACTGATGTATTTACTTTTTTTGAGTCAAGCAATGAAGCTGTGGAGAATAATTCAAACTATAAATTAACCTTTATGTAAAATAACTCATGAATGAACTCCTAACAGGCCAAAGACATCTGCCATAAGGATAAAACCAGTCATATGATTTAATGCTGTGGCTGATCAGTGTATTCTAGATGGGCAAGGCTGTCAGTAGTCTATTTGCACTGTTGACCTTGTGTTCAGTTTTTACCCAGCTGCTATCAGGCTGCTAAACACAGCAATCACACACCACTAACTGTTACCACTATCGGTAATGTGCCATACTGAAGTCATATGTGCAACAGCACAGTCATGTGTGACTGGTAACAGGCCTCAAATCAGGTTCATCTATGCAATAACCTCCCCTTGCGTTATCCCTTGTCTGTAAAATATTGCGAAAAATCGTTTTATCCTTTATTGTGTGTTTAAATAGATATATGTAGATGGTATGTTTATATATCTATTGAGCTCCTCTATTTATTGAGCACTTTGTATCTGCGTTTTTATATGCTTGCAATTTTGATGTTTCTGCAAAATGACAATCAATGAATCTTGAATATCTTGAATCTTTAACAGAGATTTACACAAAGATTCAAGAAATGTTGCAAACAATCTGTAAAATGAAACCACTTCTGAACAAACAAAGCAATGTGTTGTTTTATTCAGTCTGAGACTTTGAGTTTAATGTTCAAAAACTCAGCTAATCTGTTTTGTCAAGTCTGTTTGAGATAGTAAAAGAACTCCCTGCATCATCACATCATGATGTGAACGATAAATAAACGGCTGTAGCATACAGTTGGGATACTCGGCCGCTCACTCCCTTTGTAATCCATCATAGATCTTGTGTATAGTCTAATGAAGTAGCACTTACTGAAGTATATTTAAGTAAAATGCTTGAGTAAATGTCCTCACTGTACATTCCTCCACTACTCTATAACGTTGGGCATGTCTGGGAAAATCACACTACCTGCTCCTTTTGATATCCTCCAGATGTGCCCGCTCTCTCGCTCTAAGACACAACAGCTGGCCTGGCCTTTGTCAGTAGTTTTCAGATCCCTTCTTCCCGTTTCGGGGCAATGATGGAAGGGAGAGGTGCATCCCGGTCGGCACCACTAAATCACCTCTTCGCAGCTGCTTCTCGGCGAATTCTCTCTCTAATCCTCCATTGGCCGATGCGATCTTACCCCGCGCCGCGTTTCTCCTCTTGTTTTACGGGCAGAGTTACTGTGGTAACAACCAACAAGGGACGCAGGGGGAGAGTAATGAAGAACAAGCATGTGGTGTGTAGAAGCTTAACTTATTAAAATAGGATACAAATTCCACATCCAGCCAGCTCCTCTCCCCTCGCCACCTCTCCCCTCGTTTTTTTTTTTCTTTCTTTCCCCCACAGCCTTGAGAAACTCAGTCCTAATGGAACTACAGCATGTTCTCTGCTCACTGTCCACCGTCTGCTAGCCTCTGATGGAGTGATCTGCCTCGTTAGTTTATATTAGATTCGAGAGAGGTTTGCTAGAGCAATTACAGCGTGACCAATGGTGGGAATATGGGCCTGTTTCTGTGCACTGATGTCTCCTCAGTGTTTAGGGAGGAAACATTTGGAAAACATTTAGAGGATGCTGCCTTCATTCCTTTCTTTCTTTTTGTCTCTCGTTCTTTCAGTCCACCTTCTGCGTTTGATCCTCTACATTACAAACAGGCTTGATCTTCGTCTTTAGTTTCCAAAACCCTCTATCAAATCAAATCCCCTGTGTTCCCCATTTCTTAACTTCGCCCAGTGTTCCCATCAGGGCCGTGTAAACATGCCACTAATCAGTATATATGTGTTTGCATGGTCTGTGTGTGTGTGTGTGTTTGCAGGCTTTCAGATAGCATGGGTGTAAAGCGATAAGACTAAGTGAATGATTCTCCCCAGTCAACAGAGCGGGAGCAGGAGACGGAGCAGAGGGCAGGCCAGCTGCCATGGGAATCTGGATAATCCATTCTGCTCACTTTATTAACATCATTATGGAGGAAACAGAGGGAAGGGAGAGGGGCTGCAGTGGAGGAATGAAAGGTAGGAGGGATGGCAATACGGCTAAATGAATCGTGGGCCGAGGGCGAGAGAGAGAGAAAGTCTGATTTCATTTTGAGAGTGATGAGAGGTTAATGAGAGGGACACATGTAGGCTCACATAAGCCTGATGTAATATTGATCTTCCACTAAACAATTTAAAGAGGGCGTAGCATGCATTGAAAAGCGCCAGCATGAGCCGACTCTGGGGTTTACTCCATCTCCTTCGCGATGCATGCTGGGATGCGGCAACAAAGAGTTCAACAAACTGCAACTTAGGAAACATATAAACTGACAAGACTCTCCATACACACTGCACATCAGTGGTTTTGCATGAATTTACCTCTAAAACAACTCTGTCTCGTAACATTCCGTTATTATCTCATAGCGCAGTGAATGTGGAGGTCACAATTTGTCCATGAGAGCATTTTGGAGTTGTTTGATTGTGTATTTGATGAGTTGGATGAGGGAAACCAAGAAATTCCATTTGCCTCCGTAGCGTAGCTCTGGGCAGCTCGCGTCTCTGCTCCGCCATTCTAAAAATAGCTTGCACCGACAATTTATGGTAACAAACCTACTACTAAAACTATAGGGATTATGGCAATGGGCCAGTTTGCCAAAATGTTGAACTATCCCTTTAAATGGACCCTAAGAAGAATAGTTTTTACTGGTGATGACTAATGGGGAACCATACACACTAAACACTAAACAAAACTGCAACACGACACAATGCAACCAGACAGACAATGATGTTTTTTGCTGAGTACATCCCACGTGTTGTTAAAATGACAAAGATGTTTTCTGAATTATCTGGTGTTTTTTCTATTTACATGTGTTTTCTTCAGCTGTGGGGCACTGAGCTCAGCCACCGTACTTGGTCCTCATCAAAGAAAAAAGCACATATGGAAAATGAATGGATGATGGATGTTGAATTCCCAGCGTAGTTATGCAGTTTGCTTCATATATGCTGTTTTTTATGTGGATACACATGTTGCAACATTGAATTTCATGCATAACCGCAGCAGCTGGAGGTATCAGATTTAATTGTAGTTCTTATAAAAACTGTGTTTACATTCTTTGATCCTGATAAATTTGTGACATAAAACAGACAGTGGTACGTTCTGTCCTTTTTGAATATCAGATTACGGCAGGTGTTAGGGTTCATTCATTTACTCTGTGTTAGATGTGTGTTACTGAAGAGATGACCAGAGGATAAGTCTCAACTCAACTCCTTTATCCTTATTGTGCCTTGATTGTCAACCAGTTATTGCTCACACGACATACCAGCAGCATCCATGGTTCAATTCCAGACAGGGACCTGCGTTTCTTGTCGTATTTCTTTCTGTTTATCCTGAAAAAGTAAAATTAAATAAAAGGAACAAAAACTATTACAGTCCGACATTAGCACTGCATGGGAAAAACACAGCACTCAATCATTTCAATGAGACCACCACATGGCTCCAGCAGGCTTGTTTGGCAAAAAAAATAAAAATTGTCATCCATCACTGTGCTGCACTGCCTCAACAAAAGCAAGTGCACACTTGTAAAAAAAAAAAAAAAAAAAAGTTTAGAGTGTGTTCCTGCTGTTTACCTTGTGACTGTTCAGAAACAGAATAAACTGATTGCTTCCATGATAACTGTCCAGAGCTGCGAAATCCTGCCTGGTGGTATTATATCCTGCTGCGGAGAATTCTCCAAACTGACAACAGCTTTTAAATGAATGAAACCTGGATGTTCCAGATTATATTAAATCTTCTCTCTGGTTTTTGTTGTTGGTACTTAGACACAGGGCACTAATGTGAAATACGACTTGCAGATATACTCCACTGATGTGCGATGCACCATTATGCAAGGCACTGGTCGTTTTATCAATTTATTGGCGATCTCAAAGTTATGAAATATTAATATTAGATGATAATAACTTTAAAATGAATGAAACTTCCCTGGGGGCTCCAGCAGTGTCTCCAGAACATCTGTTTGACTTTGGTTAAACTGGCAGCTCTCAAGTGTGAATATAACTGCCTGAATGTGAAGCCAAGTGTTTCTGAAAGCGATCCTTCTTTTCAAAAAAAGCAAATACTAAGAGAAGAGGATAAGATTGGACACAGAAGATAAAAAAAAGCAGTGATGTTTGCAGAATCAGCCCCTTTTTTTTGACTAAATCAATGGCAAGAAGTTAATTTGTTTGCAGCCTAAAGCATCTGCAAAGCCAGGACCATACAGATTATTGTTTTGGAGTACAGTCGTTCATTATGTTATCAATTTTGTCCTCTAACTCAAGGGCTTCTTTTTTTTTTTTTTTTTTTTTTTTTGTCACTGGCACACAGGCAGGATTTGAAAGTCTCTTTGGTCTCTTTGCTCGCATCCAAAAGAAAGCTCATTTTACAATGTTTGTCTTGAGCTGATTTAATTAATCTGCTTATGCTCTGTTTATTGTCAATTATGTCAAACTTATTGCCTTTTCTGGAAAATGCGGCTCAGAAAAAGTGAGCAGAACCTAGCGTGTTGAGAAGAGTAAAGAGGACAGCCAGAGAAATTTCCAAATAAAAGCGGGGCCATGCACGCGTATTAGAATTAGGAGTGTCACACAAACAACTTTCTCATTGTGGAAAAAGTAATGAGCTCAATTTTTGATTCCTCTCACATCAAGGGCTACTCTTTTTCTTTTTTGGGTCATGCGGGTTTTGAGGTTAGTGTCCGTTGTGACGGCTTTCACGTGACATGGAGGAGGAGCACACACACACACAGAGGAACACACACTTTACACTTCTACTAAAAAGGAAAAAAAAAACACTATTTAGACACACCTACACACACCCTTAAACACACCTCCAGCCAGACCGTTGGATAAGCCTCATTTAGCCTGGTGTGTAACTGTCTCTGTGTAACGAATGGCTTGTGTTCTCCGGTCGTGAGTCCAGCCAGACCAACATCATTACAAGCCCGTCTATACACTGACCAGACATGTACATACACATACACACACACACACACACACACACACACACACACACACACGCATGCATACACACACACCTCAACACTACCCAGATATCCTGCCTCCAGCTCCATCTATCACCTCCACGTTCGCTATATGTGCTTCACATCAGGGGCCACCTCGGTCCCTCCAGTCCCAGACCCGCGTGCTGTTCTGGTGCCACACCACTGCCCCCCCCCCCGACCTTCTTTGCTTTTGGAACTCCCCTGTTTAAGATGCACCATCATGCCCCGAGCTACCGCCACCACTCTCTCATTCTGTCCACAGCTACCGGCAGCGGGAAACTATGACAAATGGCCCTGGTTTTTTTATTGCTGTTTTTTCTTCCTATTCCTCAGTTTGTTCTTTGTGTTAAGAAAAAAAAATAATGAAATAAAAAAAAAGACTGAAAAGATTAAAACTTTCCATTTTTGGTGATGACTCAACACAGCGCTGTGTTTTGTGGTTTGACCTTTTATGAGGTGTGCGTGTGTATAAATGTGTACAGTATGGGTGTTTCTAGTTGATGTGTATGTGTGTAAACGGGATTATGAAGTTGTTTGTGTATGTGTGTGTGTTTGTGTGTGTAGCTTCCACAAACACGCCTATGGTGTGCGTGCAGGGGGATGGACAGAAGGAGGATGAGAGACTCGGAGGAAATCCAGCAGGGTTTTGAATGTATTTGTCTCCTGGTTACTGCGACAAGTTGCAGTTCACTCAGTTCTTTTTTTTTTTTTGTATGGAAGGCAAGATGCAACAGCCAAATGGCAGTTGGAGGAAACTACTTGACTGCAGTACTCATAGATCCTGGAAGCTGACATCAGCACAGGGTGGCACAGTGGCTCGGTGGTTAGCGCTGTCGCCTCATAGCAATAAGGTTCAGGGTGTGTGTCGAGTTTGTTCCCTGCTGTTTTTTTTTTAAATTTGGACAAATGTGCATCAGTTAAAGTGTGTGATAGACATGGGTTTACCCTACCTGCCACTATGCTGGCCTGATGCAGGAAATAAATAGATTAAATCACTACCAGATTAACCTTTTATACAAGTACATGGGTATTAATGCAACACTGATGACAGCAGTGACCCGCGCCACCTCCCACACTCTGTAAAACATGTATGTATGACCACAGGCTCTTATTTTGTAGTTTCAGTTATTTTCCATGGCTAAATCACTGCAACCATGTAAAAAAAAAAAGTCAGTTTTGAGTCAAACTACTAATGATTCAGAAGGAACTCATGACGCTACGTTTGTACATCAATCAGTCACGATAATAAAACTTGTTTTAAAGTTGAGGCTGATGGACGGGGATGCAAAATCTGGCAGCAGAATAACAGCATTAGTTGTTTTTGTACTGACATTGATGAATATTTGGTTATTTCCTATTTGAAAACAGAACATAAGTCAGATGAATGTAGTCAGTGGAAATGCCAACTCTTTCTGGCCGTTGCAGCCTTGCAAGCTGGAGCCACAACACGACAATGCACACAACATCTTACTTGTAATGCACTTAGATGTTGCACATATTAAGGTAAAAAAAATACATAAATGAATAAAAAGTAAAAAAAAAAAAAAAAAGAAAAAGAAAATAGCATTAAAATAAATCTGAATTGATTATACAGTGACATTTCTTCTCAAATTAAGCTCCCAAATTTTCTCTATCACCTCTGTCAGCTTTACTCCCTTGAAATATAACCCAACAACACACAGGTTCATATTTCTTCACGTGTCCACTCCAGTGTCAGGTCGTCTCTCAGGTTTAACAGAGCCTCCTATTGTCTGTGTGAAAAACAGAGTCAGTATTGATTATTAGCTGTCGGCCTGACAAATATTGACCATTGTGACTTCCCACCACATCCACAGATTAGAAACTGACCGCAGAGCCTGTCTGAAGGGAAAAGCACGTGTATCTGCAGCGGCGTGATGAAATACAGCAGCAGTGTGTAAACAACAGAGACCTTGAGTTAGGTTTCACACCTCTGCTTAGTTTGCCATGAACTGAACTCTTCCCTATTGGTGTCATATGTTGCTGGGTTGCACAGGTGTTAGTCACAACCAATATACTACAAACGTGGTTTGAAAGTAACAAGTTTTAAAGGGATAGTTCAACATTTTGGCAAATTGGCCCATTGCCACAATCCCTGTTTTAGGAATAGGTTTGTTGCCTTTAATTGTCGCTGCAAGCTATTTTTAGAACGGCGGAGCAGAGCCGCGAGCTGCTCAAAACTACGCTACGGAGGCTAATGGAATTTCTTGGTTTCCCTCATCAAACTCATCAGATACACAATCCAACAACTTCAAAACGCTCTGGTGGACAAGTTGTGACCTGCACATTCACCACACTATGAGATAATAACGGAACATTACGAGACAGAGTTGTTTTTGATGCAAATGCAGAGACTGCTTGCCGAAAAACTGCAGTTTGGCATAAATTTACCTCAAAACAGCTCTCATAACGTTCCATTATTATCTCATGGCGTGATGAAATTTTGCTGTTTCTTCTTCAGAGATTTGTCACCTGCAGGCTTCACTTTGTCTTGAGGAGAGAAAGAAAGAAAGAAAGAAAGAAAGAAAGAAAGAAAGAAAGAAAGAAAGAAAGAAAGAAAGAAAGAAAGAAAGAAAGAAAGAAAGAAAGAAAGAAAGAAAGAAGAGTTTAGCCTATGCAATAACCCTGATTTCTGTGGAATTACATCGTGGAAGATTGATGTCCAATGTGATTATGCAGTTTGCAAAACCAACCAATTTCCCCTCAACCTTAAAATCTTTCTCCTTGTAAAACAGACATATTCTGTATGATGGCCTCTACAGCCATGCACCTTGTCCTGGACAGCCGCTGTGTGTTACTGTATGTGTCTCCCTCCACCTTCTGGTTAGCAGAGTGCAAATCAATACCTGTCTGTCCAGAGAGAATTTAGAATCAGCTGACCTCATTTATTGTTTTATTTTATCTCCCATCACTTGTACAGCACACCACACATCAACACCCTTTCCCAACAGTAACTTATATTTTCATCATTGCACGTGTTCTATTTCTATTATACGATTTTGCTTGCTCCTCTAAGTGCAGCTATGAGCCACTTTGTCATGGCCTAACAACCACTGATTGTAAAAACTTGAAGTTCATGCACAAAACCCTTAACTCTGACATGCAAATCCCTGATGAGGCTGAACACAGCCTGACATCCTCAGGCAGAGCTCTAATTCTCTGGTCAAGGCCAAACACCAGAGGAGGCTGAGTGTTGGGGTCAGGTCAGGACTTTTGGCTCTGGAATGACCTCCGAGATGAAATCAGGCAGACTCGCTCTGTTTCCTCTTTTTAATCTCTCTTAAAAATACTCAGTTTTACAATTTCATTTCCTTCAAGTCTTTTATGGTTTGGTGTTTTTACTCTGTGATTTATTGCAATTATTCTCCTTATTATTATTTTTCTTTGCCTTTAAAAATAGTAGCACTAACAACAGTAATGTCAACTGAGTGATGATTGATCGCAGGGTAAAATCCTAATATTATTGTGCATCTACCAGTGGCATTATGGGTCTAATTCAAAATCTGTGATAGGAGGTGCCATCGGCCACATCCCCCCCGCCAACGTCCAGCATCCAGGCCAGTTCTAGGCGTTCAGCCCGAACAGCAGAGGGACGACAGGAGAAGTTACATCAAGTTTTGTGTGTTAGAGAATGTCTCAGTGACTCGGTCCAATCCTTTAAAAAAGCCTCTAATTAAAAAGTTTAATAGACGATTAAACCACATCATCCAGTCTGTGTGCTTCTCGTTTCAAATTCATTCCTCCATAGCAATCAGACCAGTGGGACCCGGGCGTGCGGTTTTACACACTCAGCCACACACATACTCACACACACAACCACACATACACTGAATTCATTTTTTCTTCTTTCATTTCTTTTTGGTTTTTCTTTTATTTGCTTTATTTTATTCACTCTTTCATTCTTTCATGTGTGTGTGTGTGTTTTCTTTCTTTATTTCTTTGTTTCTTTCTTTCCTCCTCACCCCCATCCACATCCCCTGTGTTGGGTCTGGTGGGGTCTCTGGTGGGGAGCACATGTACAGGATTATCAGAAGCTTGTAAGGGAGCAGATAGTGTTTCTCCTGCTAATTTCCACCCCTTTTTTTCTGTCTCCCATCATGCAATGATCTGTCTCTGCCCGGGGTCAGGCTTAGGTGTCGGGTTACTCGGCGTAGCCACAGTCAAATAATCCCTGTGCAGATCCCAGTGCTCACTTGAACTGAGGTGTTCTGCCTCTTCTTGAATTTATTTGGGAGCTTTAGTAGTCAACTTCCACAATGGTCCTGATAGTGACGTCATTGTTCCAGTGGACATAGAACATGGGAGGTCTGTGCTGATGGTGTTCATGGAGGCAGAGGAATAGAGGGCATAGGAGGACAGGCTCTTATGGTCAGATCGCATACTATATATCAATTCAATATACTTCTTTCTATTGGTGGTTGTATGTGAGTGTGGAGTGTGATGATCTTTTACAACCACATGGGTGTTTCTTCATTCTCTCACATGACCCATTTGAATATTACCTGAAATACTGAACCTACAGCGCCACCTGTAATGAACCTTGGTTGTAATGGTTACCATAATAAACATACTGTAGTGACTTACCAAATGTCATAGCTTCATTAGGTTTAGGCACAAAAACTAGGCTACTTTCTTTGTTTTAGGAAGTAAAAGCACTTGAATCTGATTTCAGTCAAAACTCACTAAGAATCGAACCTCACGCTCCTTCATGAGTAAGTAAGTACTTTATTTGTATAGCACCCTTCTCAGTACGAATACACAGAGTGCTTCACATCGTAGATAATGAAAGTCATGAAAGTCCTGAGTCTGATTTTGTGTTCTTTATATCACACCACCGCATCTCTGTTTCTAGTCCTGCCACTAGATGCCACATAATGGGTCATAATAAGCTGCACAACATATAACCTATAGGCTCTTTAAAAAAAAAAAAATGAGGACAATCTCTGTTTTAGATACAGCCCTAAAAATCACTATTTATATATTCCTTCCCAACTGACTTCAAAAATTATTCATGTTTCTATTTCTTATCAAGGCGTAACTATGGACAGTCTGAGTCAAGTGAGCCTTTATTTCTCTCTTGATAGATGGGTTGCAACAACAGCAGACCTCACAGCAGCTATGAGGATAATCCCTCATCATGTAAAGTGAGTGGAGCCTCCCACAGCCATCATGGGATAACCCATGACTTCATTTTTGTTTTATTATTTAATAATTCCAGATTTTCAGGGTCTTTGTTTTTTTGTTTTTTTTTGTGTGTGTGTGTGTGTTTTCGTTTTGAAATCACAGGGTGTTGTGTAAAACTCTGACATGATGGGCGCCGCCAGTCTGCTGCGTCACCCTGCGTCGCACTGTCGGGTTTCGTGTCACACGTATCACACCCACGAGGTTCACTCCCACCCAGAACCTGCTGTGGCTGTTTTTTAAGAAATCTTGTACGCCATTGTTCTTGCTGATTGATTCAGAGATAAGCTGCCAACTAGTGTAAAAAAAACATGACGCTGTGGTTTTGTTTTCTGTTGTCCTCCCTACATTTTGACTCACTAGTCACCACAAGCTCCTATAAAACTTTTGTATTTATGTCAAATATTTGCAGCAATACACACCTGTAATCACCTGCTTGAAAAAAAGGCAGTGTTTTCTAATGAGATTCAGGTTTAGATTACCATGTGCAATGAGTGAAGAGCAAAGTTTACCAAAACTAAATGAGCTACTTGCTCACAGTTTTTTGCTGCTTTGTAACTGAGTAATACACAAATACATAACAGCAACACTGTAACTTTATCCACAGTGGTTCATGTTTTACAGGTTTTGGTCGGATGCTAAGGGCCGACACATGAAACACTCAGTCCTCTCTGTGTGTGGACTTTGCAGAAATGCACAGTAGAAAACCACACACACACATACACACACACACACACACACACACACACTTCATCCCGAGGCAGTGACCCTGTTTGTAATAAAGAAGAAACAGGGATTTCTCTGTAATTAGCCTCCCAGTAAAGGAGCTTAGCATGGACCAGCTGAACCGAGCTGACGGAGAGCCAACGTGCTCAGTCACCACCGAGCCCCTGTCCCTGAAAAACCACGTAGACTGCGGCATCTTTCTGCCGCTGTAACCTGACGCGGGTGGAGCTCATTAGAAACGGGAGATAAAGATCAACAGGGTTATTAAAAAAGAAGAGCATGTTACATCCTCCTTCGACTGGTTCTCGGTTGTTTCCACTGCGTCTCCGCTCTTCTCCCAGGCCCCGATTGAATTAACATCACGTCCCGGGCCGGATGAAATCAGTCATGCGCTTTTTTTTCTTTTTTCTTCTCTTTATGAAAATAAAATACAAAAACAAAATAAAGTAAAAACACACAGAGCAGGGACAGTATTGCAAGACGGGGGCTTGCACCTTCTTGTTGCCTCCCTCCCTCCTCTTCCCTCCTCCTCCCTTCTGTTCCATCTAATTTACCTCATGGTAGTTTTTTGGTTGATTTTTATGTCTTGCTTCCTCTTGTCTTATTCCAAACCTCAATGTTTGAAGCTCTAAATCCTGCCAACCACTGATGCTTGACCTTTTTTTTTTCCCTCCCTCACATACAGTATATCCTACAGTAGGAGCTGGTACCAGGGTTTTGAATAATGAACTCCCCCATATCACATCCTGAGAAATAGCTATACAGCAGGAATTTATTGTTGGGAAACTGACCTAGATATGCAAATGTTTGTAAGTGTTTTTCTTCTGCCTCTTGATCTCCTAATGCCGGCCCAGAATAGACAGTTCTTGATCTTATTAACTTAATTTCCTAAGCCATAAAAAGTATTTTAAAAAAGCCAGTGCTATATCATTATTTGTAAAACCTTAAATTTTAGTGATCTGAATGAAAATGTCACAAGTATCTGTTTGTTTAACCATATTCCTGTGTTGCCCATTGGGGTTAAAGCATGTTATTTATGTGCTTTTATAAGCGGGGAAGTCACAAAAGGCCATAAAAATAAAGAAAATATATGTGTGAGGAAATTATCCCAGAGTTCAGTGGGCGACAGAATCACAGTTAGACCCACAAAAAAAATGAGTATGTGTTGTCTGCTCATGTACGCCTGAGCGCCGACATGTTTGTGAGTGTGTGTCAGGAGGAACATAAATGTAAGACTTGACCCCGGGAGGTTGACCTTTCCCCTAGAGGTCATCCAGAGGTCGAACAGCTGTGGGCAAGAATGATGGGAGCTGTCTGGCTCGTGCTTGTCATTGAAGTTTGGCTTGGTGAAATACACACTCTATGTTTGCTGACTTGTTACTGTTTGTCACAGAGCTCTGCTAACTTGCTAGGTCGGTTCAGCTGTCTGCCTTTTTTTTTTTTGTACATACCAGTGCAGTGTGTGTGTGTGTGTGTGTGTGTGTGTGTGTGTGTGTGTGTGTCTTGGAGCGTGCCAACGGTGAAACTCTTAAAGAGGCTAATCATTTTCTGTCCCCTCTCATAATACAACACTGTAAATGACATCATTAGTTAATGTTTGCAGTACAAAGCTGTGGAGGAAATACCACTGTATCCTGACTTCCCACAAACAGATTTCTGCTGCAGGGTTAATGATCTGACTACTCAGCCATAGTGACTTACTTAACATGGGCTGTTTACCTGCTAAAAGGAGTTGCTTTATCTGTTTTCATTATAATTCCCTGTGTTGAATTACATTTTTGGAAAGTCCAAACCAGAATTTATATGGATCACTACAATGCAAGATGTGTAGATGTTAAATTAGGCCACATTTGGTATGGAAAACATTCCAATGCATGCATTGCACATCATATAAATTCAGTTCATCATTTCAACCAAGTTTTAAATGGTTATTTCACAATATGAAATAAGGATGAGCTGTAATGCATGGTGATATAACTGGTGATGGGTCACAAAACATCAAGCGTGTATGTTTGGCAGTGCCAGGACTCGCTCCAGATGCAGCTGTGGGTTCAGTTTGAAGCGTGTAATCGACTTCAAATGTCCTATTCAGAGACAAACTAGAATACAATGTGAAGCATGAACGATTTTGATGAGGCTAAAAGTCTTGTGCCGTGCCTGTGCTTCGCCAGCAGCAGTAACGATATAAAACTCCTTCAAAGCAAAAGCATTATCTCAGCCATTGTGAAATTATAAAAGCTTTAATTGGCACTAAATTTCACAAAATTTGGGGTTAGATGTCAAATTATATTAAATTACTCTCGTTGGCCTGTACTTAACCCTTACACTCATAGGGATACTGTGGTTTTTAAATGATATTTTAATGTGTGAGCTCGTGACAAAGAGAAATTATATTGACTCAGTTTTCAGTCTCAAAAGGTCATCATTGCGTACTGTATCACTGACTTTAGGACTGTCTATAAAAGTAAATCTATCCCTTTTAAATAATGTGTGGATTATATTGTAACTAACACACACATACTGGAATTCTGCTTAGTTGTTGATGGCTTTATAAGGTATTTCCAAGACATTAATTTATTTTATGACAGCCTTATCTGCACCTTCCTCAATGGTGTAATCAGTTTCCAGGTCATGCCAGGAAAGATGATACAGCAAATGTGACATGAAAGACGTTAGCTGCACCTTACTCAGGTTCCTCATTTGTGAGTTTATTTCCTCAAAGTTCCACCCACATCTATCTATTGGACCTTGACCAGCTGATCTGTTGTTGTGGGTTTTGTCTGTGACGTGTGAAGATTGTTCCAGTCTCATCAAATGTCACAGAACCTTCCGAGGAACTGCTGTAAACATGTTCTTTATCGGCTTGTGATTTATTATTCACAAACAGCTGTCTCATTTGAGCTGCTTTGCTTCAGTGCTTAGTCTGTCATCACTCTTAACTTTAAGACTACATGGTAAAAATCAAACACAACAATAAAGCTTGCGAGTGTCAAAACACAAAGGAAAAGACTTAAGAAAAAAAGTATTTTATATGAGCTAACTAAGTCACCATGGCAACCGGACTATCTGGACTGGGGAGTGTCACACACCTGAATTTACGGAAGTTAAACATTTCAAATGGTAACCTGATTATTTGAAGGAAGAAGATTTTTTCTTTTTTTAACTGATGAGTTCATGAAATTGGCTTATCTTTTACTTGACCTCTCAATTACTGTGTACAAGGTTTCCATTTTAATATTGCACAAAACCTATAGCTAGTGTTTTCAAAGACATATTAGCAATAATTAAAATAGTGGGGCCAATTTTTAAGAAGTTGCTCATGGCCGAGGGCTCAGTCATTTCTAATCTGTGTTTTAACTGATTTAGTCAGATGAAATGACAACGTCTCGCCCTGTCACCACAAGTTGGTTGAAATGCTGAAAAAGCAGAGTCATTTTGAAAGCATGGCTAGTGTGTGTGTGTGTGTGTGTGTGTGTGTGTGTGTGTGTGTGTGTGTGCGTGTGTGTGTGTGTGTGTGTGTGTGTGATTATGACAATAACTTCCTGCTTTGTTTCTTATTTTGCCCAGAGCTCCTGACCTCACCCTACACTACCAGTTGTACCACCCGATTTCTCTGTCCCATTAAGGCAGATCAACACATTTTTAAATCTATTCCTTACATAATTACATTTTTTTGTTTGCTTTGTTGTTGGAAAGGATAAAGGACTCAACCCTCCAAACCTTTCATATATGAGGGCCTTGCTTTGCCCAGTGTCAGTTGCTATGCTATGATTGGACAGTTGCTGCTGGGTCAGAGTGGGCTTATCAAAGTGTAGGTTGGGTCCATGGCATCTGGGAGAGCCCCAGTTTCCATGTAACCCTGTAAATCCAGTTTAATGCCACTGTTTTTTAGACAATGCTTATCATTTCAATACAAAATTGTATTTTCTAAAACTAAATAGTCACTCTTTTGGCTTGATAGATGGGTAAGGTTTGTCCAAAGTAGTTTTGCTTATCCAAGAGTAAAAAACACAGGAAAATCAAGCAGAATGTCAAGTTATTACGAACCACAAGAGCGAGCACAACTGCCAAATCTGGTTAAATCACTGTTCACTTTATAAGAATTATAGGTGTGATTAGAGCATGTTCTTGGCTGAAAGAAGCTGCTGTCTATAACATTTAGTTTTATTTCAGGCCAGATTCTTTATAAAACCCTTGATTTACCATGAACTACTGTTGGACAATACACCCACCCACTTTATCCTTAAGAATTTAAGACACATCTATTTAGCAGTACCCTGTTAATATCGATGTGCACGTTTTTTTGTGTGTGGTCCGTTTACCTTCTTTCCTTAGCAACACATGTTCCCTCGCAAATTATTTTTTAACATTTTCTCTTTATTCACAACCCACAAATTTCCAGCCCAGTTATTCTGACTGCTTCATGCCACACAATCAATCCTGCTGTTACCTTTCTTTCTCATGCCAGCATGTCAACAAACACACGTTCACCTCCTCACCTCAAAATGCGTATCGACCTCTAAACTCTCAGACTATGATGTCATCAGTGAACATCCACACAGGAAACATGAAAATTTTGATGGTTAATCGTAACAGAAACCATAAAAAGCCCACATGGTAACAAAGCCCTGTAAATAATCATAGACATCTTATTTAATGATGTATGGCCGATGACTTCATTTAACCCCATCAGTCAACCTTCACACTCTTTGTGTAGTTCCTGGTTATGAGAATGAGCTACAGGGGGCTACAAGGGTCACTGAACTTTTTTTTGACGATGGATGATAACAGAACGATGATGAAAGCAAAGAAAAATTACATAATTTACTACACTTTCCCCCCCCAAATACAATTATGATTGGGTCGTGTTTATATCCTGAAACAAGGCTTTACTAAAAGTGAAATCTGTGTGCCAAATGTGCAATAACTAAGATGAAAAGAAGGGGAAGGGAATGAGTAAGATTAAATTGGGTAGTATTAGCAAGGAAGTAAATAAAACTAGAAAATTTCCTCTCGGGAAATTTTGAATGGGCCACGGGAGCTACTGCGGGTTGTGCCATCTCTGTCAACATGGGAATCAAACCCACGATCTTAAGGTCAAGACAGAGCTGATCAGACAGACACATGATCATCTTTCTATAAGCACTGATATGGAGGAGCTGTAACCACATTAGGTTACCTGTGTGTGTGTGTGTGTGTGTGTGTGTGTGTGTGTGTGTGTGTGTGTGTGTGTGTGTGTGTGTGTGTGTGTCTGTGTCTGTGTCTGTGTGTGTCTGTGTGTGTGTGTGTGACACCAACAAGGTTTAACTTTAAAACCAGATTAAATCATGGTTTAAGTTTAAATTCTGTTGCACGTTAACTGTGTTTTAATCACATGAAGGTGTGGTGTGTGTGTGTTTGTGTGTGTGTGTGTGTGTGTGACTGTAATCACATGAAGCTGGCTCGAGAGTCTGTGTGTGTGTGTGTGTGTGTGTGTGTGTGTGTGTGACTGTAATCACATGAAGCTGGCTCTAGAGTCTGTGTGTGTGTGTGACTGACTTGACACATAGTTAGTTAGTAGCTGCATCCTGTGTCAGTCTGATTTAGCTGTGTCTGTGTTTATATAACATTTAAACACGAGCGCCAGGTGGATTGTTTATGAAGTTAACGAGCTCTGGCCTGAGGATCAAAGAGGTTACCATGGCGATAGGGGCCCCCCGCAGGCTGAGACAGACAGAAACGTGGGAAAAACAGCCATTTTCTGCCTCTAAACCGGTCTCACAATTAGGCTTAGCATGACAAAACGGTAACTCCTATCAGAACAAAACACAGATCAACGTTGCTCTAAGGACTTACTGAAAATTTCGGTACGATTTGGTGTTTTCTACAGTAAATATTTTGGCGACGCTGGCAGTTTTAAAACATCAGGCTGTTCTGCTCCTCTCAGAAAATATTTGTATTGGACTCAATGAGGAGCAGGGACAGACGTGGCCGCACTCAGAGGCTGATTCTGTAAGTTCTGTAAGTCTCTCTGATATTTTGAGCACATGACATGAGAGATAACAAGTTTGTCTTACAAATTCTGAAAAAATTATGTCTGTAGAGTGTAAATTGTGGCCGTGCTCACAGTTTATCCAGAAAAAATACAGAATGTTTCTTCACTCTCTCCCACTCTAACCGATGATGTCACGCACTCTGACACGAACATTCCATGCAATACACACCCATTATAAACTCATAATTTCTCCAAAAATGATCATGGTCATTGATCAGGGATTGATCAAAAAACTATATGACCTATCAAAACGTGGAGTAATACGACAATACACAAGACTTGTGTCTACTGTTTAAAGTTTAAATGGAGTCTCTAGGTGAAAGTATGCCTGAGCAGTAGACTTTTGTTAAACTCCAATGATTGGTCTTTTTCGGTCTTTTTTTTCGCCCGTCCCATTGACTTACATGCAAAATTTTTGCGCAGTTTTTCGCGACTACGTCGCGAAAAATTCGTAAACTGTTGAGAAAAGTAATAGCACACCGATCCCGATCAGGACGCACGTTTTGATATATAATATGTCCTGCAACTCTTCGAGTTGCAGGACTAGTAGCACATCGAAAATCGGCCGGAAGTGGAAAAATAATAATAATAACTAGAAAATTTCCTCTCGGGAAATTTTGAATGGGCCACGGGAGCTACTGCGGGTTGTGCCATCTCTGTCAACATGGGAATCAAACCCACGATCTTAAGGTCAAGACAGAGCTGATCAGACAGACACATGATCATCTTTCTATAAGCACTGATATGGAGGAGCTGTAACCACATAGGTTACCTGTGTGTGTGTGTGTGTGTGTGTGTGTGTGTGTGTGTGTGTGTGTGTGTGTGTGTGTGTGTGTGACTGTAATCACATGAAGCTGGCTCTAGAGTCTGTGTGTGTGTGTGTGACTGACTTGACACATAGTTAGTTAGTAGCTGCATCCTGTGTCAGTCTGATTTAGCTGTGTCTGTGTTTATAAACATTTAAAACGAGCGCCAGGTGGATTGTTTATGAAGTTAACGAGCTCTGGCCTGAGGATCAAAGAGGTTACCACGGCGATAGGGGCCCCCGCAGGCTGAGACAGACAGAAACGTGGAGAAAAAGAGCCATTTTCTGCCTCTAAACCGGCCTCACAATTAGGCTTAGCATGACAAAACGGTAACTCCTATCAGAACAAAACACAGATCAATGTTGCTCTAAGGACTTACTGAAAATTTCGGTACGATTTGGTGTTTTCTACAGTAAATATTTTGGCGACGCTGGCAGTTTTAAAACATCAGGCCGTTCTGCTCCTCTCAGAAAATATTTGTATTGGACTCAATGAGGAGCAGGGACAGACGTGGCCGCACTCAGAGGCTGATTCTGTAAGTTCTGTAAGTCTCTCTGATATTTTGAGCACATGACATGAGAGATAACAAGTTTGTCTTACAAATTCTGAAAAAATTATGTCTGTAGAGTGTAAATTGTGGCCGTGGTGGCAATTTATCCAGAAAAAATACAGAATGTTTCTTCACTCTCTCCCACTCTAACCGATGATGTCACGCACTCTGACACGAACATTCCATGCAATACACACCCATTATAAACTCATAATTTCTCCAAAAATGATCATGGTCATTGATAATGGATTGATCAAAAACTATATGACCTATCACAAAACGTGGAGTAATACGACAATACACAAGACTTGTGTCTACTGTTTAAAGTTTAAATGGAGTCTCTAGGTGAAAGTATGCCTGAGCAGTAGACGTTTGTTAAACTCCAATGATTGGTCTTTTTCGCTCTTTTTTTTCGCCCGTCCCATTGACTTACATGCAAATTTTTTGCGCAGTTTTTCGCGACTACGTCGCGAAAAATTCGTAAACTGTTGAGAAAAGTAATAGCATACCGATCCCGATCAAGACGCACATTTTGATATATAATTTGTCCTGCAACTCTTCGAGTTGCAGGACTAGTAGCGAATCGAAAATCGTCCGGAAGAGGAAGGAGAATAATAAGAAAAAATCCACACAATAACAGTAGTGCCCGGGCTTCGCCCGGGCACTGGTCCCTGCAGCTATTTCATAGCTGTTGGGACCAGTGCCCGGTGCGATTGCCCGTGGCCCTAACTAGAAAATTTCCTCTCGGGAAATTTTGAATGGGCCACGGGAGCTACTGCGGGTTGTGCCATCTCTGTCAACATGGGAATCAAACCCACGATCTTAAGGTCAAGACAGAGCTGATCAGACAGACACATGATCATCTTTCTATAAGCACTGATATGGAGGAGCTGTAACCACATTAGGTTAACTGTGTGTGTGTGTGTGTGTGTGTGTGTGTGTGTGTGTGTGTGTGTGTGTGTGTGTGTGTGTGTGTGTGTGACTGTAATCACATGAAGCTGGCTCTAGAGTCTGTGTGTGTGTGTGTGACTGACTTGACACATAGTTAGTTAGTAGCTGCATCCTGTGTCAGTCTGATTTAGCTGTGTCTGTGTTTATAAACATTTAAACGAGCGCCAGGTGGATTGTTTATGAAGTTAACGAGCCCTGGCCTGAGGATCAAAGAGGTTACCACGGCGATAGGGGCCCCCGCAGGCTGAGACAGACAGAAACGTGGAGAAAAACAGCCATTTTCTGCCTCTAAACCGGCCTCACAATTAGGCTTAGCATGACAAAACGGTAACTCCTATCAGAACAAAACACAGATCAACGTTGCTCTAAGGACTTACTGAAAATTTCGGTACGATTTGGTGTTTCTACAGTAAATATTTTGGCGACGCTGGCAGTTTTTAAAAACATCAGGCCGTTCTGCTCCTCTCAGAAAATATTTGTATTGGACTCAATGAGGAGCAGGGACAGACGTGGCCGCACTCAGAGGCTGATTCTGTAAGTTCTGTAAGTCTCTCTGATATTTTGAGCACATGACATGAGAGATAACAAGTTTGTCTTACAAATTCTGAAAAAATTATGTCTGTAGAGTGTAAATTGTGGCCGTGGTAGCAATTTATCCAGAAAAAATACAGAATGTTTCTTCACTCTCTCCCACTCTAACCGATGATGTCACGCACTCTGACACGAACATTCCATGCAATACACACCCATTATAAACTCATAATTTCTCCAAAAATGATCATGGTCATTGATCAGGGATTGATCAAAAACTATATGACCTATCAAAACGTGGAGTAATACGACAATACACAAGACTTGTGTCTACTGTTTTAAAGTTTAAATGGAGTCTCTAGGTGAAAGTATGCCTGAGCAGTAGACTTTTGTTAAACTCCAATGATTGGTCTTTTTCGGTCTTTTTTTTTCGCCCGTCCCATTGACTTACATGCAAAATTTTTTGCGCAGTTTTTCGCGACTACGTCGCGAAAAATTCGTAAACTGTTGAGAAAAGTAATAGCACAGCGATCCCGATCAGGACGCACGTTTTGATATATAATATGTCCTGCAACTCTTCGAGTTGCAGGACTAGTAGCACATCGAAATCTGGCCGGAAGTGGAAAAATAATAATAACTAGGAAAAAATCCACACAATAACAGTAGTGCCCGGGCTTCGCCCGGGCACTGGTCCCTGCAGCTATTTCATAGCTGTTGGGACCAGTGCCCGGTGCGATTGCCCGTGGCCCTAATAATAAGAAAAAATCCACACAATAACAGTAGTGCCCGGGCTTCGCCCGGGCACTGGTCCCTGCAGCTATTTCATAGCTGTTGGGACCAGTGCCCGGTGCGATTGCCCGTGGCCCTAATTAAGAGACCATAAGAGTTTGGAAATTAAAAATGTACCGCAAATTAAATCTCTGTTTGCACTTAAAAGCTCAGCTGTGGCTTTTGTCAGCATCACAATATTGACCATTCAAGCTGTGCAGCTCTGTTTAAAAACGAGTAGAAAGCCAAGTTAGCAGCTATGTGAGTCTACACTATTTCCTGCTTTACTAACAGGTTTAACAGTCTAAAATTCTGTTGATTTATCATGTTTACCTTGCCTGGGTATACCCATGCTGCCTTGTACCCATGCTGCCTTGCGCACAATTTTATTCGCTCTGCAAGTCAGCCTGGAAACCATGGACCCAATTTTTCCCTCAACGAGAAAGCCAATCACAGAACGGGTGAGGGGGCAGCAAGACGATGGCGACACACCGAAGCAACTTTGTTGATAGTTTATCGATCCAACATGGCAGCAGACGCTTTACCTTTCGATGCAGCGTGTTTTAAGTAGTTTAAAGCGCAAGTTTATTTTGAAAAATTAGCAACATATAGCCTTTTTTTCCCTCATCGTATTTCTGTTGCTCTACATAGCTACATCATCGGGTATGATTGATGCGATTGGCTATATAGACACATTTGATAGACATTTGTAGCGCCCAATAAACAGCTCTGAGCTTTCGTAAACCATGCCTCAATACGAAAAAATTAACAGGTGGTTCTCAGAACGAATTTCAGCTTTGAGGTCGACGAATCAACGTGTGCTGGAAGTGCCCAGATCAAAATATAAACACTGGGGTGACCGAGCCTTTTCTGTCGCTGCTCCCAGGCTCTGGAACAAGCTCCCCACCGAGATGCGTCTCATCTCGGACCCGGGCCTTTTTAAATCCAGGCTAAAGACCTATTTATTTAGGATGGCTTTTAATACCCAGTAGCACGATGGCACTTTTATCTTATTTTATTTTATTTTAACTTATTTGACTTTGCTGTATTTTATTGCTCTCACTGTTTTTTATTGTTTTTTTAAAATTGTTTTTATTTCTGCTTCTTTCTTTCTATTATTACACTATGTAAAGCACTTTGGTACTCCGAAAGGATTGTTGTAAAGGGCTGTATAAATAAAGTACATTTACATTTACATTTACATTCAATCTACACTGAGATGAGGTCTTAGTCAGGCTAATGTTTACCATGTTTACTGTTATAGTTGACTGTGCTAACATTTGCTAATAGGGTATACATTTAAAGTGCAACTGGTACTGATAAAACTGCCATTTGAAGGTATTCAGGCAAACCCATAGATGATGATGATGTTGCCTTACTAATGTGTTGTTTTCACCAGTTTAGGAGCTTTTCCTCAGGCGATCATCTGAGGGCAGAGGATGTTGTTATGATGCTACGTCCTTTGAGACAAATTGTTTGTGAAAAAATAGGCTATACAAATAAAATTGCATTGCCTTGCCTACAAACCACATGTTTATAAGTCATGGAAGTGCTGAAAAAAAAAAAGCCACAGGATTACCAAAGTCAAAGTACTAAGATGTCATGGCAGTCTATCTCATAGCTCAGTGTCTTTTCTGGCCCATTGCATGTACATGTATCACATGCTTTGCCTTTGTTCACACACTTCAGAGTGTACCACCATTTCCCACATGTAACTGAGCTATGTTCACTGTGTGCGGTTGTGTTGCCAAGGCTGCGTTTTCCCATGCATCGTAAACTGCCCTGGGTGCACGGCAGTGGTTGCAGGGTGCCCTGTAAAGAGACCAGGGGATGTGAGCTGTTTGCCAAAACATTATAATGTGTTGTATACAGTAAGCAGGACTTTTAATTACAATATGCCGTGTTTGCACAAAGGTGTTTGTTACAAAATTCCCAAAGGGCAACTGTTGGGATTGAACTACTTTGTTTTGTTTGTAAGTCTTATACATTAGGTGTGTGTGTGTACCAGACAGCTTCGATTAAACAGAGATAACAAACAGCGATGCCAATCAGCACACTTACAGTACCACACAAGCGCACAGCTCAGGTGGGCCAATCAGGTCATCTGGGTTCGGTTAATGCTCCCCAGGATCAGTCCTGCTCTGCTTCTGCTTCTGCTGCTGCTGCTGCTGTTTAACTCTCGGCCAGCTGGCCTCTGACCAGCGCACCCGGGAGACAATCGGCCTCTTCAGACAGACACGGGGAGGAATCACCGTAACGAGAGCCGTAACGTGAACAGCAGCATCTGAGCAAAGATTAAGAGTTGAAATAATAGCTCATGTAAGGACTTAATCAGAGAAGGAGAACATGCTGGCTGCACCCTCCACTGGTGTAAGCTGAGATAAAGATGACAAAGACTGTAAAATGGTACATGTTTATGTTGGCACGATGCACCGGTATTTACATAAAACTGAGGAAAATATGTAACGATAAACTCCGCTCATGCAAAGCAGGTAATGTAACAGCTTATTTGCAATCAATGAACATCTAGAATGGGTTCATGCAGTGGAAAAATGCATTTTAATATATATACCTAAATGGTTCTTTAGTCCAAAGCAACTCACAGAGGATGATTGTAAACATTGTTAGTATGGATATTCACATTCTGCCATGCAAGACTGAATATTTCATAATGCAGGCTATTGCTCACTTTCTAGCATGTTTTTTTTCCACATATGACTTAGGTTGTTTTAAATTCCTTCCAACCATCCATCACCTGGCCATCAATCTCTTCATCAGTCCAGAGACATATCTATCTGTCTCTCTCTCCTCACTCACTCCACTGTTTCTTGTTTTTGGAGTTAAACAGTGAAATTCTAGCTACTTATGTTGAAGTGTCCTTGTTTTAAACCTCTGAATGTTTCTATGTATCCAGATGTTTTTGTGTTGTCATCTTCTTTTTCTGTGTTGAACAACTTTTGACATGAATAAGAATGGAATCACAAAAAAAGCTTTGGTACATAAGGTTGGTTTAGCTATAGTAGTTATTCAGTGTCACATTGATTCCACACCTCTTGATTTACATCTAATGTAACCATGCAGTGCCAGTGTAGGAAGTAGTGTATCAAGGCAGAAAGTAAAGACTGGAGATCAGGGAGGCAGTTGAATAAGGAACAAGTTTCCTCGATGCAAAACACGCGACTTTGACCTCGTCTTTCCTGTGATATCTGCTATTTTGCAGGTGTCAGATAATGTACTTCCACAAGCAGAGTGATTCAGTCTGAGTGTCAGGCTGACCAAAGCTCTGGCTATTCACAAAACAATGTTTTCTTCCTTCACATTTTGTGTTCAGTTCATCCCTGCTTCATTGTATCATTCACATGTACAGTATCTGGTCATCCACTTACGTGAAAAACACTAGAATAGATACAGAGATGATAAATCCATCACAATAAAGTTTATTTTAGAAGTGGTTCCTTTTGGAAACGGTGCAGCCTCGTTCCCATGAATATATCACAGACCTTTGTAACTTACAATGAGTACAGCTCCACATCTGGACATCTCTATTTGCTCGTAGCATTAATAGAATATTACTTTTATATTACGCTGCATTTGTGAGGTCCATGCTTTAAGCACTGGCTACTGTGTCTCACACTTGATTTATTGGCCAGTGTGATTTTCCAATCTCAATCACTGAGAACTTTCATGGTGTGTAATCATCCAAATCTCCTCTGTGTAAATCTGTCCCCAGGCTCGGTCCGAGCCAGACTTTTTCCTTTATTTTTGGCTGGATATTATCTGTGCAGATAAGACTGTATACACACATGCTTACATACAGTCAGGGACAACGACTGTATATAATCGCAGGATTTAAACCAAGATTAGAACAATAAATATCAGGTGTTGCTGTCAGTCCATAAGAGACAAAGCTGGTCCTCATACGTCTTGAGAAACTCATATTAGATGGGAAACAGAGACAGATTTCTTTACCCACAGTAGTAGAAATGAAACCAGAAGGCAACGCAACAGTGTTTGCAATGTTACAGTAAAATACAAACGAAAGCTGCTTTTTTGACTTTTGTTTCTTTTTTTCTAATGGAAGTTGCCATGAGGCGTTTTGGTGAACACAGAAAATGAAAAATTGGAGTACAATTATAATATAGCAGGAAAAGCACAGGTGTTAGGCCCTACTAATGACATTAACCATGACCGTGTGATGGTGAGCCAGCGTGCACAATATGGCCCCCGGAAACCACGGCAACCAAGTGGAATTCAGTCATCATTAATCATTATCCTACAGACGTGAGAAAGGTCTATCTGTGACTGTGAGCGTCTGCACTTTTCGTGAGACAGAGTTTCACCTGCAACAATACAAACTGCTGAATCATGCTGGCGTGGCGCTGACATGCCTGGCAGTGTTTATCATCTCCTTTCATAGCTGTGATGTTGAAATTGTTAATATCCGTGTTCTCATTCTGTTCAATCCCAACGCTTTTGGTGATTCTTTGCGACCAAAATCTCACTTTGTGATTAACAAGATTAACAAAACAGTTGTTGGGGTTACATTAGGTTTTTTTGTTGTTTGCAGAGAAGCACCTGTGACATTTTGTTGACCCGTATGACCAGCTTTCTGGGAGGGAAATAAAAACCTTGAATGGCAAAGTCTTGTGCTTCCTGTTGAGGATTGTTGATTCAGTCTGGAAGGAAACAGGAACCACTCGCGATGTTGACACCATTTGGCACATGTTCTGGCATTATGAAATATGAACCGCAACACTGTTTGTCACCATTTGATTGATTTTACACTTAGCACAGCGCTGTCAACACTGAATATAAAATTACCAAGTTCATGACACGTTGTATGGTTTGGACATTAGTGGAAATGGATCTGACGTTTTGGGAGAACGATATAAATCAGGGGAATAAATTTGTTGCCATTGTTTACAAAAATCTTAACGGTGCATGCACTAAACACTTGGATGTCACAATCCCCATGGTGCACAGTGCAACAGAGTATGTTAATCTATATTTAATGGCATTTGTGTGTAAAGGAGGAGGAAAATCTTTGCCAGGAACGTACCGTACAGACGGGTCTGTGGCTGAGCCCCGTCCGGGAGCTGATAGCCCCCCTCACCAGAGTAAGAAGGTGATCGATAGTTGTCTTGCTAAATAAGAACATTCAAATAAAGTGACTGTTGTTGGACGTCACGCCTTGTTAGACGGTCAATTAAATGACAAGCATGAGACAAAAATGTACCACAAAGAAAGAAGACAGAGATCCTAAACAGCTGCAGTTAGACACAAATCAACAACAGCTTCTATTTATGGACATTATTTCATATTCAATCATTTGGCATTAAAGTATCAAGTATGGAAGCCTTGATCCGCAGTCTGCACACATTTAAAAATACATGTACATGTGCAGTACACACACATATATGACAGAACCTTTTTCTGTATCGGACCGCATTAAATTGTGAGATTGATACCTGAAGACCAGGAACCAAACCAAACATGGCAAACATGATTTGACAAAAACAGAAACATTATATCATATTACTACTGCATATAAAAAGGAAAATAGATACATAAGGGAATAAGGTTACACACACATATATGACAGAACCTTTTTCTGTATTGGATGGCATTAAATTGTGAGATGGATACCTGAAGACCAGGAACCAAACCAAACATGGCCAACGTGATTTGACAAAAACAGAAACCTTATATCTTATTACTACTGTATGCATATAAAAAGGAAAATAAATACATAAATAAAGGGAAAAGGTCGTAATTTACCTTTGGAGTGTTTCTTTCGTCGATCAAATTGTCAACATGTTGTAAACAGTTTCACAGTTTTGGAATGTCCAGTGTCCTATGAGACTTACAAGTGTGGGACGTGACTAAAAAACCTTCATGATGCAGATGTGGCCAACGCAGTTGTACCGTGAAGCAACCGTCAATTATTTTTTTCAAGAATTGATTGTTATGAAGGAAAAGATGAGAGAAGTGAGTTTGGTTTGGCACCACGCTGTGAACGTAACTTCATTAGCTGTTTGTCTATGTGATGGCCGACTGGTTTTCTTTTTCGTCACTACTTAACAAGCATGGCGGATGATAGAAGGGAGAGAGTGAGCTATGCGTGTCTAATGACCGCAGAGCTTATAGCCAACCAGCTGGCACCGACGTGTATGCTGTAATAATCTGCAGCCAGTAATTCACTGGCACTACTGACCCCGCTGTCGTCATGCTCCTTTATGAAGTATGGAAGCCGTTGCATCGCAGCAGACAAACAGACGGACCTTGTTGAGCTGTCAGTCACGTTAACAGGCCAGTAAAATCCCACCCTCGCTGTTGCGGGGGCGGGACCCTGGGTAGGGGGTTGTTGCCCTGTTAAAGTTAATGAGGGCTCATATCTTTTACTGGCAAATTTTCACCTGCATGGCATGGGGTTTGAACACCGGAGTGTGTGTCCTTTCCAAAAATGCTGCTGCTACTGCATTTTGTTAATAAACGGATGACGCAAGTGTGTTGTGTATGGTGCACAAAGGTGTGAACGGTCGGTTGTTTATATAATTCCTCGGTCCCTATGGTGTCACTACTCCTGTGCAGTGATGCAAACTACTTCTTTTATATCTGAGGGGGGAAAAACACATTTTTACCCAGCGTTGAGATGAGTGAGCCGAAGGGTTTATAACTCATGTCACTGGACTGGTGCTGTGCTGTATGTCTAGTGACAGCTTATGACAGCAATGTTGACTGATTTGTGCTCAGAGATGATGTGACTGTAACAAATGACTACACAACTGTTGAGCACTTCACTCAAATGACGAATAACAACAGGCAAGCTACATTTAATTTGCAATTTGTCGAACACTACTACTTTTCTCTCTGCTGCGCTGAGCTTTTCTGATAATTAAAGGGATAGTTCAACATTTTGGCAAATTGGCCCATTGCCATAATCCCTACAGTTTTAGGAGGTTTGTTACCTTTAATTGTCGGTGAAGAACGGCGGAGCAGAGCCGCAAGCTGCTCAGAGCTTTGCTACGGAGGCTAATGGTATTTATTTGTTTCCCTCATCAAATACACAATCCAACAACTCCAAAACGCTCTTGTGGACAAGTTATGACCTGCACATTCGTCACACTATGAGATAATAACGGCACATTACGAGAGTTGTTTTCGAGGTAAATTCATGCAAAACTGCTGATGCGCGTTCCTGTCGGGGGCTAGTCACAACTTGTCCACGAGAGCGCTTTTGGAGTTGTGGGATTGTGTATTTGATGAGGAAAACCAAGAAATCCCATTAGCCTCTGTAGCGTAGCTCTGAGCAGCTCACGACTCGGCTCCGTTGCTCTAAAAAAAAAGATGGCACCGACAATGAAAGGTAACCCCCCACCTCCCCTTATCTATACAGGGAAGGGCATTGAGACAAACCTGTCTTTTGCAAGCAGGCCATGAAACAAAATATACAATATTAAAAACATTCATTCATCCTCTGTATTGCTTAACCTCACTAGGGTCGCAGGAAAACCTATCTCACCCCTGTTAGCCCTGTGATAGACAACCATTTACACGTACACCGGGCAATTTAGAGTTGCTAATTAACCTAACCTGCATGTCTTTGGACAGGGCGAACATGCAAACGCCACACAGAGGTCCCCTGCTGGCCAGTGGGTTCTAACCCAGAACCCTCTTGCTGTGAGGCGACAGTGCTAACCACTGCACCACCGTGCCACCCTATATGAAAAACTTTTTTGAATGTATTAAGTCCCCAGTTATGAAATGAAGAGTGGAATGATGAACTGCATTTAGAGATTAAGGGTAGAGGCAGGAGAGGAGGAGTGCATATAAATTACATCACCATAATTCATAACTAAAAAAAACAAAACAAAAACTTTCTGTAATTTCTGGGAATACATAAGTCTTTTTTCTATTAAAGAATGCCAGTTTTGCTTTTAAAGACTTAGTCATCTCATCAATAGGTTTGAAACATAGCCTGTCATTTATCCAGAACCCAAGGTATTTATGAAAGGATACTATTTCAATCTGTGTTCCATTTAAAATGTCGATATTAACCCCTATAGTGAGAACATACACCAAGTTAAAAAACAAAACAAAACAAAACTGAGGCTTTATATGTTTGCATCATCTGTAACATATAAGTCGAAGACACTTCAACAATTGTGAAGGTGCTGGCACTGAGCAAGGTGTGGCCAAGACACTGTCTCATTGCAGCTTAAGAGGACATTAAATGAAATGTCAATTCATATGGAAACATGTAAAATTCACTGTGACTCAAGAAAAATACATTGGAAGACACAAAACAGCTGAAATGTATTTCTAACACTATCTTAGTCTTTTTGTGTCCCTGGAAATTATCTTGTTGCATTGTGAGGTGCAGTTTGCAGCGCATGTGTCGTCAAATAAATTAAGATGTTTTCTGAATTTACAGTATGTAGGTGTGACTTTTTGCAGGGCAATGGGCACGCATTGTCAGATAGATGAGAAGCTTTAGGCTTTCACGGCCGATGTGCACTTACGTTTTCACATTTAATTCCAATCTCCACTGCTCTACATGTCCCTACTGTTCAGACAAGTCAATAAATGAGGTTTCAGTGATTAACTGTAGTGAACATCACTTTGATTACGTTCGGTCACACTGGCTGGTGTTCCGGAATTAGTCCAGGAAAAGGATGTTGCATGATGTCACATGGCCAAATAAATAAATAAAGGGAGCAGAGTGACCACCAAAAGTGTATGAGAGCAAAGTTGCATTTTGTAATGATGACTCATCCCTTTCAATAATGACTTCCCAGCTCTCAGACACAGCGCACCGATGTTTGTGTTGGCCGACTGCGTGGACTCGAAAAACAAAGTTAAACAAAGGTGAACTCTGACATGACATGGACGTACACCAGGAGATCACACTGGTAGACCAAACTTTTGCTAGAATGCGTCAGCTGTGCAAGCCTCAGAGACATGAGTGGGAAAACATGCAACAGAAGTGATTACATGACTGCTGGATTCATATTTTTACAGAAACTACATTTCCCTGTAGTCACTTTTACCTGTACACTGGAACCACTGCTGTAAAACCCTAGGATTTATTTAAGGGGTGAACGAAAATTGATTTTCCACCCGCTATGACATTATGTGTTTGAGAGCAGCTTAGCTGAGGTTTCTGAGTCTTTTAAGTACTTGTGGACCAGATTTGATACCGTATCATTTTGCTGTTGAATGTGGGACAAGATAAATAGTTGTCATCTTTACGGGATAGATGGCGAAATCTGTGGTTTGAGTTTCCTTGGCTGACGACGGCTGTTGCCATGACAATCCGGAGATGTTTTCATTAAAGACAACATTGTGGGTTTCCAGCTTTTTTTTTTGCTTTCTTTGTTGCTACAGAGTGTGTGTACACGTGTGTGGGTGCATGCCCGTGTTGCAGATGGTCTGTGTGTACGTGCTTGTCCTCTCCCAGATATTTGTGCGTGGGGGCAGCGCGGTGACCAAACAAACCTGTCGAGGGAGTCGTGCGATGGAACATCCACATGTAAACCCGATCCCCTGTTTGCAGGAGAAGCCAAACAGGCTGCGTTAACCAGCCACTCAGACGTTATCTGATCTCAATCTGCGGTGCAGGGCGGAATGCTGTTCAGCTCGACTGAAGTATCCCAACCACACACGGGGAGGACTCGGTGTCTGCGAGGAATGGGTGCATTGCCAGCTACAGTGTATTATTTTCTTAACACTGTCATATTTGTGAAATAAAGGGTAACATAAAAAGATTGAGGATGGCAATATGGAAATGAAATTCACTGCTTGAGATCTAAGGGAAATTAGGTGGAAACTACATTTTGGACTGAGAAAAGATCACAAGCTCGCCAAGATCAGCCCGACTCTCACTATGTCATTATTTATGTCGGCAATCAAACTCCATTTATTGTGAATTTTACTTTTAAAGCAAGACACGGTTCTATTAATGGCAGCGCTGTGTGATCGCTTTGAAATAAGTTTAATATTTCAACAACCACTGGTTTTCTGTGATATACATTATCTAATCTGTCCAATGTGAACAACATGGTGGTATTTTATCCTCCATGCCTTTTTTTATGATTTGTCATTGCAGTTAAATTGATATTCAGTCACACAGGATGCATGGTTGTAATTCTCTCATTAACCACCTTATGTATGCAGATCATTTGGTGATTTTTCCTTCATGCAGTGCTCATCAGCGTTTTGAAGCAGAAAAAATGCCTCTTTCTGACTTTCTGGTAAACCCTTTAGGAGTACGATGAGATTAAGTATTAGGGCATTACATAACCAATGACCTGTCAGATGACAAAGACCTTCAGCATTCTGCTTTAAGCGTTTAGCTCAAGGTGCATTTTTTTTCAGAACGGCCGCAAGCTGCTCAGAGCTACGCTACAGAGGCTCATGGAATTTCTTGGTTTCCTTCATCAAATACACAATCCAACAACTCCAAAACGCTCTTGTGGACAAGTTGTGACCTGCACATTCACCACGCTATGAAATAATAACAGAACGTTACGAGACAGAGTTGTAAATTCATGCAAAACCGCTGATGCGCGTTTCCGTCGGGCGCAGTTTTTCGGGAAGCAGTCTCTGCATTTGCCTTGAAAACAACTCTGTATTGTAACGTTCCATTGTTATCTGATAATACATAAATGTGCAGGTCACAACTTGTCCACTTGTGTATTTGATGAGTTTGATGAGGGAAACCAAGAAATCCCATCAGCCTCCATAGCATAGCGCTGAGCAGCTTGCGGCTCTGCTCCGCCATTCTAAAAATAACTTGCACCGACAATTAAAGGTAACGAACCTACTCCTAAGACTATATGGATTATGGCCATGGGCCAATTTGCCCAAATGTTGAACTATCCCTTTAAAATAAACACTAGGAAATGTGTGAAATATGGGAAGTTAAGTATAGTTATGTTTCTCAACAATCTGAGCCTATCATATATGAAGAAGTGTACCACAATAACGTAACCGAAAAGTCTTACACTTACACGTTATCTGTTCCACTGCTTGATAAGGTACTATTGATGGGTACACGTTAGTCAATGCTTTGAGAAGACAGGTAAAAAAAAAAAATTTAAAAACTCATTAGACATGTGTATGTAGATGTTGAACAGAAGTTTAAACAGAGAGGGTTTGCTGCATAAAGGACCTGCAGACTCAGGTAGCCATGGTTTAGAGAAGGAGCAGAGTGAATGTTTGTTTAAAGCTGTTGGTTATGGAGCGTGACCAAACAGACTCTTAACCACATTCCTTTCTCCCTCTCTGTCTTTTTATCTCTCTCCCTCCTTCCCCTGCGCCCAGTCTCAGCTGGTCAGTGCCTCTCTACATCCACATCACAGGACTACACACTCGGCTCTAAACTGCTGCTCATGCCTGATCAGTGACAGCATGTACTGAAAGATAGAACCGACATCTGAATAACAATAACTGACAGGCCCTTGAAATAATGAAGAAAAATAAAATGTTTGTTTTTCCCAGTTGGGCAACATACAAGCACAGATTACAGTGAAGTCTTTCAATACAAACCACACAGCATACCCAAAGTATAAAGTAACACAAAGCACTGTTCCACTACTACATTGTGGTACAAGAAAAAAAAGTCAAGTCTCTCTGTTATGTCTCCATGTCCTTCACATTAAGGCAGTTAACACAGCCATAGTATGTCATGCCAATGTCACAACTAACTCAAATAAATGATGTAAGGTTTATATTATAGTTTGCCATGGTTACAGCTATTGAGCAGTTGAGGTTATGATCTCATACTAATGATGCAAATAATAATAATAAAGATAATAATGACGCCATCACATTTCTGATTTGGAGTTGAAGAAAAACCTCAAAATTAAGAATGAATTTTCTTTTTATTCATGATGGATGGTAAATTACTCCGCTCATTATCATTATAGTTTGAAAGAGGTGCTGGGGTTTGATTAACTTGAGTATCTACTTGTGCAGCCACATACAAGAATCTCTGACTGTAATTTCCCCCTTGATGTAAAGGCCATCCTTTCCATCTCATATTTCCAGAAAACTTAGAGGGCATGATGTCACTCAGGGCAGATGAGGGATCCCATGATGCAGAGTGCACCTCTAGGAACTGTTGTGATTGATGCACAACAAAGGAAAGATGTTGGGAGTGACAAAGAGCAAGGATGCAGGCAACGTATTCAGTCCCAGTCTCTACTATTACATTCTGCAGAAATAGTTCAGGAGACCTTTTACGTACAAACCATTTGCACCTCTGCTTGTAATGCTTTAGAAAGTTATCAATTAAATTCGTATATTCTCTATTCTATATTCATTGAATATTCATAGTTTAGAACACAGAAGCTTTACAGTTGAACCGCTTCACCGTCTTTTCCTTTACATCCCGCTCCCTCACTTATTTCCATGATGCTGGCCGTCTTCTTGTCTCCCACCCGTGTATGCAGACCTACCTCGCTGTGCATCACAAACAGAAGCATTCTGTAAGGTAAAAGTGTATAGTTAGTAGAACCATCAGTGACCTCTGGTCTGCAAAAAAGTCAAAAAAGTGTGTTCATTTTATGCCAGGTTCAGACTGCACGATTTTTTTCACTTTTTCACTGTGTAAATAATGCGTCAGAGTGGTCAGTCATCCTATTGGTCAATATCAAGGTGCACGTCGTAGGAGATGTCAAACTAGGTGAAGAATTGCAAAAGATTCTAACATGCTAGACTTTTTGTTGGAGCATCCTAGACGAAAAATCGCTGTTCATCATTTATGTTACATCTGTTTGTTGTCTCCGATTTTCATACTGGGGCCCAACGCTGGAAATTTGTTGACCACGACAAAATTGTGTCAAAATCGGCCTGAATTGGTGTAGTAGTCTGATCCTGACATTAGTTTTTCATGAATGATAGACTCGAGTACTATGATCTTTTTTTTTTTTTTTAAATAGCTGTAACCTCAATCAATCAGGTCTGTCTGCAAAATACATACAAAAGACAACACTGCCTCTTGGTGATATCGAGGTGTTGAGATGTTTCAGCCTGAACCACAGTGATGGACTGATGAGTCGAGTTGTAGAAGTCCCACTGCTTGTGTTTCTGGAAAAAGAAAGTGAGACCGAGGCGACTTCATTACTCCCTCTCCCTGACTGTGTGCTTCCACAGGTTGCTACTTACCCCAGTGGTTTAAAAAAAAAAATCCAGTGTAACGCAGTGTTTCGCCACTGTTTTGTGAAGCAGTCCTGCTGTTGCTACAGCTGATCCCTTGTTACTGAACCCACGTAATACCATGTAATATTATGTCTCCGTACGCTCGCTGTAGCTCAGTGGCTGCATTTGATTCACTTGTTTTCCACATCGCGCCGTGCCAACGCTATGGTTAGCAGCGTAGCGCTCTCGAGGGGCATGACTCTCTCTCTGGTTTTGGACCTGAGCGGCCTTGCTTCCATTTAATGAGGCCCGTCTTTAAAAATGAGAGACAGAGGAGGAGAGTGAGAGAAACATATCCTCCGCTCTGTTCTGTCTGAACAGCTGCGCCTGTGGTTTTCTCCTCTGATGGCGCTGTGGTTTTGGGAGTCGTGCCCTTTAGACAATCTACCTCTGCTGCGATGTTTGATGGCAGCTCTTCTGAGACACGGAGAGAGAGAGAGACGGCGAGCGAGAGAGAGAGAGAAGGAGATACACACCACTGGCAAAAAGCAACACACACTCTAACACAATGATTGATAGCACATAATTAAAACACAAAATGGCACTTGTTCAGTAACTTACTGTAAGTCCTGGATTTATAGAATGGCAAACACTTATGCAAACCGAATCATCAATAATTAAGAAATACGGCATGCCGTCCTTCGCGTAATGATTCTTTCCCCAGGATGGACATGGAGCGTTTTGAAATATAGCTGCTCAAGTGCTAAATGGCATCTTTGCCACAGTAACAAAAACACCATGCAACATTTACCCCTCTGCCCCGTGTGAGCCAAAACCCAGGGGGAAAAAAAGAAAAAAGGCTGATACCCAAGAGCAGACACATGCAGGAGAGTGGCATGGAGAAATAATCATCAGAGGAAAAGAAGAGGGAATTGGAGGAGATGAGAGAAGTAATAAAACCGAAGTCCGGTGTTGCAGCCAGGACTTGTGGTTGCGGCTGAGGTATAGGCCCTGAAAATAAATTCACTGAGCATCTGAGCTTGACGTAGCATCACTGGGTCGGATCCCGGTGATAAGATGTGTGTATGTAGAGCCTTCATACTTCCTGATGGGATAGAAGTTTTCCCTGTGTGTTTTCTCTCTCGATCAACATAAACTTTTACAAAGAACCATTAGGTACCGCAAACTGCAACAACCGCTAGTGCTGTTACATTGTTGTGCATGTGGGTCATAATAAGTGTAGCACTTTGGGGATTCTGGGTACAATACCTTGTGGTACGTTAGGATTTTAACTGGTACTCTGCAGTTCTCTGTGGCACAATTTGTGGGTTCCATGTGGTTAACAGAGCATCTTACATTCTCTGTGTGTGTGTGTTTGCATCGCAGGGCTTCTCTAGTCAGGTGTATTATGACTGTATTCACATGTGCGTGGGTACACATCTACTCCATAACCTTCCTCCTCAAGTGAGTATCTAATCGCTGTAGTAAATGTCAGTCATCTAAGCTCCTGTCCACAGCTGGCAGACAAAAGGCAGGACATACACACACACACACACACACACACACACACAAAACACCTAACCGGAGGAAAACAACAGATAAAGGAGCTCAGTCAGGAAAAAGGAGTGCAGGGAGAGAAGTCCAAACGGAGTCAAGGACAGGCAGATAGAAGGAGAGGAAGCACTAATATCTGTTCGTCAGGAAGACGGAGGTTGTGTAACTTTGACATGTGATCTTATCCAGGGCAGTAGTCAGCCTCCCTCACCTCTCACTTGCCTTTCACTTTCACTGTCATCAACACCACTTGTTTCTCATTGTGGTACATACACTACTCACAAAAAGTTAGGGATATTTGACAAGAATATACCTACAGTATAAAAAGTTCATGCTATGTACAGTGATATTCTATCATGAAAGCAGGCCTTTTAAGTAGAAGGATGCAATGGCAATTTCTTTATCTCAAACAAAAGCTAACAACAGTGGTGGCTATACAGTAGCACAACAAAAATCTCAACGTCTCAATAACTTGATCAGTTTGATCAAAGCCTTGTCTTGGTCTCATGATGTGGAGAGGAGAGGGAGAGGGAAGAGGACTGTATGCAAATTGTCATTGAACCAGAACTAAATCAGACGGTGCTTGTGATTTTTGTGGTTAATCACCTTGTTAGAGAACAGCATGTTATTCAAGAAGTACTGAAACATTGAACAATAATGGACATGTGCATTCAAAAGTTTAGATAAGGTTAAATTAAGTTCACCTGTAAAGGTTATAGTGCATTTTAGGTGCATTCTGAAATTTCATCCAAAAGTTAAACATCACAGTGTAATATAGTCTTTACTGAAGGAGTTGTGTCATTACTGCACTGTGCACTCCTTTAATGTAATCACTCTTGTATTATAAAGACAATGGTGGCTATAGCTTTTATCAAGAGGCAATCGCCATCATTCCTTATAGCACCAGGATGCATGGATTGCAAATAATAGAAATTGGTTCTTTTTGAATAATCTAATAAACACCTGTTGCACACCATTTCCAGTTGTTACCATTCCAACGGCCCGCCCGCGGGCCCCCGGGGGGGTTTTAAACAGGGAGGTGTCATAGAGGATGTCACCAGTCACTTGAAATAGTCATGCCACATATCGTTGGAAAGCTAAAACTCTTGTGATTAAAGATATGCCGACCATTCCTAAATATAATCATCACAGCAACACTCGAATCAGACTATAAACATGCTAACAAAGTTCGTAAAAAGCCGATATAACTCACGATTTGTGTCAGGGCAGGCTCAGGATCACAGGGTTTCCCCACAAACTTAGTGTCGTTACATTCAGAAAAGTCCAGTAAATCCAATCCAGTAAAGTATTTAGTCCAAAACACACGGTTGTACCGGTAGATAGCCTCATCCCGCTGCTGCATCTTATGAAATTACGCATTGTATATCCAGTAAATCCGTTTATTTCTCCTCATAAGTCCGGCGTTTACATGAAAACAATGTTTATTTCACTTCACAAAATGGCGCTGCGCTCTGACCTTTCGATTGACAGCTCACTCGACCAATCACAAGCTCCCTGTCCCCGGCTGCCGCCTGCAATAGCGAATGAGTGGCTGTGTCTGATGAGGAACATCCCCTCCGACAGCGCTGAATGGTTTCAGCCAATAGAAACCGATCCCGATGGCACTGATGCATTGAATAGCCAATGAAATTCCGAAAAAAACGATGTGCTGCATTCACGGTCCCTGGGAAAAGGCAGCACTGCCATTTTCATGCGTAACTTTGCAAAAGCTGCACTTTGGCGCATGTATTGTTTCTCAATGGCAATTTTAGGAAAACGCCTAGATATACACTTAGAAAAACATGTGTAAAATACTAATTTTTAGCAGGATTGTTATCAAATTTGAACTGGGGCCAGGTAAGGCTTCATGCTGTGGTCCCATTGTGTTTTCCAGCTAAAATTCTCAGCTACACTCATCTTCAGGCATCTGATTGCAACAAAAAAATTCAGGCGAGAATAAAAACATTCTAATTCAGTGTGTTCCAACTTAGATTACTCAATGATAATAGCACTTATAGTGATTATTTCAGTTTGGGGAAAAACTTCAGAGTGTTACCTTTCAAAAGAGACCAAGCCCATCCATATTCTCCAAACAGTTCAAGAACAGCATTCAATTTACTTTGGGTACGCCTTGGATAGGCGAATATTACAGAATTTATAGGAGTGGTAAGAGGTTTTAACCTTTTAGTTAAAAATAGAAATCTAGCATTGGATCTGTGCTGCTTTCTCATGGAGAAATTCTAGATCTGCCTCATGCTCCACTCACTACCACTGCTAGTGCTTGATTGGCAGGTGAAAGAGCAGATAGAATCCTGCTGGTTAAGCAGAGAAAACACCAGCGGGATATGCTTTGCTGTATGTCATTTATTTATTAATATATGCATATTGCACATACAAAACATTCTCTACTACTGCTTACAACTGTTCCCCCTCTACCCTTATCTGCGTTTAGCTTTTAGTTTTGTATTTTGTTTTATCATTATTGCTCTTTAATTGTAATAAATAATTTCATTGAACAGGGCAACATGTTTCCTAATGTGCAAATTACAATGAACACTTTGAATCTTGAATCTTGAGCCCCAGTCAGAATCAGAAGTTGTATGTGCAGCAATATCTGCGATTAGAAGATGTATCACCATGGTTAGTGTAGCTATTTGGTTATGTCATCCATTAGCTTGTAACTGTCAGTGGTTGCTCTAATGCAAACTCTTGTTCTCTGACAAGGTTTTGATAAACATTGAGTACAAGGTGGTTCATGACAAGGTTTTGGGGTTTATTTTGGCTGCTCTCTCTAAAGTTGATGGGATTGGTTCCTCCTGTTTGTGACATGAAGCCCCAGCTGTCTGAATCATAATTTTTATATCATTGGTTCACTGCTGTTCCAAGGTGGAAACATGCAGTCATGGTGTTGAGTGCTTTTTTCACTCATGAGACGTCTTGTGCAACATAGAAACGCCACAAATTAACAAGTTACCAATTTCAATAAGGTTAAAAATTTGATTTTCATTGGAGGGAGAAATTCCCACAATACTACAGGGTCTTTGCATGAGGAAACTTTGCTATGTAACATGAAAATCTTTTTTTTCTTCTTTTTTCTAGTAATATCAAAACATGGAAAATACGGCCCTTTCTCACCATTAAGTGTATATGCCATCCTATATTTTTGAATGATCACTCCTACGTCATTAACACCGGAAACTTTATGCAATTTGCTGGGAGGCTGGCAGGATGACGAGTGAGCAGCAAGCCCCGTGGGGAGGCCTGGGTTAACCACTAACAACCAGAGGCTTTCCAGCACCGACCATGCTGCACTTTAAACAGCCACTTGCCAGCGCTGTGATGGATGTATGGTGCCAGCCGGGAGGGCCGTGTTATAGCTGGGCAGCCACCGATATTCATTGTTCACACATATAAAAGGCAAAAAAAAGAGGACTGGGCAGCTCCAAGAAACTCTATTATGTGAGTAATATTAAGGAAAACACTGTTGGAACGCGCTCAACAATAAACAGAAAAACTGCCCTTTTCCACCGCTTTTGTGTCATTGACAGCCACTTTCTTTTTGCTTTATCTCCTCTCCAAACAAAGCTGAGAACACGCTGGAGGGGAAAGAAAAGGAGAGAAAAAGTGCAACCACGTCTCAGTAAAAGCACCGCTCAAGTTCATAATCAGCCAGATCAAGTTTATACTTACTGACAGGCTGCTCCACTGAAAGCTGTGTGCGCTCTCTGCCAGGGGCGTGTGGGTGAGTTTGAGCCAGTGCGACAATAAAAAACCATTGTTGCGTTTGTTTAGACAGCCCGTCCAAGTCCGACCCTCCCCTTTGGAGCGAATGCCCAGGTTTGTCAGCCCAATAATGGCACCTAATTTGTACGGAAGTCGAGAGAAATCATTGTAAAGCGAAATCTGAAACACGAGTGCTTTCTCCAGCCACCTTGCTTTCCCGGGCTTGCATCCTGTTGTAAAGTGTTTTTTTTTGTCCTTGGACCCCTGCACTTGTGGTGATTTAAGTGTTGGTGAGAGACAGTGACATTCAGGAGCTGTGGTTTGCCAGGGAAGTGTCTGAGCTGCTTTAATTGAGTTTCTGTGTCTGTGTCATATACATCCAGGAAAGGGGGGAAAAAAACATGCAATTAGAGGAGGTGAGAAGGAACCAAAGATGGGAATTTATACCCAATCACAGAGTCACCCATGGAGTAAACCATATCCACTCTTTCACCCACATCCTTCCCACTCTCATTGTCTTACCAACTCATTGGATCCCATTTTCCCTCACTCTGTCATCCATCCATATGCCCGTGCCAGCTGTAAGGAACTGACAGGGCAGCAAGCGGAGTGGGATTTTCCCAGAAACCTTAGCCTCTCAAAGGACAAGGTGAGATTGGCAGGGCAGGATGACTATCTGTCTAGCTGTCTGAGTGGGTCAGTCTCGCTGTCAGTCCGCAGCGCCACTTGGCCACAAACCTCCACGTAGCTCCACAAACAAATTCATACTCATCATTAAGATATATGAGACGCCTCTCCGCAGCAGGCTGAAAGAGGAAGATGAATAGGATGAGGATGAAAAAGGCTCTCGAAAAAGAAAGTTTCCATTTGTTTTCCACTCCGTGTCTCACTTATTCCTCTTTCCCACCCTAGGAACAATGGCACTGAGTCACAGCCGGTCGTGACCCACCTCTGCCAGTCCAATAGTTTAAGTCCTAGGGATCAACAAGGTGGGTGAAAAATGACTGCTTAAGGCAATTTACTATTTCAGTCAAATCACACATCACAGAATTTTCCCTCAATCGCGCACTTCTACATGACAGGTTGAATGTTGTTTTTGTGTAGCTGCTTTTGGATTCATTTCTCTTAAAGGCGGCCAGCACAAATAGAACAGCAAAGGCCACAACACACAGATATATAAATTATGAGGCTGTCAGCAAATTGCCTGAGTAAAAACAGACAAATACGGTTTCCCATACTGTCCGAAAGCTAGTCAAAGTTTCTAGTTGTGAAATGTTCAGGATGGCATCAGTACTGGCAGGTAATGGCTTTCTCAATTGCAGGTTGATGGTGAAGGAGATTGATGTTAATAATTAGCAGACTTGAGTGACGTTGGATATTTGGAAACGGCTGGAGAGGCCACAGACTTGAGCACATAGGGGCCCAGTGTCTCCTTTGGATACAGACACATCGTACTGTATAAAGGCCATTAAAAGTAAATTGTATGAACCAAGACTCAGACATTGTAAAGATCTGTCTGTTACAGTAGTTGTGACCTGCACATTCACCACACTATGAGATAATAACGGAACGTTACGAGACAGTGTTGTTTTCAAGGTAAATTCATGCAAAACCGGGCAGTTTTTCGGCAAGCAGTCTCTGCATTTACCTCAAAAACAACTCTGTCTTGTAACGTTCCATTATTATCTCATAGCGTGGTGAATGTGCATGTCACAACTTGTCTATGAGAGCGTTTTGGAGTTGTTGGATTGCATATTTGATGAGTTTGATGGGAGAAACCAAGAAATCCCATTAACCTCCATAGCGTAGCTCTGAGCAGCTCGCGGCTCTGCTCCACCGTTCTAAAAATAGCTTGCACCAACAAATAAAGGTAACAAACCTACTGCTATGACTATAGGAATTATGGCAATGGGCCAATTTGCCAAAATGTTGAACTATCCCTTTAATGTTCATATTAAACATCAGAAATAATAATAGGAGACACCTTGTTGATGTGAGAAATCATAGCACAACGCCCCTGACAGAAAGGCTACGCTAACTCAGCTAACCCCTCTTTACAAGATTGATCGCCAGAATAGCACTTCAGAATACACAACACATTGAATACGGAGATGGAAGATCACATTTGTTTTCACTTCTGTCAGCCAAGAACAGAAGTCTGAAGGCAGCAGCAGTGTGGGCACACACTCAGTAAAAACTGGACAGGAAAAGCATTCCCTTCTCTGGTGAATCTGGATCAGTACTGAGGCAGCAGATGGTAGGGTCAGAACGTAGCCCTGAATACCCACAGCCTAGACTGTGTTGACAGTCACTGTGGATGGTGATTAAAGGACCCCCCAACAAAACAGGAAGAGGCATTTGCCCTCCTGGCTTCCCCATAGTGCACACACCCCTGCTGCTCGGGCTCAAGTGTCGGGTTTTTCTGCAACAACTTTGTTGCTAAACATGCATGAAGTAATCCTGGTGAATTGCTTTGGGAGGTCATTGTCGCTGACCGCATGTGATGACAGAATATGTCAAACTTAAGAGTCTTGCAGCCTTTTGGTTTCAGTAATTCTGCATGTTGTATCACATGTCTGTTTTTTTCTGCTCACTCTATTTCTTCTCACACTTTGGATGTATTTTAATTTGGTAGTGACCATGTTTCTTTTTTCTTTTTTTTTTGGTGAACCTTTATTTTCACAAAACTAGTGCTAGAGGATTTTCCACCTTGGACACTAAACACTATGATTCATATTCAGCATGCGATGTTTGGTTATCATCTGATGTCACTTTTGACAGCTTGACCTTGAAGTGACGCATGGCAGATTGAGGGGGTGTCTCGGGTTTGAACCAATGACAAACCCCTGTAACAGAATCAAGGGTTTAATTTTCTCTTCGGTAGCAGGATTGTGTAGTTTGTGTTTTCCAGATTTGCCTTGTTTAGGCGGATAACTGATTTAGAATATACTAATGGTTTTACAATGCGGCCTTCAGCACGACTGTCAACAGCACTAAACATGAGTGAGGACTCATATTGTGATGTAGTTTCCTTTTGTAATGTAAACTGATAAGTTTTTCTTTGTAATGTACTGCAACGTCTGCAATTACTTTACTCACACACTGGTCATAACCTACAACCATATAGGAGCGTATCAATGACCTCACTTCAGCTCAATTGTTCCAGGGCTTTTCTCACGTCCCAGTTGCTCTTGAGTCACTTTTGCCTGTCATGACCCATCCTCTGTGATCCCAGTGTTAATGTCCCGGAGCTCAGCAACCTGATAGAGCAGACTGCGGTGACTGTTTTGGTCAAATCACGGATGATGGGAAGTTTTCCCTCTTGCTTTAATATAGTCGAGTCAACATCAGCTGAATTTTAAGAACCTTCAAAGTAGGTTAATTAGCGGCCCTTCAGGGCTTTTTACAGGCTTTGGATTTATATCATAAATCTAACCGGCAAGCTTCCAAGGCTTTCCAAATGTGGGCTACTGTTACACATTAATATAGGGCTGTTATTGCAACAACCCTATCACCAGACAAGAATGCTGATATTGGACGATTATGAAAACCCCCTGATTATGGTCATTGACCACATTTTTTTGTTTATAGTAGCAACATTTTCTCACCGTGTGCTTTACTTTCTCACCTCAATCATCTGTGCATGACCAGTACTTTAAAGGGTTAGTTCAACATTTTGACAAATTGGCCCAATGCCATATACCCTATAGTTTTAGGAGTAGGTTCGTTACCTTTAATTGTCCATGTAAGATGTTTTTAGAACGGCCGAGCCGAGCTGTGAGCTGCTCTGAGCTACGCCACAGAGGCTCATGGGGTTTGTTGGTTTACCTCATCAAACTCAGTTTTTTTTCAGCAAGCAGTCTCTGCATTTGCCTCAAAAACAACTCTATCTCGTAACGTTCCGTTATTATCTCATAGCGTGGTGAATGTGCAGGTCACAACTTGTCCACAAGATTTTTGGAGTTGTTGGATTGTGTATTTGATGAGTTTGATGAGGGAAACCAAGAAATTCCATTAGCCTCCATAGCGTAGCTCTGAGCAGCTCGTGGCTCTGCTCCGCTGATCTAAAAAATAGCTTGCACCAACAATTAAAGGTAACGAATCTACTCCTAAAACTGTTGGGATTATGACAATGGGCCAGTTTGCCAAAATGTTGAACTATCCCTTTAAGGTTAGGGATGGACTGGGCTTTTTTTCCCACGCGCCACATAATAATAAATTCCTACACCTCAAGTAAAACCGCAAGTAAAAATTTGATACCAATGGGGATCACTTGTGATACCTGATGTACAGTACCTAATCAGGTCAGTATTGGCACCAATAAGAATTTGTGAATCCCTGGTCATAGCATGGTTTGGATTATAAGTATATAAATCCCATGGTTAAGACAAGGTGAATATCTTCGAGCTCATAACTGTTCATGAAAAGCCCAACATTAAATTTGGGGCTGTATTGGCCAGTAAACTCCAGTCTCCTGCAAGAAAGTCCATCAAGATCCATGGCCATCCATCACTCCAACCCATAGTCATTAGCTTGCTTGAGAAAGGAGCACACTACTTCCTGTACTGGCACTGACCATCGGTGTATGACGTAAATCTTCAGGTGAGGAATCATCCAGCACGGACATAGCTGTAAGTGATACTAGGCTGCTTTTAAACTCTTCTCCAATGGTACATTCAGACAAGGCACGGTCTGTTGCTCCCCTGGCACTACTGTTTGCATAGTCAAGAAGTCCTCCAAATTAAATAACAAAATATTTAGTCTGTCCAGACCTTCTTGGACGACACATAGAAGCTCCCTCTGATCCAATGCTCTTATCAGTACGATCGCGGGTGGAGGAAAAATCGGCCCTGGTATGTTGACTCAGACCGACACACCATCACTTCCAGCCCCATTTCATTTGCAGATGAAAAGTCAGTGATTTTTTTTTTCTTTAATGATGTGACAATGTTGTGGTGTGTTGCGTAAAACTCAAGGACAAAAAATTAATTGGTTAGGTTTTGGGATTAATACCAGGAACACTTTGTTGCTGTGTTCTAATGGCGTTAGTGTGTGCATAATGGGTGGGGAACCACTGTAAATCAGTGTAAGGTGTCATTGTGAAGTTCACATTACAGTACTTGGCATTTGATATGACACATCATCACAAAACTTAAATCCACTTTGTTTAACTCGACCAGAGGGCAAACACTTAGGGAGCCTGATGAAATATTAAAGTGCTTTCATGTTAGGTTTGTCGTTATGTCATTAAAGTTTTCTCAGCAAACAGAACACATTTATTTGCTACTTGACTGGACTTCATTGACCCGGGAGCTGCAGTGGAAAATTTTTTTTGATAGGTCTTGGCCTCGTTAGGTTCTGGTGCCATTTGGTCCGATTTTAAACAGCAGCCCCTGGACCTCAAAGTTATGGCTGTGGGATGTGGCCACAGGATAATACCCACGGTACTAACTATACCTCTGATGGAAAAGTGGCTGAGAAAGAGGGAGAGAGAGAGACGTTGTGACTCTGACATTTGATTTTCTTTTCTGCCGTGTCGATATCCCTGCAATCTCATGGTTTCACTAAATTATGGCTTCTCTGTTTCATTATCCTCCTCCCACACACACACGCACACAATATGTGAGGAAAGAGTTCAGAGCAAAAGGAAGAGAGGATGCTATTACTCATTTCAACACCTTTTATGACTTGTCTTGTTTAATTTGAGTTTGTAAAAAGAAGCAACTCAATCACTAAAAATTCTTGGAAGCTGTTGTGTACATTATGACACATTTTTGGTTAGGTCTGTGTGACCAAACTTTAGTAATAATAATAATAATAATAACACCACCGCTCACCAGCAACTGAGTAGGCTGCTGAAAAAGCACACACACACACACACACACACACACACACACACACACGCCATCACACTCAACAGAGGCACACACATGGGGACTCGGCACGCGCTCCCGTAGCAAAGGTACATTCTGCTCCTGTGGCGACTTCACAAATAGACTTGTTTTCTTCACACTGGAAAATACGACACTGAGCCAAGCAACACTCACCACTCTCAGTTTTTCAACCACACCCACCCACCCACCCACCCACTCATGAAATAGGATGTTTATGGCTGAAGATAGAGGCAATTCTGCAGGGACCGGGCTGAGATGTGCGCAGGATTTGGTTTGGGGAGCGTGGGAGAGGGGAGTGTTTAATGAGGAAGCTAATAAACACCTCACCCTCCATCACCACAACAAGGTTTTAGTGGAGAACAACACACATTTTTAAGGCTCCTGTATAAAAGGTCCCGTGACTGTGACTCAGGGTCCATGTTTTAAACGAGCATCTCTGAGGAACCTTTGTGGAACCTCTTTGCGAGGCACCTTTAAAGGTTCCTCCGCTGACTTTTCCTCCTCAGGGTGGACGGGACACTGCGTTCTGTTCCAGGACTATTAGGAGAACAGAGAGTTTCCATCAGCAGTCACACGTCAAGATGCTTTTTATGAGGGCACTTGCTGTGGATTGGTCATCGTTGTTATTGCAAGGATATTGGTGCTGCTGTGAGGCAGCGGAAAGCTTGATTAGTTTGCGTTTGTGTGTGTCTGCGAGTGTGTGCGCGCGTATAGTGACCATGACCAACTACAGTGTCCTATATAAGAAACTTTCCCCAGTTGTGAGTTGTTTTTGTTGTTGTTGCATGCTCAAATTGGTGAATTTCAGATTGAATACAGTACATTAATTAATTAATGAAATGAATGAAAAAATGACTGAGGTTAAATTCAGTTCAATTCTATTTGTGTAGCACCAAACCATACCTTATCTTAAGGCTTTTTACAGAGTAAGTTCCAGATTATACAATGTGCTAGAGAGAAACCCTATAGTCCCTATCATGAGCAAGCACTTTGAGGAAGAAATGTGTGGAGTGGGCGGTAGAGAGAGAGAGAGAGAGAGCAGGAAAGAGCGGTATGCTGTTGTACTCGAGCTCTGTCACACAGCTTGTTGCTATGATTGAGTTGATCTTCCTCCAAACCATTCCTGTTTAAATGATCAGATACCCCAGATAGACCGTAGAAATAAAGCGGAGGTTGGGGTGTACATGTTTACAGCTGTCTGAAACATCTGGAGTAGCTTTTTAGGTAGATGTTTCATTACTGTAAACTCCAAAGTTTGAGCTATGAGGCCTGTTAAGAGGCTGATTTATTTATCAAGTCTGACATGGGAGAAGTAATAAAGTGTAGCATCCTTTGAACAGCCTCACAGGGAAAGAGTCAACGAGACAGGTTGACAGCTCAGGTTAAGTTGATGACGAGAGATGGATATTGATTGATAAAGAAGTCTACCGGTATATATTAATGAGGTGTACTGTCATACTATACTGGACATAATTATTTTTTAGAACACCTTGTACTTTAATGTCATTAATTCTGCAGTTCTGTAATTGATTACTGCTCTGATGAGTGAAGACAGCTGAAGGGACACTTAACCTTGTCCTGTAATTGCACACTATGATGTAGTTATGTTTTTAATCAGCTGATTATCAGTTTTACACAACTGAGCCTAATGCTCCAACATACTACTTTATATTTACATGGTCACATATTCACAAACTTATTTCAGCCTAATTACTCTCAGTATATATGGTGCTCAGTCCTGACTAAAGAAGCCAGTGCCTCTCAGATGAATCCTCGCTAAACTGGGCCGGGTCTATAAAGCTGATCCAAAACCACCGGGGCCGTGGGGGTAAAATGAGATCAACTTGTAAGAACAGGGACGAGGGGTTAAGTGTCCTACGCCGCCTCAGCTCTAAGTGGTATCCAGCTCATGTCTTATTAATCCACAGATATGACGCAGGAACATATGTAGCTATTTAAGAAACCTTCCTTTTTACTACAGGCTTGCTGAGCTCGCTGCACTTTTGCTCCATCCTCAAGAGTACGCTTTGTCAGAAATAATTTTATTCCTCTTTCAGGGGTCAAAAGGATAGTGATGAATGAACGGTGCGTGAAGCCAGCCATCTACAGCAACCGCACAAAAACATGGCAATACGTACGCACACACACGCACACACCCTTGACACAATTTATTTGACCTTCTTACACACATTTAGGTTCTAGTCCAGCTTCTCCCCTTTGGTTCCTTGCGCAAACAGCGAGGTACGGAGCAGCGCAACCCATGACCAAAGCGGGTAGAATGGTTGGAGAGGAGGAGGTGGAGGAGGAGGAGGAGAAAACCAACAAATAGAAGGAGAGGGAGAGGGGCCATGACTCTTGACAAAATGTCCACCAGATGTTGTAGGTCTTCTTCCAACTCCACGTCTGATGGCTTCATCTGCGAGCACACTTCCAACGGGGGGAAAAGGTTACTAGTGCTTTCGCAGTGTCTTTTATTAGAAATAGCTTGGCCTATGCGAGCAGGTATAGCGCTAATTGAATGCGAATCCAGGATGGCACCAAAGGAGACGTTAGCTGATCAACAACAGAAGCGCAGGATCGCTCGTTTGTCATGGAATAAACTTATAGTGATCGGGATAGTTTGTTTTGTTTTCTCCCACTGCCAGAACGTGTACTCTTTGCAGGATGACACATGACAAAACTCTGGCCAATAACTGAGTTACTTGCGAGTCCATGTGATTTTTGTTTACATGTCCTGGTTCAGTTGCATTTAGGCAGTGTGAACCTAAACAACCCAGTAATTTAAAACAAGACAGGACCACAGCAGTGTTAACAACGGTGTTAGGCCTTTACTAAACACAGCAATGCATTTAACTACGTGCTAATGCTATCATTCTAATATATAAAGTTGTTTCCTTAGTCAACCATGAAATCTCTGGAGAAACCTCCCCTTTACTCTCTTAAACAAGACACAGGCCTAATGGCGGCATGTATTAAGTGTTACGGTTGCATAAGAACATACTGCACTGTATCTGCAACAATTACATAACACTATAAAACAAGACCTGAGAGACATGAGAGAGATAGAGCCTGACTATTTCAAACAATTACACTTCTCATGAAATATTTTTTAATATGATCCTTGAGTGTCAGATATGAAGACACAGTTTCCAGATGTCAAAGCCAATGAATACAACTAGCCTATACAGTATATACCTGTGTGTATGCCTGGTAACCTAATTTGATTATATTATCATTGCTCATATATATATCACCCACTTTCTTTAAAATGTAATGTAGTTATGTCTTTGGTAACACTATATTTGACGCCTATCTCTATAACACATTATAACTATACTTATAATGAGTTATAATGCAGTTATAGCACTGTATAACTATAGTTACAAACACTCAAATTATCATAATGCTTTATAACAATAATCATAACACACTATAAAGCATTTTATCATGACTTATAAGGTCAGGTATTATAATACATTATAATTGTTAGTAACTCGCTAACAATGCCCACATCGATAATGCATTATAAATATAGTTATAATGTGTTATAATTGGCTTATAGATGTGTATAACTATCATTATAAACACTCTTAAATTACCATAAGGCTTTATAACAATAAGCATAACACATTATAGAGCATTTTATAATGGCTTATAAGATCAAGTATTATAATAGAGTTATAATGCTCTATAATCTGTTATGCTTATAAGCCTTATGATAATTTGTGAGTGTTTATAATGGTAGTTTTACACATCTATAAGCCAATTATAACACATTGTAACTATATTTATAATGCATTATCGATGTGGGCATTGTCAGCGAGTTACCTGACCTTATAAATCACGATACAATGCTTTATAGTGTGTTATGATTCATGTCATAAACCATTATCATCATTTGAGTGTTTATAACTATAGTTATACAGTGCTATAACTGCATTATAACTCATAAGTATGGCTATAATGCATTATAGAGATAGGCATCAAGTAAAGTGTTACCATGTCTTCTAACTAATAGCTCTACTTGGGTTTAACTCTGTTCTTAACTCACTAGACATGTGTGGGAATTCCTGCAGTAGACTATAATATGTAGTTATAAGGCTTCAGTGTATAGGGCTATAAAGGGACCAACTTTGCTCTATGGTTAGCAGGCTTTACACCCCATCACATACCCAAACGCGGACAAACTTCATCCCCACGGTCCTGGAGGGTGGGCAAGGGTCAGCGTCAGGGTCCATGAGCTACCAGGAGGATCAGACCTTAATATGTGCCGGCTTTCGTAGTGCAGCTCACCTTTGGGAAATATGAGGGCTTTCATTTAAAGGCAACACAAAGCAAACCGAGAGCGTGGAAGTTATATGGGTGTTACGCATGTATACTAACTTTGACATACGCTCCAAAAAAAAAAAAAATTCTATTTGAAGCTGCAGCACGCTGTGTCAGGGTGTGGCTATGGCACGGAGTGGAATTCATAGAAAATCATAAAACGCTCCACGAGAATTCATAAGGTGAGAAAGCTCACAGGGTGACCTAATGTGACGGGGAGGGTTTAAGGAGAGCTATCCGGTTTGAATCTGACTTTGATCCCGTCGTCTTATCCAGCCCTTCCTCTCCTTCTTTCCTTCTCTCCACCTCTACCTCATAGGCACCTCATCATCTGGGCGCTTGTTATAGCGAGGCTTCAGTAGGCTTTTGGTAGCCGGACATGTGTAAGACGCTGCAGCTGCGGGTCCAGAAACACACTTTTTATTTCTCTTGACTTCTTATCCTCGCTGCCTTTAGATTCAGGAGCAGATGATATTTCAGGGAGAGCTTTCTGCAAAGCGTATCAACGTTTCTTTTCTTGACCTTCCAAAGGACACCGTATCCTCTGCTTCTCTCGGCTGTTTTTCCACCTTTCACCCTCTGGTATTTTCCTATATTTCCTTCTTCAGACTCTTTCTCCATAATCTATTTTCCTGTCTTCTCATCCCCAGGCCCTTCTCTCCCCTCTCCCATGGGGTCTCATCTTCTCCGCTGTATCAGTCATTCATTATACTCCACGCTCCTCAGATAATGCTGCATTCACTGCGTCCACTTAATGATCATGAGTTTCTTCCCTGCGCTCAGCATCTCTTTTTTTTTTCTCTAGTGAAACTACCCTTGCAGTTCTTCTTCATCCTTTCCATCCAATGTTTGGAAAAATAAAAACTCGTCCTGTCGTAGTTATCGTTGGAAATGACATGGAATATTCACGCAGGACACGCTAAGGATAAGCTCCCAAACATCTATCAGCGCACCTTCCAAAAAACCCTCAAGTGTTGCTCAACGCGGAGACAACTTAGTTTCGAAACCTCGCCAATTAGAAACGATAAAGCTGCTGGCGAAGCGAGAGGTTTCCCGTAATTAAAATTAGGCATTGGCACTCACGGGGGCTAGTATCAAGGCTCAAGCGAACGCTATTATTGGCAACGCATTGTTCACCACAGATTGGAGCTCGGAAACTCGATCATCCGTTGGACTGTGAAACAACATTTTAGCAGAGAGAGAGAGAGGGTAGTCAGTGGAGCGGATAATATCCATGTGGACACACACTGAGTCCCTGGTGGACACGAGTGCACGGGGGATGCATACACACCAACACACACTATTTTAAAGTGTTCTTTTCTTTTCTGTTTGATTTTACTCTGTGGAATTAAGATGATGTCCACCCGAGTTCCCTTTTTATTTTATCAGTAAGAGGATCTTAATTGTCTAAGGTTGCCTTGAAATCTCCCGCTCTGCTTGTTTGCGCCTCGGGGGATAACCACAGCGGCTTGTTTTCCTTCTCAGTGTAACCCTCAGCTCTCTGCCAGTGTCTTGCACAAAGCTGAAAAAGTTAAGGGTTCATTTGGGGATCATAAAAAGGTACGAGTGGATTGATTACGCGTGGCGGTGATAATCAAGCATGTGCCAAATGTTCAGAGAGTGAGGACATTTTCATTCCAAACAAGCTGCTGATTTCTCCGATAACTACACTTTTTTTTTTTTTTTTTTTTTTATGGGAATGGGGAAAACAAATTACTGGAATTAGCTGCTGTGCTGTTTTGGCTGTAAAGACATACGCACAGTTACAAGCCTTCAAGCTGGACTGATAGATATGTTTATTTTAACGCAGTAACAAATGACTGTGGGCGATGTGAAAGGAGTTGTTCATGGTGATCAGCCCACAGAGTGATCACCCGACTCTGCACTTAGTGTCAGCCCTGCATTTTCTACAAAACTCCTGTGGAGGCCTGTGGAAAACCAACCCGATTAAGAATGAATCTCAAGGGTTGTAACAAAATAGGTCTTTTTGCATAGTTGTAGTCATGGTTTGTATCATTAACAGCATTACACTCAGAGTAATCACCAATGACTGAAGACGCTGGCATTGTTGAAAAGTAGTTAAGTCCCAAACTTATTCTGAAGAGAAAATGACTTATTCTGAAGAGAAAATGAAGGGAAGAGCAACTGGTTTCAGATGGATAATCAGGATGTGTTAAATTTACTGACATTCTTTGTTAAGTGGACTGAACAGAAAATATTGTGATGATAGAAAGAAATAAATTATTTTGGTGTATTTATAAGCCATTGTGATTCATCATGATCTCTGTAGGCCTGAGTATGATGTGATGAAACATGTCAAACCAAAGCATTTTATAGAATGTACAGATCATCCACTCATCATGTAGGTCTGCACAATATCAGCAAAATATCCAAAGAGCAATGACATGTTCAATATTGCGATGACGATAGGAATCCAGGTGTGCATATTAACTTTACAGTTCCTATGTCTTTTTGAGAACAACACAATAAGCTGTAGTACATACACCAGGCCTGTAGTGGCGCTGTAACGCTGCCAGACAAATACACCAAAAAAAGTAGAAAGCGTGCACACTGTAAACAAACTCCAAACATTTTAAGTCGACTAAAAAGGAGAAGTTCTGCCAGTACAAATAGCTGATCGATGCCGCATGGATGCATTTCAGGTGCGGCCAAGGGACCCAATGGAAGTCTGCCATTGTTGTTGATATGTTAAGTCCAGCGGTGTGGCTCAGGTTACAGGTACATAAAACTTTTTCATCGCATTTCAGGCAACTTTTTGCAATGTGCTTATCGTGCATGTTAAAGGGATAGTTCAATTCATTCTGTGACAAACTGTAAACTGTTTTCTTGTCTGTAACAACATCTATTGCACGTCTGTCCGTCCTGGGTGAGGGATCCCTCCTCTGTTGCTCACCCTGAGGTTTCTCCGACTTTTCCCTGTTAAAAGGGTTTCCATGGAGTTTTTCCTCAGTCGATGTGAGGGTCTAAGGACAGAGGATGTTGTTACGATGCCATGTAAAGCCCTTTGAGACAAACTGTTTGTAAAAACGGGCTATACAAATAAAATTGCCTTGCCTTGCCTTGCCTTCAACATTGGCCCATTGCCATAATCCCTATAGTCTGAGGAGTAGTTTGTTACCTTTAATTGTCGGTGCAAGCTATTTCTAGAATGGCGGAGCAGAGCCGCGAGCTACTTGGAGCTACACTATGGAGGCTCATCTTGGTTTCCCTCATCAAACTCGTCAAATACACAATCCAACAACTCCAAAACACTCTCGTGGACAAGTTGTGACCTGCACATTCACCACGCTATGAGATAATAATGGAACGTTACGAGTATGAGTTGTTCCTGTCGAGGGCAGTTTTTCGGCAACTAGTCTCTGCATTGCCTCGAAAACAACTCTGTCTCATAACGTTCCGTTATTATCTCATAGTGTGGTGAATGTGCAGGTCACAACTTGTCCACGAGAGCGTTTTGGAGTTGTTGGATTGTGTATTTGATGAGGGAAACGAAGAAATCCCATTAGCCTCCGTAGCATAGCTCTGAGCAGCTCATGGCTCGGCCCCACCGTTCTAAAAATAACTTGCACCGACAATTAAAGGTAATGAACCTACTGCTATGACTATAGGGATTATGGCAATGGGCCAATTTGCCAAAATATTGAACTATCCCTTTAATATTGTGATGACAATGAAAATAAGATCAGATGCTCAGTGGTTCGATTCCTGGCAAATCTGCATGGAATCTAAATGAACTATCTAATATGTTCTAAAGTGTTGGTCTGAAGTGTTTTTGGAATAAGCAAAGGTGGTTTCCCCTGTAAAGCGTTCCAAGTGGTCAATACAACTAGAAAAGCTCCAAGTAGCTATAAAGTGAAGTTCATGTACCATCATTTAAGATAACTTCTAACTGATCTTGTGCCACAGCTGTGATGCGAAAACAAAAATGACCTTTGTGTTTTTCCCATGCTCAATTTCAGTTTTACCTCAACATAAAGCATCTCAGAAAATCTGAGCAAACTCTTGGCCCTATTTACCACCTGTTTAATAATCAAACCGCACATGTCAGTCTTCGTTACGCTATGACTCTGTGTTCTCAGATCACAGCAATCATTTTAATACAGTGTTATCATACTGACTAGAAATGATGGCCAACACTGTGTAGGAGCCAAGTTGTAATAAGTAGAATTACCATTTAAAGTTCAATCTGTCTCCCCTCAGCATCTCCTTTGTCTGTTCCAGCTGATCGGCCAGCGTGACCCTCTGTAACCCCACGAGCAAGTGTTTTTCAACGCAAGAAACAGCAGGGGAGGAAGAGAGTTATTACAGGCTTTAAAATTTAATGTTGAGTATTACCAGACAGTTGTTCACCCAGAGCAATTAGCCTCTCCTCCCTGTCTCTCTATCTCTCCGTCGCTCACTCTCTCTCAGCTAACGGGGTGTTTTTGGCCCACAGCGGTTTGCATCTCCGTTCACTGGGTGAAAAGACACACAGGAGAGTCAGGGCAGTGTGGATACACAGGAGAGGCTAGAGGTGTTAAGTACTGATGTGTAGCCACAGAGTACAAGAGTGCGTGTTTTGTGATCGCAAAAAGCAGCCCAGAAGTGAGGGGGTGGGTGGAGGGGATGGTTAAAGGGGCTCGTAAGGGATTTGTCTTCATTTCCACTAATTTTTCACTTGAGAGAGGATTTGGGGGAAAGGTTGAGTGAGTTTTGTGGAGTGCAGGGTCAGTTTAAAGTATCTTTTTTGGCTTTGTGGTTAGCACTGTTCCACGATGGTGCAACCATGGCTTGAATAACCCATGGCTGTGGTTTGTAAAGCATGTTTGTTCCATTGTAAAAAAAAAAAAAAAAAAAAAGGAAAGAAATGATAGCCAAACTAATATTTCCTTGAAACTCAGACCAGGGGGGGTTCATTTCATACCCCCACTCAACACAGCAAAACACTATGATTAAGTGCAACTATGTTGAGAACTGTGTGTCCGCACAGCTGGATTTTCTTACCCAAAGTTTCACCACTACATTTGAGGTTCCGTGACGTCGAAGAGTTTCCCCTTGAACTGCTGGTCTTGACAATTCGAGTTTAGAAATGTGTTTCTTTTGGGTGATAAGAAGCTGATTTATGTATGTAACCTAATCAAATGTGCAAAAGGAGGGGGGGGGGATGGGAGAGGAGGGTGACAGTGATGGGATGACAAAGAGAGAAACAGGAGAGAAGGAAAAGGAAGAAGAAGCAGCCGTGCAGTTGTCAGGGTTCACAGTCAGGGTCAGCAGGTTGAACACTAATCAGTTTTAATGCAGCTGACTGAGTGGAGCTTCATTTACTAGTACATGCATGCACAAACACACACACACACACATATACAATTGGTACACAATTGCCAGAGTGCTTACCGTAATCAGCATCCCTACCACAATCACCAATCACTATCAGTGGCCATGCAATCACTGCAACAGCACTCCAACCAGTCAAATGATGGATGAGCGGTGATGTCACCAGGATGTTATCATCTGGTTGGCTAATGACAGGAAGTCTTCAGGGCAGAGGTCACGGCCTTCAGGAGTTTGCTTGGTGATGTTACATAGTTAAAGTCGCACAACAGGACATGATTCATTTTCATGTTGTGAGTTTGTGGAAAAAACTTTTTTTTTTCTTTTTTTTGATTGTTAAATATTAAGTTTGAAGTTGGATGGATGGATGGAAGTCATGAGAAAATAAGAAAAAAAAAAGTAAAAACCAATGTACATAATGGTTTTATATGATTTAATACATTTCATAAGCAACAGTCAGGATGGGGGTAAACAAAATAAATCCAAAACTGTGTCAGTAAAAAATCCACTAAGACTGTGTCATTAACTGGCAGTTACAAGCTAACAAATGACATAAACAAATGAATGATGTGCCAGCTGTTCTGATCTAGTTTTCTAGTCACTGATTTTGGTCACAACAAATCTGAGTCTGGGTCTGACTGAGGTTCAAATGTCTGTCCCAGCCTGTCCAATGTTTCCTCCAACACTAACCATCTTTATACTCACTGGCCTTTCACTGGTACACTGCTAATGTTTGCGTCAGCACAGCCACTAAAACTGTGAGCCACCGCCAGTTTCAAGCTAATGGATAACTTAGATAACCATGCCTAACGTTCTGAGTCATCTTCTGGTCAAACTCCTGAGTCAGGGTTTGACAAAGAGCACAAGCAATGGTGATGGGTGAGGCAGAATTTCTAAGGAAGTAGGTGTAGATGTCCGTCCAATCCCAGATTTCTTTCTTTCTTTCTTTCTTTCTTTCTTTCTTTCTTTCTTTCTTTCTTTCTTTCTTTCTTTCTTTCTTTCTTTCTTTCTTTCTGTCTGTCTGTCTGTCTTCCTTCATTCCTTTCTTTCTCTCTATCTTTCTTTCTTTCTTTTTCTGTCTTCCTTTCTTTCTTCTATCGATCTGTCTTCCTTTCTTTCTTTCTTTCTTTCTTTCTTTCTTTCTTTCTTTCTTTCTTTCTGTCTGTCTGTCTGTCTTTCTTCCTTCATTCCTTCCTTCCTTTCTCTTTCTCTTTCTTTCTTTTTTTTGTCTTCCTTTCTTTCTTTCTTTCTTTCTTTCTTTCTTTCTTTCATGTTTTACTTTAAAAGGTATAAAATATGAATCATGGCACAGTTATTTTTGCAAAGAACAAAATCTAACCTAATGTTACAACAGCACTGATTAACACTGTGAGGTTTGATAATGTGTCCAACAGTGTGCACTGACCGTCACAACAACACCAGCACCATTCCTCACATCACACACATGTACACTAAGAGGATCATTAATCAATGTCACGTCTCTTTCTTTTCCTCTCTTCATCTCTCCATCCCTCACTGTCTTCATCCATCTTTCCCTGCCATCCTTCTGTCCATCACTTTGAAACTTTGTCCTGCAGTCTCTGTCTGTCAAATCTTCATTGTCCACTCTGCAGATCTAGCACTATATACATGTCATTTGCTTTATTTTCATCTGAGCCGTATTTACCAATGCTTCCCTGTCTGTTTACCCAGTTTGGCAGGTGCAGGACAAATGCATGAAGAGCGACAGCTTACAATGGCCACCAGTGTACTGTGACATAATAAGGGGCCCATTTCAGTGAGCAGGAGACAGGAGGAAAGCGGTTTTGATTAATGACTGCTGTTTGAGTTGACATGTTATGAAGCCGCTTGTTGTCGCAGTTGCAGTATTTGTATTCAGGAGTGAGACGGGACGTCGTTCTGTCTGACACACTCTCGAACTCAGGTCACTTCATCCAGCATGCTGCACTCTCCATCTGTCTCCACTGCCTGGGTGATTAACAGGGTGGAGGTCAGTGTTGGTAATTGTGCACAATTCAGATGAAAAATATTCAAAATGCATGATGAAATGTCATTATACAGTAGTAGACAAAACTGAAACCTGACAGCAGCCATACTACGCCACTGAGTGACATGTTCCTATAATGCCACCTCCCAAATAGCACCAAATGTGGATTAATCCCCTGCTGAAAATAGTTCCCAACAAATGCACTTTTCTTCACCATTAAATTCATGGTTTTAAATCTACATATCGATGTTACATCTACAGTATATGGTATTTTTCTTTCAAGAGAACCCAAAGAGTTTGTATTTAGTTATAAAAGAGTCTTATATTAATGTGGCCCCCCACTTGTTAATGGGTCCATTTTCGATAAATATTGTTGTGTCTTTATCGTTATTTTGATATTATTATGTAATGGTCGACTCGCCCAGCATTTCCTAGTTTCGGTTTCCCGGACGCTGCCCGGCGGGTCATGGGAATAACACCGCCGGATCGCTTGTTGGCATTGTTTATGGTTGGAACTACGACGGTATCCGATTGTCTTTGAAGCTCCGACTTTCATTCTTGATTAATGAAAACATTCTTGGCAAATGTTTTCGTTTTCGCATTCGTCCACCAGTCCAAGAGTTTCACTGTGCGCGCGGAGTGTAGTGTGTACTGTAGAATGTAATTTGAAAACACTTTGCTTTCCGAAAGTCCTCGTCGTCCCTTCAAACTTATTGGCAGGGATATCCCCAACTTTACAAATTACATTTGCCATGTCAGGTTGACATGAAGATTAGTGATAGTTCAATCAGAGCAAATAACTCTATTCTGTTTCCATTCACTTTTTTCTGGTTTCCTCCCTCTCTCACACCACTCCATCCAATCCGCTCACTCCAAGTGTTCAATAAACCAGCTAATTAAGCTATGTGACCCTCCTCCATCCCTTTCACCTCCATTCCTCGGCGAACCTCTGCAACCTCTTCTTCCTCATCCAGTCTTCGTATTCATTCAGCCCAAGCACATCATCCCTCTTTCTATATCTTCATCACTAGACCCTGGTGGTTCCTATATGCACAACCCTATTCTACTGTGTTTTCACATATGATGACATCATCAAGAGATATAGAAAGTGCATTTACCTCCCTCATATTTCTAATGGCACCACTGGGTTTCCATGGTTTTGATGATGATGAAACCTCTGTAACTCTGCTGCTGACCTGGAGCAGAAGTTGGTGTGGACTGAAGAGGTGGACACTTCAAGGTGCACCTCATTACAGTGTTGTGTCTGTTGTGAGTTACAGGTTAGATATCAGAACAACTGCTACTTTGTTTAGTTTTTGAATTTGTGGGCGACTTTTATAGCAGGTGAGGCGCATTAAATCATATGATGTACGTTTCCTAACCTTAAGGACAGAAAGACTCCTGGTCAACCTTAAACTCTGAACTCGTGTGTAAGCCATCCATGACAGTTTTTGACAGGACTCTGCACACACAACCACACACACACACACACACACACACACACACACCTCTGTATGCATCTGTTTCTCTTACATCCTCTCCCGTCTCTCACCCTGTCTTGAAATTAAATCAAGAGGTTGCCCAGCTTTGACAGGCCGACCTGCCAATGTGCCCTCACACACGTGCACACACGCAAACACACACACACACACACAATGCCATCTGTCAATCACAATGACTAATGAGCAGTTGATTACATCACTAGCCCTTTAATGGTCAACTGGGGATCTTGGGGTGGAGGTGGGGGGGGGGTTGAGAGACAGACAGAGAGAGAGAGAGAGAGAGATGGGGAAACAGAAATCTGGAGTGAGAGACAGAGGGAAAGAGGGAAGGGGAGAGACAGACAAAGGCATGGGGGAGCTAGTATTTATGTTTGGGAATAAAAGGGGAGTATAATGAGCGGGATAATGAGGCCGGGACATCCCAGCACAACATGCAGACGAGAGATGAGAGATCTGGTTTCCATTCAAAACCACTGGGGGTTTCCTGAGGAAGGGAGAGAAAAGGAGGAGGAGGAGGAGGAGGAGGAGGAGGGGGCGGCTGAGAGGAGGCCAGAGGAGGGTGGAAGGTCTGTGCATCCCAGAATTCCTCTGCACTCCTCCTCCTCCTCTCATCTCCATCCCCTCTCTGCATGTTCTGAACGCTCTCTGGCTGTGTGGGTGTTGTTTTGACAGCTGACCTGTTTCTGCTTCATGCTACTAGTTACTCTCCTCGGTATTAATCCGAGACACCGTACTATGAGGGACCACAGGTAATGAAGTTTGGTGTAATTAATGAATGATTGAGGCCATTATCAAGATGGATATCCTGTAGCTCACAGCAGATGTGTTTCTCAAACGGACCACCATCGCCCTTAATGTCTGTCACAAACTGAATGTGTCCTGTTTTGTCTTTGATATGAGGACAATCATCTTTGATTGGATATTTTAATTAGCATTTCTGACCACTCGCTTTGAAGGATTGTGATACCTGTTTGGTGACAAACAGAAAAGAAAATGATTTCTCTCTAAATCCAGCCTTTAATGGGGACATATCACTTTTTGGAGGCTCTTTAATATATATTTGGGTGTTTGTCTTTTTCCAGCCCCCAAAATGTGAGAACTGACAAAATAATCTGTAATATGCAGGTTCCCTAGTTTGAAATCCACGTGGTTTTACGAGCTGTTCCCTCAGTTGTCTTCCAGTGATGCAAGTAGGATTTGAATTTGCATAACCCCACCCCTACCTGGGACCAGTAGAAGGGGTGGGGTGGGGCAGGGCAAGCAGTGGTTCATTTGCATTTAAAGGGACAGGCACTGAAACCAGGGCTGTTTGGAGAAAATGAAAAGAGCTGTGATGTTTGATCTTTGGGGTATTTTGACCAAAGCATGTCACAGACATGTCATTAAGACACCTGGGAACTGTTTTAATTTGTGGAAAGGGGACATAATATGTCTCCTTTAATGTCCACTACTGCCTGGTCTTGTGTTTTTACACAAAGGTCAAGGACAGGCAGGAAAAATGACTGAGTTTCCCCCCTTCAATATTGAAAACAACAATCTTTTTTTTTTTAATTAGGTTCCATCACCCTGTCATCTTTAGTAATAGATTTTAGAAGCAGATGGAGGGTACTACCAAAGGAACACAAGCAGTGAGTAACATATTACGGAAAAAGGCAGGCGAACCACATGTTAAAAGCCTGGATGTTTTGCCCATTGAGACTAGAAAGAGCGATGTTCCACTGCTAAATATTTAAGGTGAGCAAAGTTTGAACTTTAATCCAAAATGAGAGTGGAAAGCAAAACAGGAATTTAAAATAATATAATCGCAAAATGACCGGAAATACAAGGAGGGATCCATGTTGTCAAAATTACAGGTGCCCCTGAGATTCTGTATCTTTAAACAGTATTTTCTGAATACATTGGTTATATTCAAGCTTTGTGTTTGTTCTGGAACGAACAAGGAAAAAAAGGGGAGCAGCAGCAGCAGAGCTTCTCACATGAACAGCAGGATGCTATTAATGACAATGAGATAAGATTGCTCCTGTATGAGCAATGAGCCTCGGCCCTGCCTCCTCCACCACGACTCCCACACAGGGGTTTGGTGCTCTCAAGGGCAGCATCATCTCCCCAGCGTTACTTTCATTAGTCCTCGATCTCTCGGCCTCACTCTCTTTCTCTTCCTGTCAGGTCCGCCTGCTAATAGTAATGAGGGACAGAGAGGCTTTAGAAAATCTGGTGACCAAATGTTGTTATCTGTCTGGTTCTCTCGGTCCATTTGTTGGAGCTCTTTCTGTTGTAAAATGGGAGAAAAAAACAAGAGCTGTAAATGTGATAAGACATCAACAGCTATGTTCTTCATACAAGAATCCCAAATAACAAGCACAACTTGACTCTTCTGAGCATCAATAAAAAATAACTCTGAGAATTATAAATCAAGTTAATATTTTTGAAGAAAGATGGGGGAAATGGGTGACGTGTAACAAATAATATCTCTAATGATTTGTATGTTTCTTATATATATTTTTTCTTGTTTGTTTTTTATACTTGTAATGAACTTCTCATTGTCGTTGTTTCTGAATATAGGCATATACAATTGTAAGTACTTAGTCTACATGTGTTTGTTGTTATGGTACCTAGTGCATATATTGATGAAAATGTAATACTCGGACTGAAACCTTATGTAATTATTTGAATTGGTAGTTGTTAAATAAAATTATTTCCAAACATATGCAGGAAGAGGGAGTGTCAGTCATTACTGTAGGAGAGCTGACACAAAGACAAGGAGAGGGGAGGAAGCGGTTAACTTGGAGGTCAGTGTTGGATTTTCTTATGCAATCCTGAGCTCCAGCCAAGTGATCTGTTTGGTCACACTGGTCTTCCCACTGTGCTTTATTTGACTTGATTAAATATTATTTATCCAGCAAAGATTCCCTCAGCAGGTATGTTCTTTTTCCTGCTTCACACTCAAACAGTCTCACACATTTACACCCAGGAGCATCCCAGGGTAAACTCAGGCTTCTGCTGTCAGTTACTGAGATTAGACCGTGCTGCTCCACCTGCAGCTTCGTGGCCCGGTGCATGCTCAGATTTGCATTGGGAGAGGTGATTTTCTACTTTCATAATATTGAACACATGAGTTAATACCTCGTTGTTAAAGCAGGACTAGAGTGTTTATGTATGCACCGTCATTCTCGGTGTAAGGCAACTCACAAAAAGCTGTAAACATTCAAATCTTAATTCCAGTTATAGCTGTAAATGTCAAGCACAGCAGAACTTTGGTTACATGGATTAGAGAGAGACTCAGGTGGTCTTCTCCTGAATAAATGTTAACTCTCTACTGTGTATGTAGCCTCTGCTGCCAGGTTTGCAGTCTGCCCTCTACATAAATGCACATGCACAAACAAAACTTGAAAGAGAGAAACAGCTTAGTGTCCCTCGATATAAACTTGTTTATTAAATATTAATTACAACAAAAATGCCTCAGCATTAATCATCTAAAGTTATAATGTGTAATAATTTATGAGGCAGAAGGACTGATTCAGCACATTTACCTCATTTTGCCATTAATACTAGAATTTCCCATTTAACTCTGTTGTACTGGTACTTTTACTTCAGTTGAGATCTGAATACTTCTTCCATTTTCCTCATGATTCTGCAGTTGATTGATAAAGACCTCCATCATGAATTACAGCTGTGTTACCAAAGTGGACTCTACTGAAGGCCAATAATCAATCAGTGAAAGAGCAGGGCACATAGTGAAACCATAGAATAATTCATTCTGTCACTTCTGCACTCTGGATTTCTTGATAAGGCCATATGCATAACCTGAAGTCATTAATGCTTTTATCTTATTCATTTGATATATTCTAAATGTGCCATTAGTTGCTGGGGAAATTGTGCAAAGAGACCGAGTCTAACTTCAGCTGAATTGTGTTTATTAAGATCTATTTCCATGGACAACATTAAACATAATAGTAAGTATTGTTTGCTTCAAAAACATTTGGCCATATCATGCATAAAGTAGCTCATTCTTCCTAATTCAGCCTTACTCAGCACACACGCCATCTTTCTGTGCTCTTGTTTCACTTGTGCCCATAATCACAGTAAAGAGCATCCTCTTTAAAGGCTTAGTCTAGACTCTAATACTTCATCATCTCTCTTGAGCAATTTGCATCTGGCAGCAAAGTCAAAATATAATACATAATCACTCCTAACAAAATACAGGAAGATGCAAAACAAACTGAAATCAACAATGGAAACATGGATGATTGAGCAGGGAGGTGGGGGCATCAGCTGGAGGGACCTCAGCACGGGATGGATCAGTCACATGCTCTCGGATACGGTACAGTGGAAAAATGAATTTCCTGAATGAAGGTTTCACATGATTGTTCAACATATAAAGTCGGATAATGAAGTCGGAAAGTAAAGGAAACTTCTACTGCCCAGGTTTCCATGTCACGACTGAGTGATAACCTTTAACTCTTTCAGCGTGTGAAGGGCGGTATTTAATGTCAGTCCTGTCAGGATGCCGATACAGTACATTTTCATACTGAAGATCAACAACAGCAGCTGCAGATGTTTCAACATATACCCTGATGTACATGCTGTATGTACTGCAGTAGAGAGAGCTGAACAGGCGAACACAAGATAATTGATTACTGGTTCTCACAAATATTAGATCAGGTGCATCAAGTGATTATCAGGAGCTGCTGCACAAAATCTTGCTCACTAACTCAATAATAGTTTATCAGGGTGAGAGAGGCCACAGAGTTCATGTAGTTCCTGGAAAACAAGAAAGCAAACAAAATGTCTCAGTAACATACAAAGTAAAGTGTAATTCATTCATTCATTCATTTTCTATATACTGCTTATCCTGCACTAGGGTCACGGGTAAGCTGGAGCCTATCTCAGCTGACTTTGGGTGAAAGGCGGAGTACACCCTGGACAGGTCGCCATGCAGGGCTAACATACAGTATATACAGTAGACAGACAACCATTCACACTCTCATTCACACCTATGGACAATTTAGAGTCACCAATTAACCTAACCTGCATGTCTTTGGTCTGTGGGAGGAAGCCGGAGTACCCGGAGAGAACCCACGCATGCACGGGGAGAACATGCCAACTCCACACAGAAGTTCGAGGCGACAGTGCTAACCACTGCACCACCATGCCGCCAAGTAAAGTGTCAATTAAAATATATATATATATATATATTAGGGCTGTCAGAGTTAACGCGTTAATCGCGATTAGATTAATTAAAAAAATTAACGCGATTAAATTTTTTAATCGCGGTTAATCGCGGCCCATTTTGTCCTCTGTCTGCTGGACTGGAGGACTGGAGTGTGGGACCTCCAGTCCAGTAGGTGGCGGTAAGGCACCTTCAAGTTGGTTGCTACACAAATATACACAGTCTAACATATATCCACAGCTCTATCCATTGATTTTTTGACGGCTTCTGTTGTCAACAAATGCACATGGCCAGGCAGAGGCGTAGCAAAGTAAAGGGCAATTTCCACTGGATGCAATTCCTTTCAATTCTGTGTGAGTTTCATGCATCATGTGTTATGATTAGGTACTAGGCCTGCTAGGTCTGGTCTAAAAGTTGTTTGTCTAGAGATTATAACACTTTGGAGGGTTGAAAGTCCAAAGCGCCATATATAATATTTTTAATAGAGATTAATCGCGAGTTAACTATGGAAAAAATGCGATTAATCGCGATTAAAAAAATTAATCGTTTGACAGCCCTAATATATATATATATGTACACTAAATCTAAAACAGAAGCAGTACCAGAAGAATTAAGGAAACAAATGCACAAAAACAAATGGTCAAATATGAATTTATTTTGGAAATGAGAGTTAGATTAGATAAATGAAGGCTAATAAAAATGGTAGTTCAGGTTACGCAATATATTGATCATTCACTGAGAATATATCCAAAAGGAGGAAATGATCATTACACCTGACTAGAGGCCTTTACACAACAGGGGGCACATGACAAATAAAAGACATGAAATTCTATATTTATTTGCCACTGAAAAAACGTCCATGTACCGGCAGCGATGCGAATATGCGATAGATGTGACAATTATTAACCAAAGTTTTGCTTCGCATTGGGTGGTTATTTGCTTCATTGTCGTGCCTTAAAGCAGAAGTAAGCGGAATGTTTGTGTTAATATAAGTCTTAAATAGTTATATCTTCTGACAGAAATCACTTATACAGAGTGTTTGGTCCGAAACACGGGTCTGTCAGTCACTCTGCTCTGCTGTAAGCCGAGGAGAAAACTTTCTTTGTATCCTACAACCATTATCCAGTGAGGAGAGTGAACGGCATAAAGGGGCGGTCCTCTCTGTGTGTGCAGCCAAGGGATGCGTGTGAATGTGGTGACGTAGAGACGAGGGCGGGGACTGCTAACTCCATCGGCTGAGTTAGCCAAAACGACCGGATCGCTTACTTCTGCTTTAAAGGAGGCATATTATGTTCTTTTACAGCTCTTTTCATCCTCTCAAAACAGCCCTGTTCAGAGCCACTGGTTTCAGTGCCTGTCCCTTTAAATGTAAATGAACCACTGCTTGCCCCGCCCCACCCCTTCTACCAGTACCAGATAGGGGTGGTATTATGCAAATTTGAATCCTAGTTACATCACTGAAAGACAACTGAGCGAACAGCTCGTAAAACCATGTGGATTTCATAGGGAGCCTGCACATTACATATTTCTTTGTCAATTCTCACATTTTGGGGTCCAGAAGGCAAGACAAACACCCAAATATATGTTAAAGAGCCTTCAAAAAGTGATATTTTCATAATATGTCCCCTTAAATTAAACCCATATAACAGTCTTTGTATGTATTTGCGGTCTAAAGGACTCACAGTGAAAACCAGAGTTTGAAAAAAGTAATGAAATTTTGAGATTTAAAGGAAGTCAGGATGTTTGTGCTGAGGCCTGGTTTACATTCAGCACCAATGAAATGACCCATGTTCAATGATTCCTCTGATCAGTTCAGTCTTATAATCGCTGCAGAAATAACAAGCTGATCAAAGCCAAAGAATCAGGTATAAGGCTGACCTTTGATGTCATGGTGGCATAAGACAGCTTCAGTGTTTTCAAAGTCCAAACAGCAGCTGCCGCGGTAACGCACCACGTCTTTGGGACGATTGCAACATGTTTCAAAAGTTTGAGAGTAATATAATAATTTAAATCCCCCTCAAGTCATATTTTTTGCTTCTACTGCAAAAAAAACTCCCTCAGGCCAGACTGCTATTACTATTATTTTCATAGTAGAGCCTCACATTTCCAAGCTTTGTAATATTATGAGAGATGATGCAATATGATGAAAGCCTACTGCAGAATGGTCTTTCAATCAGGTATGTCTGTAGCATCTGCTAGCATAAACACTTATGTAGAAGTGTGTGTGTGTGCACATTTGTGTGTGCGTGTGTGTGTGTTGGTACCACCTCCTCCACTCCATGACTTGAATTTCACAGCTTTAGGACTTCATCTGTCTGTGTAAAACAAAAAAACAGACCCTACTACTCTGGCAAAACATCCATCCCTTCGCTCTTATTATTCTCATTCCGCCTCTCCTGCTTTCCTCCCTTCTCTCTCTTTCATCCTCCATCCCTCTCTTACATCCCACTCCTCCTCCTCCTTCTCCCTCTTTACTTTCACTCTGAGTTGTTGTGTCTGCAGAGGTTGCATTCCCTGGCCGATGTCCGATAACACGCTCCCCTCTTCTCTCCGAGCCAGAATCTCCTCAAATGCAATGTCCTATTAGTGAAAATGAGACATGGGACTCAGGCTACAAGAATGCTCCTTTCCCCCCAGACAGCCTATCAATTACCATGATGGAAAGTTATGATGATACGTTTTACTGCATCTGTAGAATCTCTGAACTAACTTTAGAAATCACACACTGTACTTGTTCTGGTCGTCTGTCCAGATAAAAATGCGATCGGTCGTCTGGATTGTGAATAAAACGACGTCCAGCATCACGACACGAGCTGTTGAAGAAATAAAAAAAAGTTAAACGACTTAAGCTTATCTAGGAATGGTTAGCTATGCCTGTCTCTCTTTTCATTTATTTATTTAGTGATTTTTTATTTCTTTATTACAGGCTAGAGAGAGAGTGGAACCTGAACTGCTGCAGTTAGGACAAAGCCTTAGTGGTGTGGTACCTGGTACAAAGCTTTAGGATTTGATCCGTCTGTATGAAAAATAAATAAACAGATAAGTAGATGAATGTAAATTAAATTTAAAAAAGGACCCTACTACATTGGCGGAGCATCCACCCATTGCTTTTATTATCCTCATCCCACTGGTGATGTCATCAGCGTTATCTCAGCTCCGTCTTTCACTGCGAGTCTGTGTTTCCAACTTTGGGAGTTTCAAACAGGAACAAAGGATCAAACAGCTGGAGGTGCAATATGGGAAGTGCACAATCCAAAGCTTGAAATCTGTAACAATCTGTAAGATGCAGTCACAAAACAGGTGTGTGGTTGAGATCAAAATGAAGGCTGAGGGGTGTGGTCCAATCTCTGCTGAGTAGTCATGTTTTTGGAACATCCTCGTGTTCTCAAGCGTCACATCACAGCTGCTGTGGTCCCACTGCAAGACGGATGAAGTCTCTGGTCATTTAAAGGAAGACTGTGCAAATAATAGGAGTAGACATGTCCGCAGAGAACAACTCAAAACTGCAAAGAAGACATACCAGTACTTTGATTTCACATACAAACAAATGATTGTCTTATAAAAACATGATCCATTGTTTGGCATTACAGGCCATGCACAATACATGTGTTTTCGGTTATATGGCTGATTCGACCCACTGTTGCTGCAGAGCACTGCTGGGATTTACATGGGGGCTGATAAGAGCTAACTTGTCAAAACTAACAGAGGAGCCTCTGAAATCCTGACAAATGACTGTTTCTGACCGTGCAGAACAAGATCCAGCAATGAATTATGGGCCTTTATAACTTAAAGGGCTGAATAGAGTCATTACTCTTATTTTACACCTAATACTAATGTTCTTTTTCCCAAGAATTTTGACATGCGTTATATTTATTGTAATGGTATCATACTACAGTAAGACTTACTTCTCCCACTCCTGTGTGTAAAGTTTAGAGTTTGCATTCAGGGGCGTTTCTAGACACTCTGAAGGCCCCCGGGCAAGAGGCACCTACATATCTTCCTCTTCCAAACACAAATGAGTAACAGTTTGGACAGAACAAGCTCATCTACTAACAGCAGAATTGATGTTGGTATCAGTGTTTACATTTGACAACAATTACATTATTCTATTTCCAATGGGAGAAATTAACATTGCCATTGGCAGCAACATATTGTATGCAGTTATGCAGTGCATACAGTACAATTACTTTTTAATTTTATTTAGGAAATTCCTACACTTAATATTTAAGCATAGGAATTTTGTATTTGTGTTTCTGCTGTTTTCTTTTAATCTATTTAATTCCTTTAAGTGCACCTTACAGTAGTTGCTTTTAAAATGTCATTGTCTAGGTGACAAAAAGTACAATGACAATTAGAGCACTTCAACTTGAACATACAATAACATTGTACATACTACTGTATGCACAATGTTCTACACAGCCATTGGCAACATCATATTGTTATTTCATATTGCAGTGCTGTACAATTGTTTTGCAATTGTACAGCACTTTGGTCAACTGAGGTTGTTTTAAATGTGCTCTATAAATAAATTGTGACATGACTTGACTTGACTTGATATGGACCAGTGTCAGCCATCTCAGGTGGTCCTCAGGGCCTTAGCCAATTGCCTGAGTTGCCTGCCCTGTTGCAACACCTCTTTTTGCCTTTTGCTATCCTTTGTTCTAAAACAATTCACATATTGCGAATAAATGAAACATTCAGCCCCTCTGACTGAAACAACAGCTGAAGATTACCCAGTGATTTATTGGAGGATATAGTCATCTGGACATGAATTGGCTGAACTGATTGCTTTGCTCACTGTTCCCGTCTTTCCTCTGCAAAATCAAATGGCTGCAATAGTCAGCCTCCATGTCAACTTAGCAACAAGTTTTATTTATGTTATCTGCATAATACAAGAATGTTTCCTGCAGATGACCTGGCAGCGTTCCCAGTATTACAAGTCTCTCCAACATGTGTTTAGACACTCACATAATCTGTGTGAGCTTCGGGGGGCGATTCGCTGCTGTAAATCATGACTTTGTGATTAGTGATAAGTCGCTTTTTGAAGGGCTGGGGTGAGATAAAGATGTGGGGTTTGAATATGTGTGTGCACGTATGGTGTGTGAGTGTGAGACAGAAAACCACTGAGTGTTGCCAGATTCTGGTGATGACATCATAGAGGTTATCTCTCCATCCAACAGACCTGCACATGAGCGTATGAAAACTCAGTAACACACATTCTCCCTCTCTCCCTCCCTCTTCCCAATTTAACATCTGTGATTTCTTAAAGTTGCTCTAAACAATGCTTTTGTATCAACAATTATTCAAATGACTGCATGTTTCATGAGAAGGGAGACTCTGTGACAAATCCACCCAGAATTATAACCAACCTAAGTGTCCCTGTGACCGGAGCCAGATATTTTCCTCTTGTGTTGCTCTGCTTGATGTTTACAATAAAACCACTGTTTGCTAACTTGTTCACGATATCAAGTTTATGGGTGTGCTCTATCTACAGATGGCAAATTGCAGGTTTATTGTAGCTGTTTTTAAAGTTGTGTCATTGTTCGATAGCTAGTGTTGGCACTAACCAGGACCAGTCTAGAGGAAAAGTTGAAAATTAAGCATCAAACTCCATTCACATCCTCACTGTCTCCAACTGTGGAAAGCAACACTCTTGAATTTATCACATCTGTTGGCGTGCTAACCAACCAGCCCCATCTTGTTTATTCACTTTGATAGCAACTCACTGCCACCTCCAATATCCTCTGGCAGAGATGGTGTTTCTCAGATGACAAAGAATTGTCAGCTCTAGTCGTAAAAAGACAAGAAAATACATTTAGCAGATACAAGAAATTACCAATTGCTACTTTAAAGTAATGCTTGGCGTTCTGCAAGCTCATGTTTGTACATTTAGTGCAGGCATAAGGTCACAGAGCTTAGCATAAAGATTGTGGTGAGGGGGGCACCTAATCTGACTCTGTCCAAAGTTGAAGGCAACTTAACCATTAATAAGTGTTCTATAATCTAACCAAATACAGAAAAAGGTTTTTTATTTAAAGGGGTATCGTGTATTTAATCTGCAAGATGCTGAGTGATTTGAAAATTAAAAAAAGAAACAGAGAGAAAGAAATCATGCTTGACCTTGCAGTGTGTAGCTACTCTCGACAAGAAGCTGTGATTGACAGGTTAAATGTTTTCACTCAGTGTCAGTCACTCAAGCTATATGACATTATGACATCAGACATATCTTTGCGTTGACCCTCCGGCAGCAGCAGCAGCAGATGCAGCAGCAGTAGGGCCAACCAGTCAAGCAATTCCCTTAAAGGGATAGTGCAACATTTTGGCAAATTTCCTTTAATTGTCAGTGCATGTTGTTTTGAGATCTGCGGGGTGGATAAGATGCGAGCTGCTCAGGTAAAGGTACATACTCATCAAACTCATCAAATACACAATCCAACAACTCCAAAACACTCTTGTGGAGAAGTTGTGACCTGCACATTCACCACGCTATGAGATAATAATGTAACATTACGAGACAGAGTTGTTTTCGAGGCAAATGCATTGCCAAAACTACATTCCAGATACAGCGGCTGGGCGGAGTGATTTCAAAAGCGGAAGTAGTTCTGAGTATTTGCTTCATGTGACATTATTATTATTATTTCATAGCGTTCTCCATGAGAGCGTTTTTTTTATTTTTTATTATGAACTTTTTTATGAGAGCGTTTTGGAGTAGCTTGTGTCTCTGCCCCACGTATCTCAAAACAACATGCACCGACAATTAAAGGTAATGAACCTACCCTATGACTATAAGGATTATGACAATGGCCGAATTTGCCAAAATTGCAGTTTTGTTGCACAATTGTTGAACTATCCCTTGATGTAGGGGAGAGCGGGGCACAACCTAACGGATTTTGTTTTGGGTAACTTATCTACAGATATATTTGAGTTAGATAATTTGTTTTTTTTACACAAGCAACATACACATCTCTACTACAAATGAGCACTGGAAGTTTGTTTCTAGAACTTACCATTCTTTTACAATTTCACCACAGATGGAGGAAGTAAAACGTTACAACCTACCCCACTGGTGGGGTAGGTTGTAACAGGGAGGGTGTTAGTTGTAACGCATGCTGGAAAGGTTTGTTTAAACAATTGATTCAGTACAATTTTATCTGAAGACTGATTGTTTGTCCATCTATGATACTAATAGATACTCTGTAAGAAAAACATTGGGTAACACTTTACAATAAGGGTCCCTTAATTAACATTTGTTAGTACATTATTAAGCATTAATATATGAACTAATGTGTTAATTACTGCTGAGTAATGCATACATAATGATAACTAATTACATTATTCAACTTTTGAATTGATTAACTAACTTTGAGTAGTCAACATTAATTAACTGCTTACTAATAGGCTACATTAATTAATGTGTTTCCTAATCCTAAGTAATACATAATAATTATTGTTAATATATCTGTAAACAGTTAATTAATGCTTAATAATGTACTAACTAACGTTAATTAAGGGACCCTTATTGTAAAGTGTTACCAAACATTGCTATTTTTAGAAAATAAAAGAAGAAGAGCACTTTCAAAAAAGCATTAATATAATTGGAATTAATCAGGCTGTCATTAGAACAAAAAAACGCTCTCCAAAATGTAACATGAAATTATTATTTTAAGTTTAACTGATATAATGTATTTTAATAATAATAATAATGATAATATTAATATTAATAATAATAACGCTCACTCTCCCTTCTCTTTCTAGACCTCATTCGGGAGATTAATTGCTTTTATCAAGGGTGCAAACCTGTCACACACTGTTTTGTTTTTTATTTTTATTTAATTTTCATCTTAATTTTTATTTCTGTTTTGTGTAATTTATTTATTTATTTATTTATTTATGTTATGATTGTGCTTGATCATTTTTTTGACGAGGTGACAAAATCATGGAAGGAAAAAAAAATAGGTCAATATATATATTATTTTTTAATTATTAATAATTCAAATTATTATGGACACTAATGGACCTATTTTGCATTTAAAACTGCTATGTTTGCACCCCTGTTTTATGTCGAAGACTACATGAGGGGTTAGTTGTAACACAGTGTTACAACTAACCCCTCATGTAGTTTCCTTACTCTTGCCTAGCTAGCACTGGCTACGAGCTAGCTACAAGCTTTAGCATGGTACCATTTTTTAGCTAAGAAAACGCTGAAAAAGATGATATAAGAATGGTTTTGGGGACTTGCACACATGCTTCAGCAACCAAAAAACTAGCGATATGGAAAAATATACTTTCATGGTGCTAAAACACACTTTCGCGCATAACTCTGTGAAATCGCAGCGGGATCTTCTGAATCTCCTCCACATAAAAGTGCTAACTAATACGGACCTGTGGCCGGAAGTTGGCGGAAGTTGACTTGTGCGTCTGGATAAAAAGTCCGTGTTTCAACTTGCCCCGCGTTAGGTTGTGCCCCGCGCTCCCCTATGTATGTTTTATGAACATACCTACCTTGTTAGCTAGAGTTATTTTTGACCGATACAGCAGGTAAATTTAACAAACAAATAATGACAGATTCAATGCCTCTTCTGAATAGTATCACATAAAAGTTATGTACTTCCATGTCTAAACTTGTGCTTTTGTGCAGGATTATAGTTAAAGAACAGATGGAAATAGGTGGCAAACCAATGTAAGCTACAGTACAGGACAGCTGGTAGTCTCCCACCTCCCTCTATCCTCTCTCTCTCTCCGACTCCTCCACGCCCTCTCACACACAACAACACAGTTGACTAGGTGGTTTTGCGGAGCAGGGAGAAGGATGAGCCCTCCTCTCCGCCTCCTCTACATCTGGCCACGTTGTGTTGAACCTCCCAGCTCGGCCGACAGATAAGCCCCCGTGATGGATACATGGTGTCACCATCTAAAGCCCGGCCTATCTATTACGGCACAGCGGCTGTTTAATGTGGTGGCTCTGGTGTGTCTGTGTGTGTGTGTGTGCTCTTTGGCAGGGAAGATGGTTCACACATTGGTTCGGTGAGTGTGTGAGGTGAGTGGGTGTTGTGAGGATCTGCGACTGGGAGTGGAAATTATTGGTGGGAGTATAGAAAACCCAACAGGCAGAGATAGAGGAAGATTCAAAGAGACAAAGCTGAGAGAGACAAACTCAGGGAGATGGAGCATCAACATGAAAGTCACGAGTGAGGAGACAAAAATGTGTCTGGACAGTAGCTACTGTCTTTTAAAGACAGGAGCTGTATGTGTCAGCGCAATTCTGAATCAGTTTGACTGGATCTTAACCAGCCTATACTGATCCAGCTCCATGTAAAAAGTCTGTGTCATGTCTGATTGAGTCAGTTGAATAGAGAAATAGAGATTGTTCACAGTGAGTGTTCTTTTTTGCTGACGTCTGATATTTCTCTTAGACAATTCGACCTGATTCTGAGGTGTGAAAATGACTCTTGGGTGTTAGATATAATCCTCAGTATTAGAGATTCACAAAATAAATTCACTGAACAGTAACATCTGTAAAGACACAGTAGCTATATGTGAGTGGTTGATGTAACTGCAGCTTTACAGTAGCCTCTTTCTGCACAATATCTCCCTTGACCCGTCTGTCTAAACTTTGTTCTTTGTTACATTCTTTGTAACTGCACATCAAGTGATATTAGAGGGATAGTTCAACATTTTGGCAAATTGGCCCATTGCCATAATCGCTATAGTCATAGCAGTAGGTTCGTTACCTTTAATTGTCGGTGTAAGCTGTTTTTAGAATGGAGGTGCGGAGCGGCAGGCTGCTCAGAGCTACGCTATGGAGGCTAATGGAATTTCTTGGTTTTCCTCATCAAACTCATCAAAAACACAACCCAACAACTCCAAAAGGCTGTCGTGGACAAGTTGTGACCTACACAATCACCACGCTATGAGATAATAATGGAACGTTACGAGATGGAGCTGTTTTAGAGGTAAATTCATGCAAAACCGCTGATGCGGATAGTGTGGTGATTGTGCAGGTCACAACTTGTCCACGAAAGCGTTTTGGAGTTTTGGGATTGTGTATTTGATGAGTTTGATGAGGGAAACCAAGAAATTCCCTTAGCCTCCATAGCGTAGCTCCGAGCAGCCTGACGCTCCGCTCCTCCGTTCTAAAAATAGCTTACACTGACAAATAAAGGTAACGAACCTACTGCTATGACTATAGCGATTATGGCAGTGGGCCAATTTGCCAAAATGTTGAACTATCCCTTTAATGTAACTTCATGTAAGTTAAAAAAAACACACACACAAAAAAACCTGCATTCCTCCTCTTACACATAGAAAGTAGAATAAATAAGAAGTTACATGGTCTTCTGCTCTGTTTTCAGGACGTTGCTGCTACAGCCTAACAGAAATCACAATGGATTACTTTCATTGTAGGATCTACAGTATTTATTGGAATGAAACAATTTATTGCAATTGAAAAATTGCTACCGTATTGCTACAGAAACGAAGCAGCACAATAAAAACTGGAACTAGAGAATATCTGACTTATTAATTAAAAAAATGTATTCGTACAGTCAGTTCAGTCTGTTCCTCGTCTAATTTTTTTTTTACATTTTCCAATCTATTTTTAACCATACTGGCTGAAAGACGTGCTTTGTGTCTTCGCATGTGCAAATCACTACATCACTCTTTCTGCCTGCCGTGCAAGACACTGTCATTTCTCCATCAGTGAAGTGTTGTGCTAATATCAGACCCAGCCAGTTGATTTATCAGACCCAGCCAGTTGTCAAGGCCTATACATAGAAGCTCATAAACCTCATCCAATCCACTAGCCAGCAGAAACATTTAAGACCCCTGGTGGAGCAGTCAAGACCTCCATAAAGCCGACTGACCGGTTGGGATGTGGAGGTAGCAGGTTTTTGGTCAAGGGAAGGTTGATGGTTGGAACTTAATATATAAAATCAGAGTGAGGAAACTGATTAAAAAATTAGTACAAACAAAAAAACATACCTGTGCACTGAGCAAGTGTCATTGACAGAGCATTTAATCACACAGCAGCTCCAGCAGAGCAATCGATGTGCAACAAAACAATACAGTTTGTTTCCTGGCAGCTCCAACTGTGAATCATCTATATCTTCATGATATGAAGCAGCAGGAGCAGAGTCCTCAGTTAACCTCGCATTCTCAAGTAGGCTAAAGACTGAATGGTAACAGATTACAAGCAACGGAATAGGATATTTAATATGTCGTTCAGTTGTAATTACAGAACATTAGTAACAAAGTCACACCTGTAACCTCTGTATAACCTCTGCACTGTAAACGTGTATTTACTAAGTCAGAGCATGAATCTCAAGTCAGACTACAATATGCTGTACAATAACTTACAGTGCATATTATATATGTGACCGTGACTGACGTAGATGTCGGTAGTGATCCAGGATTTCGACACACTGGCTGTATTGTATTGCGTGTGCGTGACAGCTGCCCTGCTGCTACTGGTGGGGCTCACACGGCAGCCCTGTCAGTCTACATTATTGGTTAATGGCCATCAATAATCAAATGGTTGATTTATTTTATTTCTAAAACCCTATTAACCCTATTTAATACCTTTCATCTGTTAATTTATGGAAATAAGTTGATTGTTACCCACATCAGATTTCTGATATAACAATGTAGGACCTCCACTATTGTCCACATACATGCAGCTGTGATAAATTTAAGAAATATGTTTTTTACGTCTGTAAGATAATCAGATGCTGCCTGGACATTAGAGTAATACTAAATCTTTCCTCTATCTGGCTGGGAACTGCAGGCGTCACATGCAAGATGCTGAAACTCCAGTTGATGCGTCACAACAACGAGGCTAAAACCATGTGTGATGCTCACGCAGTTTGTGTGGCTGCTCTGTCCTGTTAACAGGGAGAGAAATGTAAACATGTACAGTAGAAATGTATGACTGAATGAGGAAGCACCACAGCAGACAGGTGTAGCCTTTGCATTGGATATGGATGTTAGAGCTGTGGTACATGTAAAAGCTCGAATCTGACCACATTAAACGATCTGGTTACACTGAACAGTTGCAGATTTCCACTTGTAGCTGGTCATGACTCACACGGACGCCTGTTTCCAGGGGAGACCAGGGGACCCACTGCTGCCGCCTCCAACCGTGTAGCAGTGTAGTAAAAACTTCCACCCTGGCTTTTCCACATTGATGTACAGTTTCCGCTGTGATCAGAAGTAGCTTTTTGGGAGGGCCAGGAGGTTTGTAAAAAGAGGTCAGTCACCAAACACACACACACACACACACACACATGCAAATACACACAGGAAGGAAACAGGGAGGGCACACAGGGGGACTCACATAAATACATACACACAAGGGGGTAAATGTCCTTGAGAGATGGAGGTGTATGTATTTATTTGCATGTATGTGTGTGTGTGTGTGTGTGTGTGTGGTATCTGTGTGTTCATAGCTACTCATGTAGTTACATACTGGCACATGTTTTGACTACATTTGGTCCGAGTCATGCAGTAAAAGCGGCCCTGGAGCGCCATAAAGCCAACTCTTACATATTTCTGCCCCTCGGCCAAATTAGCAAAAACAATGGAGCCTCTCCATTGTTTTTAATAATGAGTTGATTTCCAGACCAGGGCTCACGTTGTGTTTTTCATTTTCCCGTGTTGTTGGACGGCAACACATACACAATTAAAGTCATTGTTTCATTAGGGTATGTTGCCTGTGAGCAGGAATTTAAACCACCACAACACAGCACAAGTACCTTGTCGGGTACACACAGCTTTTTCTTGTTTCTTCACACACACACACGCACAGACACACACACACATGCGCACACATATTTAGAACTTAAATCCCCAGCAATTAGAATACAATCAATTTTTCCTTTGTGCCTGTCAACAGTCTTTTCCACATATAGTTTTTCGCTCATTTATCTGTTTATGCTTGCATGCTTTGACTGTCCTCCATTTTCCAGAGTTATTAGTCGGCATATTCTCTTTCTCTCTTTTGTCTTCCTCCATCTGTCTGTTTTTTCTCTCTGTGTGTCTCTATCACAGGCTCTTGGTCTCTAACCCTGCTTTAGTCTTTGTGCGGTGTTTTGCATTTGAAAAGACCACCCATGGGTTCACGAGGGGGCAGACTCTCAGAGAGGAATTGGTTTAGAATATTAATTGTTTTTTTTTTCTTCTTCTTCTTTTTCCCCTGGGAAATCGGCCCACATTAACACCACCAGCCACTTTCATGTAAACCTCTGTTCTGTTTAGCCAAACTGTAGTTAATGCAAGCAGAGATGATGGCTGCAGTTTACACAGACTTACCCACCAAGACTGACCAATAAAGCAGAACTAGATCAAGGTCAAAGATTTGTTAGTGTTTTTTTTTTTTATCAACTTTTATATTGAAATATCATTCCAAAATGCAGTTTTAACATTGAGAGCAGATGTCCTGAGTCAAAGTTTAAAGGGGAACTATGCAAGGCTGGTCAACATTTTTGCTGTTTTGCTAACCTTCCTCCTGGTCATGTGCATTTGTTTTCCACAAAGCCGGTGGGAAGGCAATCCAAAGAGCGGTATATCATTTTTATGTTGTGTATATTTGTGTAGTCTTATCCATCATAAACAAGAGATTACAAATGATGGGGTGTGTTTGTATTGTGGCCCCATCGAGGCAAGAGCTCGGAGACCGGGTGGGAGGCGCTGATCTTGCAAGGTTGGTTTTTCGGCCAAGAGACGCTAGGTGGAAGGCAGAGAGCCTCCATTCTCCCTCTTAACAAGTCATTTATTTCACAATTACTGCAAAGCTGTTTAATTGAGGTAAAAATCTTGCACAGTTCCTCTTTAAGAAGCAACTTTTTGCATTCCAAACAGTTTTCTTTACACAAAAAGCTGACAAAGTACACTAGCAGTCATTCAGAGTTATATCTATGGCCTTCAATGTACAATAGTGTAAATGCTCCACTACAGCATGTTTCTCTCAGTCTTCTGTTGCCGGGCAGATAACACTAAGTTTTATCAGTGAGCTGCCTTAGGCTGGAAACAAGGTGGATTAAAGCAGTGAGAGAGAACCGAAGCAGGAAGTCTATGTTCCCTTAAACCAAAACATTGATAATACATGCTAAAATTGTAGCTATTAGGGAAGCATGGTATTCATTAAAAATTAACTGCTTTTTACGAAAGGCAACATTTCCCATACACACATAATGATTTGAACCACTGATCATATAAAATAGTGACCACAGCAGCTTTAATGTTTGGTTTATTTCAGTGGTGATGAGTGCATGAGAGTTCTGTATATATACTCTGCTGCCAGAGGTTTGTCTTTTGAAGTGCTCAATAGGCACTTGTAGTTTGATTATATGCAATTAATCAAACTCAGTCATAGCAGTATTTTTTGTCTGTGGCTAATTCAAAGAAAAGCACCTGGTCAAATACAAAAGAGAAATTTCCTTTCCTGCTTTTAAAGTCAGACAGAGCCAATCGTTCCCATCCCAAATAATCTGGCTTTATACTTTGAGAGAATCTGGACTGATGAACTCTGAGGGCCCTAGTTTGCTGGCGCAGCGCAGGTGGCGCAAGGTAGCGCAGCCGGTCTAATGCAAGTTTCGACCAGCGCAGCCTAGCGCAAAGTCAGATTGGAAGATTGGCAGATCGCGCTGCGCTGAGATAGGCGTGGCCGCGCAGCAGGGGGAGGCGTCACAGATTCAGCTTGGTGCAGTGGAAGTTTTGTCCGAAAATGTCCCGCCGAGGTTGCGCTGAAAGCTCGCCACCTCCAACCAGGTCTAGTCTCAGCGCAGCGCGAAGCGCAGCAGGTGCAGTGGAAGTTTGGCTGACTGACCTGCAGTGCACACACGTCACCAAGACCTCACAGGCAGATCTCCACAGTTCCAGACACATTTCAATGCAATAAATATCCACAATAACCACTATTTAATGCAACTAACGGAATCAACACGTGAATTTATATCTATATAGATTGTCCCGTCACATCTGACGTCAGATCAAAGCAGAGATCAAAGGCTGTGGCACGCGCAATGGAAACTCCACCTGAATTAACACAGCAGGGACGAACTGGCACTGAAAAGCAGCTGTGGATGTCCCAAGCAGGACTGTGAGGGTGGATGACTGCATGTCGCTGCCGTGTTGAGATACCACTCTGCCCTTGTGATGATCGCTTTATTTATTTATTTATTTATTTACTTATTAATTCATTAGCGGAGAGCGACCGCATCACGCAGCCGTAATGAAAAACAAAACACAAATCATCATCTCTCTTAGTCCACCACAACAGCCTCGGTATCAGATAGTCAGTATATAGCCTACTACAGTATACTCAGCATCTCTATCACAGAAAAAAAAGAGACGGACAGAGAGAGAGAGAGAGAGAGAGAGAGAGAGAGAGAGAGGGAGGGAGAGAGAGAGCGCGAGTCCTTTACGCTGATTTAATCCACATGGTCTGTGTTTATGTTGTGATTAGTGTACACCTGTCATCTTGCTTACATAGGGTTTGAATAAATGTGAGTTTCTTTATTAGTGTATTAGTTGTTTCTTAGATTGGGTAGGGGTTCTCAGTGTATCAGATCAAAGTATATTAGTAAACTCATTATTGGTCACTCTGAGCTCGGACCTCCGGACCAAAACAGCTGTTTCCTCCTGGGAGAGGTTCGGCCTCTGGCGTCGCTGTCTCCTCCGTCCATGTCCAAGTATAAAATGACAAACTTGCAGCGCGCATCACCCGCCGCGCAGTTAAAGGTGAGGAGAGGAGCTCCTTTGATTGGTGAAGATCTGACTCGGCTGTGTCAAACCCACTCCACGCCTTTCTCTCCTCCTCCTGTCTCCCTCCCGCCCTGTCTCCTCCCTCTTCACCGTTTGCGCCGGTGGGAGGGACGAGGGGAGGGGTTGCGCTAGTCTAAGTCTGACTGCGCGGCCCAGCAAACTTGCGAAATGGACCTGGGCCACACCCCGTTGGCGTGGCGAAGCTGCGCTGATGCTAGACTTCACCTGGTCGACGAAACTAGGGCCCTGAGTATCTTCCCAAATTGACTGCAGTGTGGGAATAGGCTCGTTTAAAGCTTGGAGTTACATACCTTGTAATTTCCAGAGCTATACTCTTAGCGATCTTGTCTGTCACTCCACCCTACACCACATCATGTTACTGCATCTACAGCGGTGACCTCAGAGACTGATGAGATAAACATTTTCTTCAGCGACCCTCCCTGCCCCGCTCATACCAAACCCACAGTTTCCCCCCGGTGTCTGTCAGCCTCCGTCTTTCAAAACCTCACACCGCTCCAACAATGGTGTGGTCCTTAATTGTCAGCCGTATCAAGCCTATGACCGGACTACCCGTCTGGAGGGGTATCGGATGGTAATCAGTCCGGCAGGCTGCAGCTAGTGCTGTCACTCAGGGCCTCTGACGTCACAGCGACATGCCTGTATGATTAGTTCTGGTTCACGTCCAGCTGACCTGCATTGTCACCCGTGATCAATGTCCCGCAAATGCCTTTAACGGGACAAACATTGTTCATTAAGAGTTTGCAGTGTTGTAAATTAGAACTGTGTGTTGTGACACAGGAGAAATGTGGAGCGAAGCCGGAGCTGCCGTCGTGTCTAGAGCCTGGAATGTGGCAATTTTCTCAGCATGGTTATCCTTATAGACATATACATTATGAATAACAATGGTATGCATCTCTATCTCTATAACCTCCCCTTTACTCTGCAATGGACATTTCAGTACACATGAATGGCTGTCAGTAAGATGTTATGTGCTGTCCGTCTATTTTATTTGTTATAAAATCCAACCATGTCTCCTAATATAACATATACTGTACACTACCAGTTTTTTTTGTTTTGTTTTTTAAACAGAAAAACAAAAGAAAACAACATAACATTCTGTTATGATTCAAACAGATACTCATATTTTCAGATGGCAGTCTGATATTTTGCTTCCAGCTCCATCATAAGGATCCCAATAGTAATATGTATCTTACCAGAAACAATGTCCAGATTACACTTGAGAATCCACAGACTTTTCTGAGCATTTTGGACTACTCTCTACTGAAGACTCCTATTGTATGTGTCACAATTAAACCTTTTCTAAATGCTGTATACTACAGACTTGACTAGCACCTGTCTAACCCAGTAAAAACCTCCTGAATGTGAAGAAATCCAAACTAGGAGAAGCTGATGACAGTAGTGGTGAAGGCAACAACTCTCATGACCCCACGTTACACTTCCTGACGTCACCCAACACCACCTTTTCTTTTTGTGTGCAGAAATGACACACTGTGCATCTAAGTAAGAGTCACATTCTGGTTCTTTCCAGTGAATTTCATCATTGCTTGTGTTGGAGAACAAAATACCTGTGTGGGTGCGCATGCAGGACCTTAAAGATCTCAACTGTCAGAGCTCACTCATCCTCCGCTTGATTTATAAAACATTTTGTGAAAGGCTTTCTTGTTACTCTCGGTTTGGGTTTGTCCATTTCTTCCAGCGAGTGCAGACGTTATTATCAATCATTTAATAAAGACGATGGCACTCTTTCTACCGCTTTGGCCTTAACGATAGCGCTGAGCGTGAGATGTACGGACAGCTCTGTCATCAGAGTTGATCTGGCCGGGACGTTGCTCATGCCTGCGATGTGACGTGACTTGTCTGCTTGGCTGTCTGCTGTGGAAAACATCCATATGAAACATGTCATCTGTCCTGCGCTTGTTACTACCATTTCCCCTGTCATGCGAGCGCTGCGCAGACTGATGGCTTTTTCAGATGGGACACGGTGCTACTTGCTCTCGACCGCAGTCGGCCTGCTCTCCACCTTCTGATGTCCTTCCATCTCTCTGTCCCTCTTGTTTACTCGCTCCCTATTTCTCTCCCGTCATATTTCTTTCTCTCATTTCCTTAATATCTGAGACGTCAGCAATATGCTTTTGGTGCTCATGGCGAAATTGCCTTGTAAAAATAGGGTTGTAAACCTTCATATCCCTAATAATATTCCTGCTGGAAGGGACACCAAGAGCCCTGCTGTGAAGTTATTCTCAATACTCATCTATTCAAACCCAATAAAGCAGTTTGCCACATCAAGAGGGGATATTATACAGCAGGCCTGTTCAATATGTTGCTCAGGGGGCCACATTTCCTGAAAACTGAGGGCCCAGACCGGACAGTTCCCTGAGCTATTCATACTATTTATGTACACTCGACTCATGATGGCTCCACATTTTCAAAACAGGTTTTATTGAATTCCTTATTTCAAATTTCAAATTCCACATTTCAAATGTAGTAAAAAGTGATACGGCCGAGTGTTTTCTTGTGCAATATGAAGTTGGGTGTCTGGCATACACCAATCGGTCACAACACGAAAAATCTGTTTTAGCAAGTCTGTGTATGTTTTGTTATTTTTGTAGATCTCTCACAGCTATCTCAGCATTTTCTAAGTGACAAACAGAGACAAACAACAGCAGAGAGCAAAGACAGCGCAAAAGTTTGAACTTACCTGTCCATTTGATGCCACAGTAGTAGGGATGGCTATCATTAAGATACTGTCAAGCAAACTTGAGTTAGGCAACTTTTTTTTTTTTTTAAATCACCATCACAGACATATTTTGTAGTAATGCATGCTTAACAATGGCAATACACAATGATTTACCGCACAACAAGACTTTTCTATGACAGTATTTTACAGTGTAGTTCACCAGCTCTCACATCACTGAATCTGCTCCTGTTCTGAACGACCTGAAGCTGGATTTGTTGCTCCCGCCATTTGAGATTGTATTTAAAGGTCCGATGTGTAAAATGGGGAGTGGGTTGGCATTTAGCATCTAGCATTCAAATTCTAGTTTACCACAAGATGGCAACCCTCTCTAATGCAAGACCCTTGCTATATGAATGTATAAGAATAATTCTAAGGCTACGGAAACTAAACAAATTTTATTTGTTATATATATTTGTTATATATTAATGGGTAGTATATTCAGATGTTGCCATTAAACCTTGGGAATTATTACACACTGGACCTTTAACACCTTGAACAATCTGCCGGTTTATGTCTAATTTTCATCACTAACCCATGTTTGTAACGTAGTTAACTTTGTATGTGAGCTAGCGTACAAAGCACACCTGGTACAGGGGTTGGATGAGCTACAAGTGATTTGGTCAAAAACGACATGTATCGGGGGTGCTTGGTGGCCGGGTGGTTAAGAACACGCTGTGATTGCCAGATCGATTCCCAACAGTGCCGATCTGTACTGTGTGTCATTCCCCCACTTTCCTGTCTCTCTCCACTATCCTATCAATTCGAGGCAAAAATGGCCCCAAAAATATTGTTTCTCCAGCTGTATGCTTTCGAATGTTTCGACAGGTTGTTCTTGTTTCCCACACTGATGGCGTCACACACAGCATCAGAGAGAGACAGTTGGGAACATTTTAACAGACACTATTGCTGCTATTAGTGTGTGGGAGTGTTTACCAAGAAGGCTGCTGCTCTATCAGAGCCTGTCTGTGGTTCGGAGGATTCACTGTCGTAAAATTTTATTCTTAATTAAATAACTGATCTGCAAGTTGGTCAGGATTGATTGACAGGGTGGAGATGGCTCACAGACCACAAGCTGAAGAGGCATAATGTGAATTATAAACCACACTTTAATTCACCTTAGACAGATAATTACCAGGCTCAGTTTAAATAGAGTTTAGTTATTTAGCTGTATTGTATTTTCAGGTTGTCCATCCCATTAATATGAATGCTATCCCTCACTAACATCGTGACGTCACATAATTTTTCCTCAAACTTGGAACAGACATTCGTTTGGAGTGGTGAATGAACCGATAAGATTTTGGTGCTTTAAAGGTCAAAGTCAGTGTGACCTCACAAAATATGTTTTTGGCCATAAATCACAAATTTATACAGAAATGATAATCTCACTGAAATATTTACAAGGCAGTGATGACATTTCAAATTTAGTGGATCAAAGATGAACTTCACTATGACATCACCATGTCATGCAAAAACACTCATGCTGTAACTCAGAAGAGGGAAACTGACTGTGACCATGTTTCCTACAGTACAACTTAGCTTCTCTGCAGCTGTTTTATGAATCCCATACCCATCTTCACTTTATTGTATTTAAAGGTGCTCTACATTTTAAAGTGAAGTACAGTATCATCCTGTAATTTTGTAAAATAAACAAACAAAAAATAAATCATACTGTACGTCCTGTACTTCACTGGTAGTCTGGGGGCTTTTCTTTTCTTTTACCTTCTACTCTGTTTCTCTCTATTCTCAAAGGTCACCATCTGCACGCAATCTTGTCATATGACCGCCTTCACCTCTCTCACTCGTACATGTTGTTATCAACAATACAAGTGATACTTTTTCCGTGTTCTTGCAGTCAGTGTTGTGTGTCTTGCTTCGGTTACAAACAGTGACATTTTTGTGCGCGTGTCAAGAGCTCGTAGACAGATCCAGCTGCGCCACTCTTTGTGAAATGTTATCAGTACCAGAAATGTCTATAGGTCTTAACTAACTACTCGCACACACACAAAAACATTGTTTTCATTACCCCCGTGGCCGCGACAACAGAAACACCCCATTTTTTTTCAATAACTTCATGGGGATGAAGCCGAAGGCCACAGTCCATCAGCAGTCATGCGGTACGAAGTGAGTCTTGGCTCCGTCTCTGTCTCACCCATTGGGCTCCTCAGCCCTCCATAAATGGAGTGTTCAAGAGCTGCCTCCAATGAGTATGAAAACATTTGTGTCGCCTAACACATAATCCACATCATAGGAAAATGGTGTTTGGTCCCCAGGCAGCGTGACATCATTCAGCATTTCCCTTCCTTGACCTTTGTCAGATGCCAGCTCCGAGGACCTGGTGGGAGGGGCCTGCTGTCGGAGCAGCTCATGCCCAGTCAGATATTCAATATCTGATATTTCAGGAAACTAATAAGAAACAACTGAAGGAATTAGACGGTGTTTTCTGTGTGTTTTAGTGGTTAATTAGTTGTGATAGTTGTAGTTGTGTAACAGATGCTCAGCTTGAAGGGACACCAAGAACAAGTCCACAGTTCCGTGACGAGGAAATCGCAGTGTTCAAAAGTTTCCTCGCATTCAGCTGCCTGAATGTTGAACAGCGCTGGTTGTGGTGTCGTGCACATGTCCAGGGTCTGCACGGCTCTGTAGTTTCAAGGTCTGTAGATGTCAAGTGCTCGTCTCAGACAGTAATCACTAATTTGCCTCAGAGGGATTTAAATGTGTCGAACACGCAAGACCCTTGAATATTTGAAAAACTATCAGAGCATTTAAAGAAACAATTCACCAAAAAACTATTTGTACATGTAGGAAAATATGATAATTATCATTTTTGCTGAGAGAGCAGTTAGTTATCTTAGCATATCATGGAGACTGCTGGAGAAACAGCTTGGTAAAAGTCTATGGGGAATAATTAGTCCAGGCAACACCTCATAAAATTACTAATATACAAGTTATATCTTGTTTGTTGAATCCTGCCACAAGTCTCAAGTCATTGCACTCCAGTTCCAAGTCATTTCAGTTCATGCTATGAGGTTCTGAACAGGTTTGTTTTGTTACTACAGGGTTTCTACTTGTCATGCCTTCCCCAAACAGCTGTCCCAGAAAATTAATAATCTTTCCTTTGTGAAAAATGCACTGGTTAGAATTTCATAGTTTCAAATTCAGTCTTCTTCCTGGTTATGTCCAGTCCTGTGTCTGTGAACACAACTGCCAACACATCAACATCAACAACCCCAAGAATGATGTGACCTACTGTAGTATAGATAGTAGATACATTCACTAGAATGGACCAAGAGGGCACAGACACCCTGAGAAGTGAGTTCCAAGTTCAGCTCCTGTCCTCCTTCTATCTTATATCCCTGCATTTACTGTCAGTGCCTGCTGTCTTATTATGGCAAAATAGAAAAGGGCTAAAAAGAATCGACATGATTTCAGTGAAGTCACCCTTCGCATTTTTGTGGCTGAGCTCACTGCCCAGCGCAAAAACATAAAAAATAAAAAAAAAATCACAAAATAACAATGTCACAACTGGTTCAACAGGCCTGGTGAAGGAAGTTAATTTGCTCATTCTCCAAAGTCTGGAGTTAAAGCAGATTTTATCACACCCTTATTTGTCCAGCTTAGACTATTACTGCTTCCTCTTTCATTACTAATAAAAATACCAAAGGGCTTTTAAAAATACCATTAAGAAAAAATAAAATAAAATAAATTAAGAACAGGATTCGATTTGTTTTATACTTATAATCAGAACTAAATTCTGTGATCAGTAACAGGCAGCAGTCAGCATCAGTCCTTCCTCCTGTCCTGTGTCCGCCTCCCTGCTGGTAGAGAGGAGGAGGCTGCTTTGTATGTGACTAAATTGCCACATTTTAAGAAACGCAGCTTTCATTTTAGCTTCGTTGTAACAGTTCGATATTGCCTTAACCATCCTGCTGCAGTGTTGTAACACATGAACACAACAGCAGAAAATCCAGCCTTCCTATGTGCTTGTTTAGCAGGTGGTTTGATAAAGTACTTATTGGCTTTTGCTTTTTGTTTCCCTTATATTAACAAGTGTAACTGTTGTCAGCTCGAATCATCCTGAAGTTATCTACACTTAACTTATCCCCACTGTGTGTGAGTGTCTGAGCAGAGAGCAGAGAAGAGGGCAGTGAATCAGTGCAACCATAAATCATAAAACACAGTGTTGATACTGAAGCAGCTCACCACAAATAAATGAATCTGTGGGAAAAACAAGCTTTTTAATCTTTGGCCTTGATGTGAGATGGCAAGGATTTTCAAATCAAAAGTCCAGTGAAGTCATGAATCACTGATTTATTTTTCTCTTTTTCAATTTGTCTTTTTTTTTTTTTTTTGCTCAACCATCAACAGGTTTATAATCTGATTTTGAATGCAGGCTGCATCACAGAACAACTACAAGCTTTCAAAAATAATGGCACACTACATAGGCTATCATCAAGACAGGACCTTGTTTGATCTCGGATGTAAACACAATGGAGACTGTGGTGCAACAACAAAAGCTAGATGCCAGATAAGAAACCATACGTCGCCTCCTCTTCAGTGAGAACTGGAAGTGAGATTCCAACTGTCACTTGTAATACGTGTCAGCGGTGGTATACGCTAGCTATCGTTAGCCTCGAGGGCTGGAGCATTTGAATGACGCAATCTCATCATAATTATAATCACGCTGATTATGACTCCTAAATATCCAACATGTTTGATGTTATTGTGAAGCCCTCACACACCCAGATGATCCGGTCCAAACGTCGGTACCGACCAAAGTCCTGGACCGGGTTCCTCCTCTAAATAACGTTGCCGTCGTCACTGAGCACCATGGGAGCTTTATTATGTTGATAGATTTCTGTCAGTATCGATTCATCTGTTCATGACTTTCTCAATTAATCATCCGCTATAAAATATCACAATCATCGCAGCGTCTATGGGTCTTTAGATGTCTGTTGGTTCTCTCTCCAACAAACAGCTCAAAACACTAAAATGTTCAGTTTACAATGGTACAAAACAGAAACGAGCAGCAGATGCTCACGTCGGAGATGCTGGAAGCAGAACTTTAGGGGCATTTATGATTGATTTGATAAGATTGATGCATCGATTGACTATTTAAACCTTGGGAGTTTTTAATTTAAAGTCTTCATAGGCCTGCGCGTTTGAAAAAGCTGTTATTCCTCGTTTCTTTGACTTCTCTTGGATGAAGTCTTCAGGAGGAGTGGAAGAAGCCTCTGACACAGTCCACAGTAAAAGCACATTTATTGATTGCCTCGTGCACTGGATTGCATTAGATGGTGTGTGAATGTAATTGCATCCATATCTGCTCACGCTGTGTATAGTCCAAGTATCAGTTTTCAAGAAACTAATAAAAACAGCCTGACCTGAGATTTCAGTTTTGACCATTGTGCGTTTTGAGTTACTGCTGCCGCGGAGTTCAAAGCTGAACGTAGAATGTCTTTGTTAAGATCCTAGTTTAACTGTTTGGACCCGTCCGTATCGATCTTTACCCCCCCTCCCATTGGCTTACTTTTTCCACAATTGAAATATATTCTGATTATTTGCAGTAGTTTGACAGCACTTGCTATTTTGAGTTCCCCCCATCCAGGTCCCCCAGGGCCCCACAACCCCCTGCTGCTACCAGCTGATGGGCGGAGAGGCAGGAAGAAAATAAAAGCAGGGGGAAAAAAAACAGGGCTTCTGGGAAAACAAACACTAGTCCCGCTTTTTGGCACTCTTCTCTTAACCCTTTCACTGACTTCCACACTTGTGGAAAACACTTAAGTGTGCTCCCAAAGGTGGTTCAGTGTCATGTTGTGCAACACAAGGATGTTGCATAAGTGAAAGTTTCTTGAGTTTATCGTGACAGATGATTGACAGACTTTCTTTTTTTTAATAGCATTTTCTTTTTTTTATTGCAAATACATATACAAAAGATTCTTTGAAGACAGTACAAATACATGGCAAGATCATAGAGGGAAAAAAAAGAGTATTGGGAACCTCAGTTCTTTGATATGGAGAGAAAAGGAAGTGGAGCTTGCAGAGCAGAAAGACAAGGACGGTCTCTCTGGTGATCACACACAAAATAAAAGCCCAAACAGAACAACTGTAATAGTCTTGTAACTGAGATAGCGGTTTTTTTTCCAGTTCTTCTAGCCATAGTTTTAAAGTCAAACCAAAGGAAATTCACAAATAACAAACAATCCGTACACATTTTGTTAGATAATTACCCCCCGAGACTCAGAAAAATGCAAATACATACTTAAAAAAAGACATTTAGATAAGATAAATAAACAAAAAAAAGACGATTACAGCGTGTACCATTTAGTCTAAGTACCCCCTGGGTTTAAAATCAAAATTACAAATTGAAAAAGGGGAAATTATATGCTGTCTACATTAAAAAGAGGACATTTCATTACTTATAAGAATAGTATGCAAAATAATTACTTTGAAATAAAATTAAAGCTAATAAATAAATAAAGTTTTCAAACTGGATTTTGACCTGTGGGGCGAAGGTTGAGGACACCAGCATGGTGGGAGACTGCAGGGGGACACCCCCAAGGGGTCAAAGGTGACTTCCTGTAGCTGTCAAACACACGCTGTTGGACGGTAAGTGTAATCTCAGCTGTGGCCATCATGCACAAACACACTCTCACACACACACACACACACATGCACACAGAAAAATAAAAATTGCAAAAATGTAAAATCCAAGGCACGGATGGTTGGAATGGGGCTGCAGTCTCCCCCTGTCAAGACAACACAACATTGTGAAACCAAGTCTCTCTCTCTTTGTGTGTATTGCCTAATAGCTTTTCCAATGATCATGACAGAGCATTAAAAAAAACATAACAACAACAGCATAACAGCTTAAATACAAACCATACTTGCTGAATGGCACCGAAATCAATAAGCAACAACAAAACCAACAGAAAATGCTTGTATGAAATTGAACAGAGAACCAGATACTGCACTATACCGTGTGGGGTTAGTCGCTGAACTGGTTAAAATATAAAGCTTTTGGTTTTATATCTACAGGTACAAATAATTACCCTATACCCTCGCCCCACCCCCATGGGTTACAAACTGCCAGCATATGAAGAAAAAAAAACAAAAAGAAACATACACAGTACCTACTGAAATATCAACAATCAATAAGTCCTCACAGAGGATTTTCTTAAGTCTTTTCATCTCTCTAAAAATATATATATAGTTTCTATCATGGTACAATAGCAAGGCACGATGTGAGCCAATCACAAGTCCAGCTCTCCTCTTCTTTGAATTCAAGTGTCTGATTCAGGGGAAGGACTCACCCTGGAGTAAAGTGTTTTGGAGTGTGTGTGTGTATGTGTGTGTGTGTGTGTGTATGGTTGTATGTGTGTGTGTTGTCTCTCAGTCTGCCAGGTGGGGGGGGGGGGGGGGGGGGGGGGGGTGCAGCTCAGGGTCTGGTGAGCTGGGTGTAAACTGGAGCCTGCTCCCAGTGCTGCGGGCTGCTCTGGGGGATGGAGGGCACCCCTGTGTTGTCGGCTATGGGCGTGTACATGGGCCTCTGGCTGGGGGGGCTGCTCATGTAGCTGAAAGTCGAGTACAGCCCCGAGCCCTGCCCCGCCCCCGCGTGGCTGTAGTAGGAGGCGGCTGCGGCGGCGGCGGCGGCTGCGCTGCTGCTGCTGCCTCCCCCCTGGTGGTCGGAGTAATCGTACTGCTGCGCCCTGGAGATGGGCGGGTAGGAGGAGGAGGGGGGGCTGTAGTGCTGCAGGTTGAAGGGGCTGTAGGCGATGTGCTGCGGGGAGCCCTGCTGCTCGCTGTAGTGGCTGGGACTCAGCTGCTCCGTCTTGATCTGGGTCCTGTGCTGGGCCTGAGCTGCCTCGGAGCTGCTGCTGCTCCCCAGGGTGGTCAGGGTGTGCTGCTGCTGCTGCTGCTGTTGCTGCTGCTGCTGCTGCTGCTGTTGTTGCTGTTGGCTCTGGCTTTTGGCCATCCAGGCTGCAGCTCCACCCGCCTGCGGGCTGACTGGGCCGCTGCTGCTGATGCTGTAGCTGCCTGTGTAGGTGACCGGCGTGGCGTTGCCAGGGACGCCCGGGTGCCCGTTAGGCGGGAGGTACTGGTCGAACTCGTTGACGTCAAAGGTCTCGATGTGGGAGATGACGTCGCTGCTGAGCTCGCCGATGTCCACGTCGCGGAAATCGATGTTGAGCTGGCGCCCGCCAGGGCCATCGGGCAGGGAGCGGAGACCCCCTTCACGCTTTAGGTCCATCTTGCCTGAGCTGACATCAGTCTTTGGGGTGGTGGGAGGTGTGGGGGGGCCCTGGGAGCCTGGAAACAACAAGAAAATATAAATTGCAACATGTTAAAACGTCAACTTCTAGATGAGTTAGCATCATTTTTTGTAAGTCTTAAGCAAACCAATATGGATGAGTTTGATTTGGAGACAGATTTGGGATGCTTTTTGAATGCCATATGTTCCCCCTATTTAGAAGAGCATGCAAAAAGCATCCAAAAATCTGATAAACACTGAGTGTGAGTGTGAGATGTGTAACCACGGAGGAGACTGCTCACCTGAGTGCTCGCCAGGAGAGTGCACCTCTCCCATGCTGGAGGCTGGGGAGTCCGCCTGCTGCAGAGCTTTGAAGATGGCATTGGGGGAAATGTGCGTCTGCTCGCTGCCGTCCTCCGGCTCGCTCTGGCCGTTCTTCACCGACTTCCTGCGCCGGGGCTGGTATTTGTAGTCCGGATGGTCCTTCTTGTGCTGCACCCGGAGCCGCTCGGCCTCCTCCACAAACGGCCGCTTCTCCCCTTCGTTGAGAAGTCTGTGCGTAAAGAGTATACCGTCAATGTACTGTACACATATTCTTTACAACAGCCTTCTTTACATAAACTGCTCTAAAAAACAAGAAGCGAAATAAAACATTTAAATATTTAAAACCAAATAACTGCACGAGTAAATAATAAAGAAAAGCAGAGATAGAAGTTTTTTCATTGGTTAATCTTCATCCATTGTATCACAAAAAAGCAAGGAATCAGTTTTCACACTCACCTCCAGAGTTTCCCCAGAGTTTTGCTGAGCTCCGCGTTATGCAGGTGTGGATACTGATCCGCCAGCTTCCTCCGCGCAGCCTGAGCCCAAACCATGAAGGCATTCATCGGTCTCTTAACGTGAGGCTTGTTCTTAGTAGATCCGTTAACGCGCACCGGCATAGGCACCAGGGTCCAGTCGTAGCCCTTGAGCACCTGGGACACAGCCTCGCGGATGCAAGCGGGAAACTTATCGTCCTCGTCCTTCTTGAAGTCGACCAGGGTTCCGTCCGCTCTGAGCAGCCCGTTCTCCGTCGGCCGGGTGTTCTCGGTGTCGGAGCCCGAGCCGGACGGGCACGGAGAGCCCGCGGAGTCCTCGGACATACTCGGGCTCGGGGCGTCAGAGAGACACTTGTCTTGTTCCTCCGTCATCTTCAGGTAAGGGTCGAGGAGATTCATACGAAAAACTGTTTGTTGCCAAATTACGCGTGAAACGGGGTAGATATTAATGTGCTCTCGCGAGAGGAAAAGCCAGTGAAAGTGACTTTACCTTGCCAGAATTAGTTTGAGTAAAAAAGTCTTTCTGAGAGAACTGCACAAAGAAACAGCAGATGTTTCTCTCGGCTCCGGTGCGTAAAAACCGATTTGGAGAGCGAGAGTCTTTACGCACGAGCTTCTGACAGACTCCCGGGATGAGTGCGTTTTCTGCAAACGGCTCCGCACTTGAAATGGCAAAAACAAGCCCGCTGGTGAGAGTTTACTTTTAACTCTGCAGGATGAAACGGTAAAAAATGCTCCTTTCTAGTCTCCAAGTACAATCCCCAGAACGCGTGAGTGCTTTGAACTGCAAACGTTGTGCACGCGGGCTTATAACAGCGTTACCATGCGGCGCAGGAAAGCCCGAACCTGATTGGCTGGCAAATGTGACGCCAAAGTGAAGGAATTTGATCCCATTCCCCCCCTCCTAACCAGCACTGAAAACACACACATACACACAACACACACACGCACTGCCATCCAGCCAGTATATACAATATGCTGTTTAATTTTGCTGTATTTTCCTATAGATATTGTCGAGGCCGTTCAGGCAAAGAGTGATTTTTTAACATTTAGTCAGTTATAGAATATTTATACACTCTGACACACTCTGACCAAATGTGATAATTTTTACTATGAAGGAAAACCAAGAAAGAAAAAAATAAATTCTCAACAACATAAAGTGACACTTTTAGAAAAAGAATCAACTAACAGTAAGTATTAAAAATATTGAAACTATTCAATTTGTTTCATTCAGCATCCTCAACAGTTATAGAAAGTTTCTCTATGTACTTTAAAACATATTGAGTGCCTCTGCATATTGGTTCCACAATTACAGATACATAAACTTGTCAATAGGGGGAGACATCAGTCTGGAAACCCAACAAACTGAAAGCAGGAGGAGGAGGAGGAGGAGGGTCAGGGAGCTGAAGCAGACTGCTGCGGTGCAACAGTTGCTGTCAGACATCAGCTTCTGATTTGTATCGCTCATCTCCTTTCCAACAACAGAGCAATAATCCGGCGAACGGGAGATTCTGTTCAATTTGCTGACTGCTCAGCTCCTGGCCTCACCTTTCTACCAAATGTTCCTCATAAAGTGTTCTCCTCAGACTTGTGTGTTCGACCCTTTTATAACTTTATATCCATTTTAGAAGCGTACAGATATTTGAAACTTTACTCCCCATATGTCTGCATCGCTGGCACGCTCGGCCTGTTAGTATGCTTTTCATTTATCCACAAAGCTTTTACTTAATCTGGACTTAGTTTAAAGGGAACAGGAGTTTAATTTTCTGCTCTTCTACCAATCGCTTTGGAGAGAAACAGTGCATGTTTTTTTGTCTATTACTACTGAAAAGCAATAATTCAGATCCTTCATTTTCAGTGTAACAGTATAGAAATACTCCTTTTCAAATACAAGCCCTAACAGTGCTAATATACTCATTATGCATCAGAATGATCCATTATTAGTTCTAATGCGTACATACGTAAGAAGCATTTTAATGATGTAGCTGGTCCAGACTGAGCTAATTTTAGCTACTTTGCAAACTGCTGGACAGGCAAGGTTATAATAAAACACACATTGACAATTTATCACATGTTTTAAGTATAACATAATAATATGGGGTGTGAGCAGTGGGCCCAACTATTAATATGGAGTAATAAAAAGTCATTTCCCTGCAAAATATATAGAGGAAAAAAAGTTGCAGAAAGAAAATACTCAAGTAAAATGCCTCAAGATTGTACCACTGCTCTCAACTTGACCATCTATGAGTGTTTTTAAGTTTACAGAAAGCCTCCATGAACACACACACACACACACACACACACACTCCCTTTGTCCTTTCAAGCAACACACAGTGCGTCTCTCCAGTCGTGGTAAGGTGAAGTGCTCTGCCGTGGTCACTGATGGTAACCTGGCTGCACACGCCCCCCTTTGATTGTTTATTATGCTTTGTGGAGATGTGGAAATGTAAATCTCAGTTCAGGCTAATGTGGACAACATGTGCTACCTGAAGTCGCTTTTAATAGCTCACAGATGTCAGGTACAGCTAATTTCACTGCTGCTCACTCCGTCCCGCCATAGCTCCACGTACAAACACCACAGATACAAATCTTTCCTTTTTTTTTTCTCCCCACTTTTTCTTTTCTCTCTTTCCCCTCTCTGTGTTTAAAGGAGAATATGACTGTCTCTGAGTGCTGTAATGTTGTTATGTTTCTTGTTTGCATTCAGTCCGACTGCTCGAGCTCTGAATCACTCAGTAATTCTTTCGCTCCCTGTCCAATTAGGCCTGTGGTTCCAAAACACTAAAGCCTAACATCGCAGACTCCTTCGCTCCCCTGCAAGTTTATTTACACGGGACATGCTTATTTAAGATACTCACTTTGAACACAAATAGAAGGGCGCAGTTTGGCTCTGCGTTAATAGCTCGTGGGACGTCGCTGCGGTCGCATGCGCGCTGCGTGCCGTTGCACAAGGCCACTAAAAAACGCAACCGTTGTTTGCTTGTATAGCAACACAGGCGTGAACGCATTGACTCACAGAGCTGTGGGCACAGGGGTGGAAAACATGGCGTCGCTATTGACAGAGCAAATATGGCTAATAGAGGCCTGAAAAGAAGAAGAAGAAAAAGGAGGAGGAGGAGGCGGTGAGGCGGAGGGACGAGGAGGACAATCTGAAGCGTGACTGGAAGCAGAAGCATGAGAGTAATAATAAGAAAAACAAGACAATTAGTAAGAAAACAGAAGACTGCGTGAACCCTGTCCTTGTACATCAGCAGTGAGCAGCAGCTGCTCAGTTGTCATCATGCAGATCTGCAACACACATGGAAACACACTGTTGGATGTGACCTCCACGCCCACATGACATCTTGTCAGAAATGTAAGAAAACTGCAAATAAAAAAAGAAATAAACTGAAAATAATAAAATAAAATAACAGATCCAACAGTAACATATGGTTGAACACACTTGGATACACTCCTCCTCCTCCACATGTCACACAGGAAAGTTGGACTGGAAGAAATTCTTCTGATGACAACTGTTCGGCAATAAATTTCAGTTTGCCCAACTCTCTAAAGTGAATATTTAACAGCAGATCTGCAAGTTTCACAAACTGTCTTCCCCCGAATCGGCTCCTTTCAACCAGTTACGGTCAGACGCGTGTTCATTTTGTAGAACGGGATTTGAGGTTTCAAAGCCACTGCAGGATGACAGTGTGGTGCACTCGTGGTCTTTTAGGTGGCTGTAGATGGCAAGTGCAGAAGGCAGGCAGGCAGGGTGAGGTCTTGGGAAACTTCTCATCTTGACTTGTAGCTACAGCGTCAAAAATCTGAGCAAACAGTGGGAGTCAACTGCTAAACTCTTGTCTGCTTTTCTTTTGGGGAGTTCTATCAGGCCTGCTTTGCATTTTTTTTAGGCTCATGCCTATAGGCTATGGGGGGTGGGGGGGGTTGACAGAATGTTGACAGTTTAAACATTAATATTTTAATAATAAAGAGTTTGTGACATTTCAATTACTGTTCCGTTCTGTACTGTTTCTGTCAGAGACGATGCTGCATTCAAGGACTCTTGTGAGAAAGCAGAGGAACTGGAGGCTCTCATGGCAATCTAGGTTGCATTGGTGTTCATGTATTATTTCTAATCACCAATGCACCATGAGTTGCAAACTGATGAGCCACATACTCTTTTATTCAATGCTTTCATTCAATGCAAAATCCAGTGTTGCTTAGCTTTGCCTTAAGTCTATACTTGCAGTGAGTATCTAATATTCAAAACATCTAATAACTTCATCTAGTACTTTCAATGGAATATTTCTTTGCTCATTTTACCTCTAAAAGAACTCTGTCTCGTAACGTTCCGTTATTATTTCATAGCGTGAATGTGCAGGTCACAACTTGTCCACGAGAGCGTTTTGGAGTTGTTGGATTGTGTGTTTGATGAGTGAAATCAAGAAATACCATTGGCGTCTATAGCGTAACTCTGAGCAGCTCGCAGCTCTGCTCCGCCGTTCTAAAAATAGCTTGCACCGAACATTAAAGGTAACAAACCTCCTGCTATTGGGATTATGGCAATGGGCCAATTTTACCTTAACAAAACCAACCACAGTCTTTCCCTAAACATACCTAAGTTGTTTTTTTGACTAAACCTAACCATTTCCCAGAAAAGGTTAGTTAGTTATTGTTTCTACAGTTTATTTACAGTTAATCGGCTGGTGGTAATCCAGGAAATAGCCCAGGTCTTACCAACCAGAGCTTTGTAGGCAGTGGTAAGAATGTCGATGTCTATAACAGAGCTGGAGAGAAAAAAAAGCTTCATAAAACAGTCTTATGTGTATATTTATTTATTCTTGTGAAGCTAAATGAAAGTGATGAATATTTGACTTCCCTCCGCTTTAATTTGTGTAGGAGTTGTGACCACCAGTGGAGGATATAATATAAGAGCATCAGAGGTATTCAAAATACCAAAGCCATGGAGAGAAGCTGAGGGAAGCATCTCAGCTCTTGGTGCCTGCAGCCTGCAGATAGGTGCGAGGTGCCATTCTTAGAAGATTCGGGGTGATTAATCGCCGCCTTGTGCCTGTGCGTGTTTGTTCCACTCTGATCTGAGCGTCTGAGCACCGGGTGTCTGTTGACTGAACGTCATTCTGCTCCTCGTGCTGTTTAAACAACACTTAGAAAAGACCCAGGAAACTCCAGAGCAGGATCCATCCATCACTGACCCGATCCCCGCTGCCTGTCTCTTCATGATTCACTTTCTTTTTGACTCCAAGATGCTATATTTCTTTTTCTTTTTTCTTTTTTTTTGCTTTCTAAGGGCAAAAAAAAAAAAAAACCATCCTGTCGAAAAAGTTAAAGAGTCGACACTCTCCTTCAGACTAAATCCTGCACTTTATGCCCCTGGACACATTTCCCAGCAATCTGACTTGTTGCTGATTAAAATATGTGCATTAGCCGATCGTACCACGCTCTACGAGAGGTTGGAAAAGCGAGAGGAAACCCAATCCACTCAGGCAGAGTCGAAAAAGCCGCAGAGGAGTACTGTTTCCCTCCGAAGATATGGCTTGTGCAAACAGCCCTCGCTTTAACAATAACAATGGTCTCACCCAGCCAGGCCAAGCTAACTAATGACAGATCCACACCTTAATGCTGAGCAGTTGTTTGGGTTTAGGCAAAAGGAGTGGGGAGCGTGTGTGTGTATGGGGGTGGTTTTTTAAGTGTTGGGGGGGGAGGAAGAATGGCAGTTGTCAGCGGGTGGCTCGTGCCACTGGAAAACTCCCTCCTTCCCTGGACGGAGAGCAGCACCCAGTGATTCAGGTGGAGATTGAGGGAGAAAAGCTCTGACGCAGCGAAACGCTACTCTGCGCAGCGCGGGACGTCCAACTATAACGCAGCACATTTTTACAGCTTATTGAATTGTGCAGGAGGCAGGATGGGGTGGTGAGGGAGGAAAAGGAGAGAAGGGGGAAGGGGGGGTGCAGACATCTAAAATTATTCCTCAGCGCGTTTTTCGGTTCCCTCTCTTTTGTAACAGTAACAGCTTGTGTCTTGGCCAGCGGCTCGATTTCCTCTCTGGGACCTTCTCTGTCTTTGCAGTTGCGGTTCATGGTTAACTGGTGCCTCACGGTGAAGGTTATTCGGTGACAGGTGGAGGCAGATGTGCTCTCAGCCGCTTCACATGCAAACGCGAGGCATCTCGTTCCAACCAGAAAGGTGGCAAGGGAGAATATTTTCATATATATCTGGCCTGAGTCAGATTCCAGTGTAAACGTCTTATTAAAATCTATTAAGATTGGATCTGCACAATCTGCAGCTGCAGAGTCAGTGAGACGGAGACGCATATTTGATGCAAATCTTAATTCAAGTTCCATTCACAAAACTTTTCAACCGTATCCAGGAGGATGGATCTGACAGAGGTTTTGAACCACAACTTTAACATTTCAGATAATGGTAGATTACAGCAAATAGCTCAGCTCAGCAGACCTTCAGCTGAATCGTATGTTCAACAATTGGAATCAGATTCAGCTTTATTGGCCAAGTATGTGCACACATACAAGAAATTTGACTCTTTGCATTACTCTTTGTACTTACATATAAAAAGATGTACAGAATGGGGCGCTGTATAGCTCAGTGGGTAGAGCAGGTGCCCCATATGCAGAAGCTACAGTCCTCACTATAGCCGGCCCTTGTTCGAATCCCAAATCTGTTGGCCCTTTGCTGCATGTCATTCCCCCTCTCCCTGCCTCCCCATTTCCTGTCTCTCTCAACTATCCTATTAAATGCAAAAAGGCCAAAAATAGACTTAAGAAAAGATACATACATATTTCTTTTTTGTTTTGTGTGTGTGTACAGAACAAGGACCAAACCAAAACAACTAAACCACAAAAAAACACAAGAGAACAACAAAACTGTGCATGATTCAGTTCAAATGTTGTACATGCTGGCTGTCACAGCTTACTTGGACATTTGAATAAAACAGACATCAAGTAACATTCTTTTATTTACTATGTGAAGTTAAAATGTCACAATGTAACTATACCATATCTTTGCTATTTCTATGGCCCTCTGTGTTTGCAGTGCAGCAAAATGAGTTAGAAACAGAATGCAATATCAGTAGATATTCACACTCACTGGATGAAGTGTGATTTCATGACAATTCACGATTAGGCTGTATCCCTTACTGGATGGGCTTTTTACACAACTGAGCAAAACATGAATACAGTGGTGTCACAGTTGCTTCCTGTGCTTATACTGAGCATTGGCAAAAAATCAAAGGAATCGGTGGCATGGCCAAGTTTACAGCAGGCACAAGTGCTCTTACTTTGAAAAGTGGAAAAAGTGACTGTGTACATTTTTAAAGTGTTCAAATGCTACGCGCTCCTTCCTTTCAGACTGGTGAAGACCTGTCACATCAGTAGAGTGCAAATTCTCAGGTGGTCAAATGGTTTTTCAATTCACAAACGGTTCACAAATGCCATTTTGAAAGTTGTAAATTTTAAGAAAGTATTCACAGATGTGAAACTGTTTTTGTTCATATTTGCAACATATTTTTTATGACTGTAGTTTGGTGTTTGTAAAAAAAGGTTTTAGATTTACAGTTTACACATTTACATACAGTATACCCCCATAAGTGTCCCTGCCATCATCACTGGAGCAGATGCTTCCTCATATTTCAATGAAGGCATGCTGCTGTTGTCTTTCTTCTGGCTCTGTGGTCCTGGAGGGAAGCTCCAGCCACCCCAACTCAGAAACACTGACATGGACTTAATGAAACGGTGATGATATCTTGGTGCTTTGGCTGGCTCGCTCCAGCTGTGGCCCTCCACTCAAACCTCCATCCTGCTTTAACCGCAGCCATCCGGATTAAAAGACCGCTTCTAAAGGAAGGAAGACTTTAGTCCTTGTTTTAATGACATAAATGGGTAAAGCCAACGTTGCTATACAGACAAGCCAGTTGGCAAACGGTGGTAAGAATAACACTGTTCAGTCTCTGAGCAGGCCATCTATCAAGTAGCCAATTAGTGCTGCAGAAGATTTTTTTTCGGTTCTCAAAAGTGCTTTCGTTCTGGATCTTATCAGTTACTGTAGTTTTCATTTCTAACATTATGTTAAAAGCATCTGCGCATTTACCAAACATGGTCATACTGTGACAGGGCTATTTGCTGAAATATGCAGACATGAACATGAGATGCTGTAGAATTTTGTTCTTAGACTTTATTTCACTTATAATAACAAAACAACTTGCATGTTCCTATGTTCGTTGCAGACATGTTTATAGCTTTTACTTTTGTGAAGCTGTACGTGGCTGCCTTCAATGCTAAAATCAGCACCGCAACATTCTCACAATTACTGTATGATGATATTCAGCAGGTAAAGTGTTTACCATGGTAATCTTAGTTTAATTACCATGATATCATCTGCTGATTATCATTAGAGACAAAGTAGTTTGTGTGTGTTCAGTCATACTCTAAGCTCACATTAAAGAGGAAGTCTGATCCCTTTTTCACTGTTTTTGCTGAAGCTCTTTAATTAAGGTAAAAAAAAAAAAAAAAATCTTGCATTGTTCCTCTTTAATACGGAAAATTAAAGTGTGACCTGATGAGACACAATAATAATAATAATAATAATAATAATAAACCTCCTTTATATAGCACTTTTCAAAACAAATGTTACAAAGTGCTTTCCAAGTAAAAACAATTAAAATGACAACCAAGACAATTGAGGGACATCAAATAAAATCAGGTAAGGCTTTCTGTCAGAAATGAGTTTTGAGTAGAGATTTAAAACATGCTACTGATGAAGCTGACCTTATGTCCTCCTGCAGATCATTCCAAAGCCTTGGGGCCCGGACTGAGAAAGATTTTTTTCCCTTTTGTCATCAGTCGGGCCCCAGGGACGGCTAAAAAAAACCTTTATTTGAGGATTGCAGAGTGCGAGCAGAAATGTGCAGAGATAAAAGGTCAGCAATGTATGCAGGACTAAAACCGTTGAATACCTTGTTACAAATTCCTCTTCTAGGATATTTGTAAGCTACTGTATATGGAACATTACTGCATCACAATGTTGTGAGTCCAGCATCAAACTCACACTGAGTTGTCTCCTGCTGCTGTGAAAGTTGTCTTGCTTCTATTTCTTTCACTTCTTTCCTTGCAGCAGATTTTTGCAAGCATGCAGGGCAATTATTCCTGGCTGGACTGTCTCATCTCTCCCTGATGCCCACAGTGTCCAGGCTGCCCTGAGGAAGAAGCAGCGCTGCTCACAGGAACCCCTTTTCTTGAAGCTCTTGGCACGATTTGCAAGTAAACAGCTAATGCTAATGCTGACTATGCAGCAGCAGCAATCCCTACAAATAGCTGTTTTATAAAACAGTAAAAATTTCACGCCAATCCATCACATTTTGTCAGTGTTACTCTCTGGATTGAACTGACTAACATTGTCATCCTGAGAGCAGTAAAAATCAATCTGTGCTGCTAACTGAGTGTCATTTTCCTTCCACCTTCCACCTGCTAATATTGAGGACAGCTGCTTGAGAAAAGTTTCAATCGACTGGAAAACAGCTGACTTTTTTTATGGTGCTTGTAAAGTGGGCAATGTCTATGCACAACAGTGCTTCAGCCAACAGCATGAGAAGAAAGTGTGAGCTGCTAAGTGGAAACTTCTTTTTCTTTTTTTTTTCAAAATGTTCTCAGGTCCGTTCTCCTCAATAGATACACAGCACCGTGCAAAAATAGATCTCCCATATTTCATATTTTCATTGAAGGTTCTTTTCAATTTCTTTGAAAACCATAAATCTCCTCTCATGAAGTGAAGCACAAACTTCAGGATACAGTACCTTGAGTTTCCCGCTGTGCAGAGTAGCAGGGATGGTGTGAAGTGAGAGGAGCAGAGGGAACAGGAGGAGGCTGAGTCTAACCGCTGCAGTTCAGTGAAACACCGACATGTGCAGAAGCAGGCTCTCATAACACAGAGTGCATAGACGGCCAGCATCCGCTCTCCGTCTTGTTACCCATGTGCAACTATGATCACTGCGTCCCGGTGCTCTGTTAGTGGTTTAGCCAGGTTTTGGTATTTGCATAAAATAAGGTTGTGGTGTAGTTGAGTGAGTCTCTGACATGCATTCTACTGTTATTCACTTGGTGTTAGTTGTTACAGGTTGAAGAATACAGAGAGATTTCATTGTCATTTGTTGGATTTCTCATTAGTTGTTTGTGATGCTGCTGCCTACATATAGGCTGCTGACGGGGTCAGTGTTTTAGGGTTGTAATCAATCATTATTTTGTTGCATGTAAATTAGTGTATTTCTTTACCAGTTTCTTGTGTTTTTAATGATATTATCAGCTCTTTTATGTTTTTTTGGTGGTGGTGGCTTTGAGAATGTCTGTTCGCACCTGCTTTACAATGCATCACCGCATATGTCTAGAGTGACCACTTTTAATTGGATCTCATCCAATTAAATCTGTTGTTGAAATGTGTGTGTGTGTGTGTGTGTGAGAGAGGGAGAGTGAAAGAGAGAGAGGCAAGGAAGGACTGAATAAATCAATGCATGCTGCACGGCTCTCCCGTGAAATAAGTCTTTGACGTTCACCCTTTGGCCTTCTGATTGGTCTGTGATCCACCAATCAGAGCACTTCTCCCCATGTCACGAGTTGTACACTGCTCTAAGGTTGGACAACCCTAGTATGAAACCGTATGAAACGGGCTAGGTAAGCAGAAATTTTTCGGGCAAAAGCTACGTTTTAATTTAAGAAATGGGAGATTGGCAGAGATTTAGCGATAACGTTAGCTAGCATCATTAGCTAGCTATTGTGAGTGACCAAAACAATGATTTTTCACCACTTTTCGGAAATGTCTCTTAATGCCTGTTCAATCGCTCTTTAGCCACATTTGTCTTCTATCACGGACACCATTTTTCTGATAATTCAAGTTTTCCTTACAAGAAATTTAAATCTGCCTAATTTTCAATGGTTTCCAATGGGAGTTAACCCTTTCGTGACCATTGTTTGGCGGATCTAGCAACAGAAACCATGGAGGGCGGGACTTGACAAAGGGTCAATTGGAAAATAATACTAGTACTTTATGAACCAGTGGCAGGGCTAATCATGTCAGCTGAGGAGGCAGTCCCAGGATGCATTAGCATTCATACTGTTAAAAGAATGTTGTCAGACGCGGCCCAGACCACCTCTGGTCTAAGTGGTCAGACCTGATATCAGTGGTGTACCCGAAACAAGAACTGTCCACTTGTGATAATTATGAGATGCATGTTAATGTCAGGACTGAACAGGAACACAGACAAACCCCAGGCCTTGATCAGCAACAGACAACAGGGTGTGAGAGTCAGGTGAACAAGTGGTGGAGGCAGCACGAGGCAGAAGATATAGTAGAAGGGATCACAAATGGAGAAGAACCAGCAAGGAGATCTCTACAGATGAAACATGAAGCGCTGTCCCTGTTCAGTAGGAACACTCCAGCCTGATCGGCCCAGTGCATCATGAAAAACACGCTTCATGTTCCATTGCAAATTTTCACTGCACAGTGCTGTCAACAGTAACTTAATGACTTGAACAGCAGGTGCACAAATGTAGGAATGTTCCTCATTTAGTTCATGTTGTCAATATTTGATTTGTCTGAAAGACACAAGTTGGCGAATTTTTACCACCAAATCTTTTTCCCAGGGCCTTTTTACATACTTTTCCCATTTAAAGCAATAAACATGTGGCGTGCTGTCGACCACTCGCTAAAACAATGTGAATGCAGCATTACGTCATGTGAGAGTGTGAGTATGTGTGTGTGTGTCTGAAAGAGCATGCAGCAGAATCCGATTCATTTTTTTGTGTGTGTGTGTGTGTGCGCCGTGTGTTTGGTGGTACTGGGTCCACTTAAATATTGTGGTTGGTTTTGTGAGCCTGCTGATGTAAAACAAGCCAGCTGTGGCACCACGTTCAGCCTTGATTCGCCACATCTGGACTCATCACCTCACGAGCGTTCACATTGTCAAAGTCCTTCCTCCAGTATCCTGATCATTTAATTCCAAACTAAGCTTCTCTGAGCAGAGTTTATCTCACAAAGCTCTGTGTGATTGTCTCCATGAGGCTCATGCCCGGTCCAAATAAGATTCAGATGGGAGCCAACAAATCCATTGTCAGGAATCACTTGTTACCTCTACTTTACCTTTAAACCAACAATTGACTTGTGAGGTTTGATTTGAATTTCTCAAATTGTTTGTGAGGTCATGGCTGGTGGAGCTTTAAAGGGGTATTACGTAGCAAATGACGTGACCGTCACCATAAGAAATTGCAAACCCTCGACATGTGTTTCAGTCATTGAAACCAGCAGCGAAACCTTATTTCATTTCCTTTAAAACATCAGCTATGTGATGTTTTTGCAATACAAATGTTGCCAGTTCAATTATGGTTCTCTTAATGAACTGCTCTACTGGCTGAAATGTAATGCACTTGAATTGGCTTTGAATACGATAATCCAAGGAGTGGTTTACGTTATACTGTGCATGAACATGCAATAAGTCATGTTGCATTGATCTAAGCAGGAAATTAGATTGGTAGTTACTGCAATGCTGAGTCAAGAAGTCCTTTCTGAAATGCTGAGACAAAATGACAGCCTGGTCGAGTCCATTTAACCTCTTCCCACTGTTTGCTTAGTGCCAGTATTCTGTAACCATAAAGGTCATACCTCTTTCTCTACAATGTACTGTAGTACCACTCTCCACTCGCTGACCTGTGTTGTTTGTAATTCATCTAGGGATAAGACTTTGCCCAGTCCATTTGCTGCCATCAAAATATGTCAGTGTGGCCTTCACAGAGCAGAGAAGAGGAGCCTGATGGTTTTTTTAATTTTTTTTTATCTACGGTGACATTTAAGTTGAAGCTAACCTCCCAAATAGCCACAATTAGTCAAGTCTGAACATGGACACAATGCATATAAGGTTATTACAGGTGTTAGTAAAGGCCACTGTTATCACTGTTGCATTCAGGGAATGATAGTGAGGCCAAGGAAGGCAACTTCAGGCCTATTTGTTTGACGCATTTCAAACAAAATTTAAATTGTCACTAAGAAAAGTATTAGAGCATAACTCTAAAAACATCAAATGACAGAGTAAAATAAAAGGTAATTAAATGATAGTAAATTTGAGTATTAGGAATTGGACAGTGACGCCTTTAAAAAAAAATCTGGCGCTGATGCTGGCTGGTTAGCATTCTAACTTTAAAAAAAAGGAGAAGACATGATAGCAGAATAGAAAAACTTACTAACAGCTCCTTTAAAATGATATTAATTGCATTAAATTTATTTTTTGTCTACATTTAGGGAACATTTGGGTCATCACAAACAATAGGGTCTAGATAAAAATGATTAGCTCAGGTAATGGAAGCTTATTGTGACAGATACATCACCACAAAAGTGTTATAACAAGGGAAAGACTTGCTTGACCTATTCTTTTCTGGATGCAGATTTATTTACATAATCTGTTCGTCAGCAAATGCTGAAATTTGATAAATAACATGTAATGACATGAGGTGGAGATAATGAAAAGGTTTTTTTATACCCAGATTTCCCTGGACTGAGCCAATGCCTCCTCCTGGTTTGGGGACAATTTTACATTTCACTGTTTCCTTTGTGCCAATTAGATTTCCAGCCAGTGACCATACCCATAATTTAGGCAAATAGGGTGAATCCACAGGGTCTTAATTACGGAGGATGGCACAGTCTTTTCTTAAGCCGCTTGAATTTGTGATTTCGGCGGAAAAGATGGATGTATTTCTGCATTCAAACTTTGCCAAGCGCTGCTTTAAAGCCTAGTCCGTAAAACTCAGGAACCATACTAAGCCCTGGTTTGTTCAGTCCTCAGAGCCATGAGCCGAGCTGCTCATCGCACCACTGAGGCTCGTAATTAAAAATCTCCAGTTACTTCCTCCTTACCTCTCCTGACCCCGGCCTCGTGGCTCAACTGTACCCAGGGCCAGTGAGCCGCCTCTGGGGAGCCGCAGGAGGAACTTGGCCTTGGACTCTGGATGGAGACCGGACGGCGTTTGGGAAGTAATGGGGATGTTGACTCAAGGGTGACGAGGGTGGGCGGATGTGACCACTGAAGAAGAGCGTGCCAGGTAAACACTGTACAGTCACGATGCCAGATTAGCTTTGCTTGTGATGCCAGTGCGTAGGCTGCCGTGCTGTCTGATATAGAGAAAACAGTGGAGGTTGTTGGACGCCGGGAGAAACAAAGACGGAGGGAAAAAAAAAAAAAAAACGAAGAATGGGAAGAAGACCGAGTCAAACAGAGACAGGAACTCGCTGAACGCGATCATGTTTCTGTCTCTGGGGTTGTTATTAAAGCTGCATCTAACACCCAGGAATGCAGGAATGTCCGCTGACGTCTTTCTCATCAGGTAGAGAGCAGCAGACTGGGTGGAGAGAGTCAGTTTGTTTCAGGAAGGAACTGATACTGCAGGGCCATCTGAGGATTCAAATACTGCCACTCAAGAAGAAAAAGACTGCGAGACGGAAGTATCTCTTTCATGAGGAACGAAGGAGGACAACAAAGCACCATGAAGAAAAAGAAGAAGAAGAAACCCTTTTGGAATTAAACCGTGATTGAATAATGGCTGAGTCCTTTTGCGGCAAATGACCCAAGGCTAAAGGCATAACTGGCCCCCTGTCACCGAGGTCCTCCTCCTCGAGTACCAGCCCACTGTGGTGAGTGAGCGGTGGAGTAGCAGAGGGCCATACATACAGTAAGCACTCTGTCTATCTCATAGGCTCATTCAGCTGTGTGGTTTGGCAGGCCGAGCGGCGATGTAGGTGGCTGCGAGTGAAGATATGGAGACCCGCGTGTGCCGAGCTTAAGTATTCAATTTACCTCGGCCAGTAAAGACACATTACACATTGAGCCTGTGTGCAGAGGGGGCGAAAGTGTCGGCTTATTGCAGCTAATCCCTCACCTTTAGCCCACACTTGGCATTGTGTGGCGCCTTATATTTGTCATGCAACTGAAGTTTAAGAGTCTAATAAGGAAGTCAAGGCCTAAGCTTCTGCAAACAGTGCAGAAAAGCACCCACTATCAGCTGACCGGGTGAGCAGCGAGGAAGAGCGTCAGACTACTCCAGCAACGCCGCCGCTACTCACATGCATACCTACACACAGGTATTCCCAAGCGTCGGCCAAACATATATCAGCACTGTTTCATATCAAAGACCTTTATTTTGGCAATCGCTGATGTTTACTTGGAATTAGCACTTTTTAATAAATTCATTTGGTTGCCTACATAGTGTTAATGCACAGGAAAAACACAAGCTAAAACCTTTTGACGTCTGTCTGGGTAATACGGGCTTATAGGAAGCTTAGACAACTTCCCATAAGACAACATAGAGCCATGCAGGGTTTTGTAGCACAAATGCCCTTTGTGGGACACACAGAGCGGGCTCTCTTGAAGTCTAGTAGGAGAGAAAACGATCCTAGAAAGGGGGTCGACTTGTAGCCATTGTGGAAGCTCTGATTTCTTCTGTATGTTTGCCAGGGGTGGAATAAGTAAAAGTAGCTGTCACACCACATATAAACACAGTTTAAGGTTTCTTCAAGTATTATATGCAAAAAATTTAAAAATTAGACATTGGTAGAAAAAATAAAAGTATTTTTCTATTTCAAATGAAAAGCTGAATTAATTGGCATTTAAACTTAATTTGATTCACAATAAAATTGTCTGGTTTGTCCAGAGGGTATTTGTGGCTAATTTTAGCAAAAGCGAATGAGACATTGCTATATAACTTACATTACTTAATAACACATTTCATGTATTCATTTCTCCTCCTCTACTACAGTTAGATCATGCTATAGCAAGATAAAAATGTCAATGATTTTATTCATAAATCTTATCAAGCCTAAAATAAAGAACTTACAAACATTTTGCTTGTGTCTGCAGTTCAACAAAATTTGCATAGTCTCTCTTTAAATATCAAAAGCAAAAGCATGCAGAAAGTACCTTATGTGAATCTAGCAGATATTATTTCATTGGGTTATTATAATAAATACAGTTACATGGAAGCCGCCTTTAATATTTAGGCTGATTTTAACTGCCTATGTAGCCTAGTTGTTCCTACATGTCAGTACTGAACTTGAGTGAACGTTCTGAGTTGGTTTCTACAACAGATTCTTGCTTAGACTTAATTTTCAGCGAGATAGTAACAACATTACTGTTGTGTTTGAACATGCTGTTTTAAATTTCCGTTTAATAATTTTCTGGACTAGTTCTGCAGAGATAAAGGATGGAATCAGTGAAGTCTCGACAGTGGCTGCTTCTGTGCAGATCTGAATTTGCAGTGGTCACAGGATTTTCTTAAATAAAGGTATTTTTCTATTTATTTTCAGTGTTTACCTTTTTCCTTCTGAAAATAAAGTATGAAACCTATTAACCTGGCGGTTAAGTAGCAGGGTCTGACTCTGCCTCAGACCCATGTGTGGCTCGTCCTCCTCTCCCGCCTGTGTACACTGAGGCGGTGCCAGATCCACGCTGCGCTCCTCTGCGATGTGCTGTTCTATTCTCTGCTGAGCTGTCCTGTCCTGCGCTGCGATGCCGGCTCCTCGCTAGGTGCCAAGTGATTTTTATCACTGCGAAAACAGTCTCCTTCCAATCTCAGCCCTCTTAGGAGCATATGAATACACTTTACACTCACACGAAGGAAAACAGGTAACCTGAGACCAGGCTCGGGGGCAAGAGCTGAGCCCGCAGGTAAAAAGGACTGCAGTGTGTCAGCGTGTGTGCACTGTGGCATCTGAGTGAGTGTGTGTTGGACTTGTTCACACTCATGGATGCCTTTTATGAACAGAGGCATGTCTGCACAGTATATGCGCTTCAGCTTTAATTCTGCGTATTCAGTTGGCTTTGCATTTTGGCCAGAATAAGAGAGTGGCTAAATGTCGTGGCTCCAAAAGCAGAGCTGACATTAAGTAAAGGTAAAGCTTTATTCTAACCTTTATTTATCCATGGCTCTGTGTCACATTCACACATTGACACATGGGAGCTGCACAGTGCAGCCAGGGCCATCACTGTCGACCCCAGCAGTCTCATGGAAAACATCACGAGGAAAAGGATGATATGCGTGTTCTATCTATATGATATCAATATGCATTATCTATCTGTTTTTTTCACAATCCTGCTTCAATGGGATGTAAAAAAGTTTGTCACTGACCTCATACACTAAAACAGCATTACTGTTCATGATGTCTATTTGCCAGAATGTAAACAATTAGCTATGTGCCAAAAAAAGTAAATCACCTTAGTAATGCTTCTTCATATTGAACCAAATTTTCACGGACCAATTCAAATGCATGCAAATTTAGCATTGATAAGCAGCTGATAAGTTGTTTATAACACATTACAACATAGTTTCAAACAGGTGTCTTAATATAGAATCAGAATCAGAATCACATTTATTTGCCAAGTATGTGCAGACATACAAGGAATTTGAAAATCTGTTTTATGTCACTCACTTGTACACACAAAGACATACAGAATGAGGAGAGTAACAACTGAACATTAACACAACAGGGAACACATATGTATAGTTGTCAAAAATGTACAACTCCTTCTGGGCCTATATAAGTGGAGGCTTTGTGAACAAAATAATGAACGGCAGTAAAGTTCATTTTCTCCCAAATAAGTTTTATTCAACAGTAATCAAACCAGGAAATCAGATGCATCAGTGTAGAGTTTATTGACCCAAACACTGTCCAATGCTGCTGGCACATTACCAATATCAATATAGTAATTTGAAAAAAATCAACTAAATAAATAGACAATTTCTAAATAAATAACTGAGTAAGAAAGTAAGTAAAGACAAGAGGAAGAAAGTTGAATGATGTAAATAAATAGAAGAAAGTATACAGAATGTCTCAATAAACTCGTATGATTTGTTTTTACTTTCGCTTCATTCACAGATGCTGAACTGGCTCATTCACCTTCCATTATATCCACGATCTGTAGTTGTATTAAATAATCATGCCATATGTCTGACTTATATTATTCACTGTTAAACCATTCTATGCCGACTATGCATTTCCAAACGGACCATAAACATTTACACATTGTTTAAGTTTGGATCCAAATACAAAGCAGTGCTTTATTTGATTAATTTAGGTAAATGGAGAAAATATGTTAATATTTTTCACATGCTGTGGGTTGCTCTAGTTAAACATAATAATATGAGGATATATATAACAGCTGTGCAATACAGACTTCTGGAATAACCCATGCACATTTTATGATAAGGACAGGAGTACAAATGTGTATTAACCTGCTTACTCGCCACTGGGAAAGGGCCTGAAATGTGCACGGACGACGTAAGCACAGTTTTACATTCAGCGGTGTCATTATCAATCCATAAGTCTTAACAACTTCAGAAGTTTTTCTCACTCTTATATGTTGTAGAAGCCAATGTAATCATTTTCAGGGGTGATTTCCATGTTTGTTTTAATCACATATGTGGAAAAGGGAGAGCTTTTGGACGGTGGCCACCCCCGGCTAACATGGAAACTTTGTGTGTCCCGAAACATCGATCTAGAGTCACAACCACCATCGTTTCGAACCAGGAACAAGGCTAAGCGAGGCGTGTCAAGAAAAAAAAAGAAAAGCCCACTCCTCATCAACCTCTGTTTATTTAATTTCAGATTTTCTTTTTTAACACTCGCATGTACATAAATCCCCAGTCCATACGTCTCCATCCCTCCTTCGCTCCATCCTTCCCTCCTTCTTTCACCGGCGCTGTTTATTTTAGATTTTTTGAGGAAAAACCTGCAGTGAAATGAAAATAAAGGTAGCGTCACATTCATAATATTTGGAGTGGAGCGCAATTTATTTTCCTTTTATTAAATGCTGATTAATATGCAGTGTTGGGGAGACTAATACTGCGGGTTTCGTTTCTCTGGTATCCTGTGCTGCGCCGGCTCTGCCTCAGAGGAAGAACTGGCCACAAACGAGCCAGAGATATGGAAGTCTGGTTTGAATTAAAAGAAAGAAACTCCTTTTCACCGTAGCTCTTTTCCTGTCTCCTCTTCTCTCCATGTTGTTCTTTTTTCTTTTCTTTTTTTTCCCTGAGCTTGTAATTGTCAAGATGAGGTGTATTTTGGGGGCTGATGTTAATGTGGATGCCGGGAATGTCCAGACCCTAATTGCTTTGGTTAAATTTTTCGCCTGTGTTCGGATGTGTGTGGATTCCTTTTAATTAACAGTGAGCATGTATCATCATGGCAGATGAGGAAGTTGAGCCAGACAGTAACAATGCTGCCTCAGCAGCGCTACCACGATCTCAAACCACATTCTTAGTGTATGGAACAGGAGCAAGTTATTTTTTGCTACATATAAGATCTGGAAGAGGGAAAAACTGCATTCCCTGAGAATTGCTGCTGAAAAGTTTCACCTCACTCCTCCCTGTTGGGTTAGGATTAAGCTTAAAAGCCAACTGACTCCAAATATTGGTTATTTATCTTCTGACACTCATGTATCATAAAGGGTCAAACTCAAATACACCACTCGGCCAATATATTGACCTATATTTACAGTAGTAAAAATCTGATATTGGTCTGTCAGTGTCATCCACCTGTAGTATGACGAACATCAGGCGATCCTTTTACCTCCTCTGGGCTGTTAAATCTGACATACCTGCAAAAGAAAGCCACTCGCCCGCATTTTTATAAGTCTGGTGTCCGATGGGGAGTTTTACTGTCCCCAGATCGGACTGTTGTTTCAGATGCTTTTCCAACTTCATGGGAATTAAACTGAAGCAGGGTGGAAAATGTAAAGGTATTGTGAAAGCAGCTCAGATTTTATGTAATAGAATTGGCGTTCCATTAAAAAGGCTAAATTTAAAACAGCGGCAGCTACATGTAATGTGACATTGGTTGATTTTATAGATGATTTTCACAGACCTTGCTGTTTTACTCAGCTCTACAGAGTTTTGACTCATCTTTTGCAGCACACAACATCACAGTTTTGATCAAGTCTCACAGTTCCCATCAGGTCTTGTCAAGGCTGAAACACACAACAGTTCATGTTCACAGAGAACCTTACTGCTGTGAGGCAAAAGTGCTAACCACTGCTCCGATGTGCTACCCTCATATCTCTAATTAGAGCAAAATTGTAGATTATTTATTCAAGTTTAACATTAGAAAATTCTCTGACATTATGAAATCACAAATTTGCAAGAAAAAAAATGCTAATTTATGAGAAAAAACTTATCAAAGAAGGAAACATACTGCAAGGTTGGATAGATATTACGTGTTTTGCATTATGTGTGGAAGATCTCATCAAATTTCCAATGAGGAAATGCTCAAATAATTTGAGCCCAGAATCAACATATCACAATGTTATGATTAAAATGGTTATTTTTGGTCAAACTCATACCTTTTATATTGCTTAATATTCATATCCAATCAAACTGCATCCTCCTCCAAAACCCTCTAGCTACTACAGGACAGCAATATTTTGACCTAAATGTGATTAATAAGCTACATAATTTTAGAACAGTCTTAATTGAGCGACCATGTTAAAGGGGAGATTTGTCACCTCTCAGCATCATAGACAAATTGCACACGTGACAACACAAACACACAGCAGTACAACAGCAAGCAGCATACACAAATGACCCTGATGTTTCTATTCATGCTCACACACTTTGCATGCGAGCGAACACCTCAGAGATGAGGACCTGGTAGGGAACTATGACTCACGTCGGCTGGGTTAAACAGCGCAGGTCGGCCCGTCACGTGAGAGGTTGTCCTGGAACAACGCTGTAACCGTATAACCCGCTGTTTAAACAGGCCTCTGAGAGATGCCCTCTCATTTCCTGCTGGAAAAGCTGATCAATCACAGCTCTCATCACCTTGGAGCCAGTTAGAAATAGAGATGTTGGTGGACCGGTTCAGGACAGAGAGTAAAAGGTGAGATGAGTGGAGAAATGACAGGATTCTGAAGAACTGGTGGTGCTTTATTAGACAGCTGAGTGTCTGAGCTATGAAACAGAGAGAAAAAGTAAAGTTTAAAACTCTGAATCTCCATATTGGAGCACCCATGGGTAACTTTTAATGTAGATTATGTTTAAGCGTGATATTGCTATGAATTTGCCTTTTTTATTATTAGAATTTGAGATAGATAGTGCACTTTACACCAAATTGAAATGTTCAAATATTGCCTTTAGGATTTATTAAAGTGGGCAGAAACTCAGTTTGAAACTGCAGCAGCATAAATGCCATCTGCAGGGCAAATACTTACTATTAAAGAGAGATGAAAGCAGAGGAAAGGGAAAAAGGAAGAAGACAGAATTGGAACAGATTTGATGCTGGCTCTGAAACGAGAGCACTCCTTCCCTCCCTCCCCAATTTGTCTCTGTGAGTGTTTTACAAGAGCTAGATGTATTGCAAGAGGTAACATCCATCTATCAATGCGGAGGAGGAATGTTCTGCTCTTAGTGGTCCTCCCTTCACTCCTTCCCCCTGCCCGGCAGTTAAAACAACACATTGTGCCAGCGGGTCTTGATTTCCACTGCTTCAACACCATGTCGTTTTTCAAGCGAGGTCTATCAGAAGCATTTAGGCTGAACGCAGAGCAGACCCCAGTAGCCAAGTTGCCTCGGCCTTCTCTGACTCAGACCATACTCAGCTCCAATTTGTCCAGACATGGGCCAGCGTGCATGTGTGTGGGTGTATTCTGATATGCTAGTTTTGCGTAGATGAAGCACCGCAGAGGCACTTTAATGCTGGAATGCTGCACCAGACAACAATTTATCTGTCAAGGAAACAAACGTTTTATTTGAACTAATAATTTTAGTTAATAAAAGATATTTCAAATGTCTAACAATCAGTATATCTGTCAATATGTTCATATAGTTTTGAGACAGTTTCCCTCAGCTTTTCACAATCAAACATATAGTGTAGATAGGATGTAATAGTGGACATGCTAGTGTGTCTAGCAAGATTTGGAAGAACTCACATGATTTAAATCTTAATTAAAGCTAAAAGACTAAGTGAGATACAAACATTTTCACCTTAATTTGACCTCAATAGTGACCTGCGAATCCATGCGAGTATATAGCAGACATGCTGAAACAGTGACTTGAAGATACAGGGCACCATTTAAAGGGATAGTTCAACATTTTGACAAATTGGTCCATTGCCATAAATTGTGTAGTCAGACTTTTCTTTACTTACTTGAACATTTACTCACTGTTGCTCTGATTCCCTTTGGTACCCCTATAGGTCCATTACCTTTAATTGTCGGTGCAAGCTATTTTTAGAATGGCGGAGCAGAGCCGCAAGCTGCTCAGAGCTACACTACGGAGGCTCATGGGATTTCTTGGTTTCCCTCATCAAACTCATCAAATACACAATCCAACAACTCCAAAACACTCTTGTGAGCAAGTTGTGACCTGCACATTCACCACGCTATGAGATAATAATGGAACGTTACGAGACTGAGTTGTTTTTGAGGTAAATTCACGTGTTTTGAAATTGTAAAGTCAGTCTTTTTGCTAACTCATAGGCAAGTACACACCTATCAGAGCTACAGAATATAGAAATCACACAATGCTTTTTTTATTTTATTTTTTTTACTGTCAGAACCATATAGTATAAAATCCCATTTTTCAGCCACACTAGCAGGGTGGCTTTAGGATTGGCAATGCCACCCAGCTAATCAGTTGCTCCACCGCTGCCCCAGACTTAAAATCTCACAAAATCTTGGATGGATTGCCATGAATTAGTGGTCTCGAGGGGATAATTCATAATGACCTCTGTGGCTCCATAATTTCCCCCTTATCGCCACAGCATGAAACCCCATTGTAAATCAGGCTGGTATTTCTCACCAAAACTGATCCAGACATCGATGGTCTTTGTGATCATCATCAGTTCAAAAGTTCAATTTGTCTTAAAGTTTGTTTTATCCATAAAGCTTTATAGTTTTCTGCAGCGGCCTTGCAGAGCGGCAACATCTGCTGCACACTGGCTCTTTCCCAGCACGGGTGAAGTAGTTTCACTCTGATACAGTTTCATTTGACAAAAATATAACTTCTCCTGCGTCCTCTAACTTTTAAGATACTGCAAACAAATGTAATGAGATTTCTTTGGATGACTAATGAAACGTAGCCGACCAATCCGGCAAACATGCGTTTCACAGAAGGTCAAACCTGAGCTAAGACTTTACTGTACAGGACTCGTGCACTGTAGCACTCAAGGCTGCCAATCTCTTGTTAACTTGCCACGTCCTGTTGAAAAGAAAAGAAAAAATGCTCTGCAAAAAAAAAAAAAAAAATCTGTGAAATGGATCCCCATTATAGCTTCATGTATTATAGCAGACTTTAGTTTTATGAGCTTTTAACAAGTTTCCCAGGGGTTGCAATAATTTCTGTGGTTTATTTTCGGAACATTTACTTCTTTCTTTTCCTTAAACGATTGGTATGGGCCTTTAGCTCTCCGGCCCGCCTTTCCTCCATCACCGTCCAGTTTCACACTCCTTCTTTGGGCTACTTTACTGTACTTGGATGGCATGTCTGCCCAGCCAACGTCAATCCTCAAATTTCCACAATCCCAATTCCAACTCGCCTCTTAAGGTTATTGCCTCTTGATTGACATTCAGTATTTTAAGAGTAATAATAAGCAGGAGAGGCAAGGCAGAACGGTGACAGAGGGCAACGTTTCACAAGACCCGGCCGGGATCGGAACGTGCAGCATGGAAGTTTCTGAGCTGTCATTTTATTTGTCTGCGCATACCTTGTCGGCCGCAACATCTTGTATCCGAGTGTCATGTTCTGGCAACAAAGCATAATTCCTCAGTCCCTCTGTCTGGCTGTCATTTCACAAAGCCTGAAAGATTACTAGAAATCACATCCATATGTGGGAAAACAAGTGAGAGAGGGAGTGGGCGAGAGAGGATGGTGTAAAACATGAGTTCCACCCTCAGCTGTGCCCACGAGAGCTGCTGGGTTTGGTGTTTTACTTCGGCTGTGCAGATAAATCAGGCCGTGGAAGGACATCGTTGTCTCAGCATTCTTTATCTCCACTCGTCATCCCATCCTGGTATTCCCAATGCTTGACCTCCACCACTCTCACCTCCACAGTCTTCTCCCCTCCTCTCATTCCGCATGTTTTGAAATCCATTCAGCTCTCCTCCTCTCCGTCCGTCCGTCCGTCCCTCCGTCCGTCCGTCCTCCGTCCATGCACTGCGTCATTCCGTTATTGTGTGAGTCTTGGTTTTTTGTCTGACAGCCAAAGTGTAACGCTACACCTCTGACCTGGAGGAGTCAGCAGTCTGTAGTTTCAGGCAGAGAAACAATTTTAAGAGCTGCTGTTGCTGAGTTTTTCACTGAGAAAATTAACTCCATGGCAAAGCTGAAAACCAAAAAGAGACTTATGTGGTCAGCACAGGTCGGCTCAGATGGAGCATATATGTCGGAACCTAATTGTACTTCAGCTTTACTATAGTCTTTTGGTTAAAATGCATTTTAAATTGTGTAGTCAGACTTTTCTTTACTTACTTGAACATTTACTTACTGTTGCTCTGATTCCCTTTGGTACCTGTGTATCAAAGTCCTGCCTTTGTCAACCAAACTGGCTGCATTTAATCCATATATTCTCTCATGTGTTAAATCCAAGAAACCTTAACTAACCTTAATTTATATCCGTGTAAGAAACATAACTTAATCCTGAAAGTTGCTGCTTATTCGTACAAGTCGAGCAGTAGTCTGTTGTGTTATCAAGAAGCATGTGATTTTCTAGATTAGTTCATATAATGTCATGTTATCATGAATATTCTTCATTGACAAACACGTATAGATTTAGTCATAATTTCCCTTAAAGAAAGAAATACAGTAAGGATTTTTTAAATGTCTTTTTTGGTAGCTCTTCTTTTGTCATTAGTTTGCCCATTAGTAATTTACTGTTATTTATTGCCATGGTGACTTGGTTTGGAAGATTTGTGATTGAGGCGTTACCGCTCATAAAATCTTGATGTATTTTTTTAATAGCGACATTAAAAGAAGTTAATAATAATAATTCATTGACCAAATCCATATTTTCTAACCCCCCTTCCAGTCTAGAGTTTCTACTTTGGATTGTTAAGTTCTCCTCAGAGGAAAATGACTTAGCATTTCGCATATGAGTCACGCTACATACGCTCTCCCTGTGAGTGTTGGTGCATGTTAACCAGCCAAAGCTTTCCCCCTGAAAAAAATAAACTAAAATTGCTGCTGTGCTCTTCTAAGGTACCAACCCCGCAGGTTTTTATCAGAATCTGGAAGGACAGGATGTGCTGTGCTGGTTCTCAATGAATGTGTGTGTAGGTGCGTGGGTGCCTACAGGATCTGTGTTCTCAGCACCGCCCCCTGCAGAGCGCTCTGGCTGAGGCCCTCCGCCTGCCTGCCAATCAGATTTCTCTCATCCTGGGCCAGACAGAGACCAGAGCCAATCAGAGTCCTAATTCATTTCCTGAGAGGAAATAGTGGCGGTAATGGTGTAGTTGTGGATATCTACTGGCAGCTAGTGTGGTGTAAGGCAAGGGACTGGTGAAGGGATTAATTTAGAATAAGCATTTCTGCACAATGGCCAAGGACTCCTGAGTCATATAGCAGTAAAAAATATATATATATATATACATGGTCTTTTTCATTAAAAGTGATCTGCAGAGTTCACCCACACAACCCAAAATGATGAGCAGTAAACACACTCTGGCCCTCTCTCTCACACGCACTGTACATTGTATATGAAATCACACAAGTTTCATGCAACAATTGTGTCCTTTTCATAAAATGGTATGGTAATAATGGTAATAACGGGATTGATTTATGAGATTACAAAGTAGTATAGTATAAGAAACAGGAAGTACAGTACTCCCATGTTCAACTTTGACCGACCTTACCAGCTGGAGTCATACAATTACAGTTTAGCTGCGCAATAACAAATTATTGCCAGATGTCCCAGATGTCAATAGACACATAAACCCCTTCAAATGTAAGCTTACAGTGAGTTGTATCTGTTAGATTAGTAGGAAGGCAATGGATTGCAAAACTTTATCAGGTGCAGATTAGTGCTGTGCATCAACACACTCAATTGTGGTGCGTTGCAAACTGACGCTAATAAACACAAATGCAAATTCGCCATAGTTTATGCACCAGAGGGTGGTGGTAATGGACCAAAGCTGCTTTCCAAAAGCTAAAAAACATCAGCAGCAGAAGAAGAAGTGCGTTTTACAGCAGTAGTTCCAGTACCAGGCACAGCTGCTGGTCCTGCTGAGGACAGTTTGTATGAACAATAAAGATTTTTTTATGAACAAATCAGTGCCGTTAAGAAAGATTGGAGGACTGTGAGCCAACTGCTACAGCCTACCTCCACCTAAGTCAAACTCACCGCATATGCACATAAAATAATATATGCTCACATTGGTTTCTCTTGGCTTTTAGAGGTCATTTCTTTTAGTATACAGTGATGTGATTGGGGGCTGAGGATGGATGGATAGTAGGAGGTTCTGCTGGGAAAAATAGCTCAGACCAGCTCATTTAAAGAAAAGAAGAAAGGTCTTATACCAGTGGTTCCCAACCTTTTCTGGCTCATGACCCCATTTTTACATCACAAATTTCTGGCGACCCCGCCAATCAAGATGCGCCAGCTCAGATTTTTTAAATGCTGCATTTCATTTGAACTCGATTTAAATTTGAGAAAGTGAAAGTATAGAATGCAGATGTTTAGGATTGTGTGTGGTGTTTTTAATCATATATATTTTTAAAAGAATAATAATTAGTTTAAAAAATATTTTTATCAATATTTTTTTATCAATTACTGGACATTTCAGGTGACCCTATTTGAATTCCAGGCGACCCAACATGGGGTCCTGACCCCAAGGTTGAAAACTTGTTTTATTTATCGTTTTAGGATCAGTGAACTTTGTTGAAATATAACAATTGTATATAAATGTGAGCACATTCTATTTTTATTTGTGTGGAACTTCAACAACAAGTTGATGTTGTATCTACAGCTTATTCTTCTTAACAGTTTTTTTACAACTTATTTTTTCTTCTTATGTACTGACAATACATCTGCACATGCACACAGTTGCCCTGTTGGAATCACATATGCACACTTCCTGTTTCAAAACCGCAGTTACAATGCTCCATGTAGGGATTTTTATTTTTTATTTTTCCAAATCACCTGCTTGTCTTTGAGCGCTCGTGTGCATGAGCATGACATGAGTTCAGTGACACACAAATACATAAGTGTGAGGAGGAGAGTCCAACAAGGCACACAGGCAGCCAGAAACAGTCCTGGAAACAGCAGATCTGCTACAATGTGCCAAGGCTTCCCTGCCAAGAGCTAATTGTTTCCATATTATACAATAAATTACACAGTCATTGCTGTCACTCTGTCGCTCTTTAATTTGGCTCACTTCTTTCTCTCATTATCGCCTCCTTCTCTCTTGTATATTACATTGAGTTAATAGATGATTTGATATTATCTTCACTAATATAATAAGTGTGATACCTGCACATGTATTCCTCCTCTCTGTTTCTCTTACTACCACAGTCTATCCTGTTAAAACTAACTTTAGGGCACATTTTAGAAAATTAAAACATAGCATACATACAGCATAGATATACTGAATGGGCAATTTGGTATTGTGAGTGCTCCTACATTAGTTTAGGTTTTTAGGGTTTGGCGCAGGTTTATTTTTCCTCTCCTGCGGTGAGGAGCATATGCTATGGAGCTGATCCCTCCGGCCCATTTGTGTGGTTCTGTTTCTGTCCCATAAATAAAAGGGGAAACGCAGACTGAAACAGGCTCGGCTCCGCTACCAGATGTCTGGGTCCTTTTCGGTTTGTTCATTTTCGTGGCTGTAAAGAAATAAAATAGCAAAAAAATAACAGGTGATGGAAGAAAAATTCAGATGAGTTTCATTCCAACGGCGGCTCGGTTATAGCTTTTTTTTTTCTTTTTTTTTCTTCTGTCGGTTCTGGAGTCGAGTGTAAAAGTAAAAGCTCTGGTTTGTGGGTCGTCATCTGGAGTGTTCCACAAAACCATGTGGTGGATGAATGACTAAAATTACCCCCCCCCCCTCTCTCTCTCTCTCTCTCTGCCCGAGATTCTGGTGCCAAAGCAGGTGCCTGGGCTCTGGTTTCACGGTCTGTTGGGTCTTTCACACATGACACATTTTCTGGTTGATTGAGCTCGGTTCTGGATTAAATTCCCGGACCGTGTGCTAGATTAAATTTTGGGACTCCGTCTGGGGTCGCGGTTGCGGGTTGAGCTCTGGGAGGAGATTCTGCTGGAGATGTTTTATTCCTCATATTATACTCAGATGCATTCACACATTCAGGTCAGGATGGTTTGATAAGTGAAAGACAGCAAGAGGAAAAGAAGGAGTAGAAGAAGAAATGGGACCTTGAGAGGACCACAGAGAGAAACATGGAATACAAATTATGTGGACATGATTCAGCAAGAAAGCGAGAGCTGGATGGATGTTGGATAGGATGGTCAGGAGGAAATGGAGAGAAGGCGTGAGTCAGCAGCTAGATGGAGAAAAATAATGAGAAAATAATGAAGAGGCAAGAGGAGTGAAGATGATGGAAAACCAAGTCAGGAGTCAGATGTTTTGTCTCGGTGTCAACAGGAGAAGAATATGTGGAAATAACTGCAGTGGAGCGAGGATGTACAAGCAAATTCACTCATCAACTATTTATAGAATGATAGATAATTTGACATGTGATGGAACAGTTTTATTGATGAGCCCACGAAGAGTTATCAGGTTTATGGAACATTTAAGGCTCTTTCAGCTCATTGTTTTGGTTCTCCAAGTCAGACATCACAGTTAGCCAGGAGTTAGAAAAGAAAAAGGGGAAGAATAAAATATTGAGTAGTACTGTCATGCTAAGGAGTAGCTTGTCTGTAATACATTCTATTCTGTTATTATTCTGAGTGTTTTGGGTGTTTTGGTTTGACCCCTCACAAGTTACTTAAAGGGATAGTTCAACATTTTGGCAAATTGGCCCATTGCCATAGTCCCAATTTGGAGTTGTTGGATTGTGTATTTGATGATGGAAATCAAAAAATTCCATTAGCCTCCGTAGCGTAGCTTTGAGCAGCTCGCGGCTCTGCTCCGCCGTTCTAAAAATAGCTTGCACCGACAATTAAAGGTAACGAACCTACTGCTATGACTAAAGGGATTATGGCAATGGGCCAATTTGCCAAAATGTTGAACTATCCTTTTAAATATACAGTATATAACAGATGTAAGCATGGGATCAATGTTCTCATGTATCTTTCTGCCTAAAAGCAAAAAGCATATTTCCCAGTACCAGATCACTGTCACAATTTAATCAATCTCTTTCAAGAAGGCAACTAATAACATGAATTAGTTAACACAGTAATGTTCTTACTCCAGTATCAAACTAATGCTGGTTCTGATTACCATAAAAAGTTGTTTACACTGTGATTTCTAATTAGAGAAAAAAAAAACAGTGAGCTTAAAAATTGACAAATGAAAGTGAAAACCTGGCCTCCTGCTCTCTTTCCTGTCTCTCTCAAATGAACAATACGCCCATCAGATGTTTCATCCTATGGGTCAGCAGGCAGGCTCCAGCGTAGATGAAAAACATGGAGAGGAATGTGCTAGTAACTTGTTAAAGCAACGCAAGGGTTTTATGTTTCAGTGCAGTTATTAACCAGTGTCTTCTGCAGCTCCCGATTAAAAAAAAAAAAAAGTGAACAGAAAAGAGACGAGAGTGACGGTCTGAAAATGTAGCCGGTAGACCTCCGACGGCGCCGAACAGAACATATGTAGGTTACTAATGTAGCTGTCAGTCAAGTCAGTGGACAGCCCTCACCCTCATCTCACACAGTCCTCGGAGCTGCCAAGTGACACAGCTAGCTGGGACACTCAATGGAGAAACAGCGATCCAGAGCAAACACATTAACGCCGCCTCGATGACCATCTCCTCTGAAGCTTTTCCACAAACCACCACTTTGTCCTTTCTCATCTTCCCTTTTCCGCTCAGTATTATATCTAAAAAAACTAAGGAGATTTGAAACACTGGCCACTTTTCCACAGCAGCTTTTAGGGTTTTGAAATCTTTGCAAACTTGACCTTCTTTTTTTTTATAGCACTTTTTCAACTGTTCAACATGTCCTCTCATAAATTTTTCACAATCCCTCCACAGAACTCTTTTCCCATCACATCCTGAGGTAGATAACCGAGGTTATGTGTGATATACTGTACAGTAATCTGCACATATTCATTCTGTTCTCAGACTCTAAACTCATTTCTATCTAAGAATATTCAGCTGACGACCTGAAACGCAGAGTCTCGTTTTTTCGTCCGTTAACAGACTCTGCACCACCTACAGAAGACCTGAGGTGCAACAGCGTCACATTCCCGAGGTTGACAACATCATATGGTGTGTCACCTGCTGTGGGATCACCATATGGGCTTGCTTTGGGTGTCAGCAGAGATGTTGGGAATTTATTGCCTGAAACAAATACTGAGCAAAGTTTTATATTTCTTTTTTTCATATTTGTTTTACTGAAAACTAAATGAATCTTTGCATATTTTCTAATTAAAAATGAAGTTCTCAGTATGAAGCGTCTGAATCCTCAGAGTGGCTTCAATGAGAGATTACCTAGTAATCTCATAAAGGCAAACTGTCACTTTAAGAAAGTGCACTTTGAAATTAATCTGTCTGAGCATGTCCTGAAATGCTTCTATACAGTCCATCATGCAGTAACTCTAGCTCTCTGAGCCCCAACCACCTGCTGCCACAGTCCAGCCCAGATGATGGCTCTTTAATTAAAATGTCCCTGTTTGCTGCTCATGAACTTGACCGGGTCAGAACAGACAGCGTGATAAAAATCTGTGTATGTGCGTACGAGATTGAAAAGAAAGAACGACCAAGAGCATGTGTGTCAGATACAGAGAGGAGCAGACACTGCTGTTAAATCTGATACCAGTGTATGGTGATGCGTTTGTGGGTGCATAGCTGAGAAGAGCATATACTTTACCACAACCTAATCCTTATATGTTGTCGAGGATTTGTTTAATGGATATTTTGGGAATTCAGAAGAGAAGATTTACAGCTCGACTATAAGTTAATAAAGTATCATGTTGTCACTCACTGCAATAATAAACCAAACTCAGATTGGGAGGGTTCAAAATAAAAACTCCACCCACAACTGTATTCAGTACGCCAGACGTTAGACTGGATCAGCAGTAAGTCGCAGATATCTGACACAGCCTTAACTAGACTTCAGAAAAAAAAAATATTAAACTATAATAAATGATTCAGATCTCTCCCAAAATTGAACAAGGTCTTCTCTGGTCTGTGACCCATCCCTTCTCCAAGTTTGGTGCTAATTGATGCATAACTTTTTGTGTAATCCCACTGACAAATACACAGGACAGGATGGAAATGTGACCTGAATAACGAATGATGAACAATATGAATTCCTGCTCATATACCGTATATAAAATTATCATTAAGCATCAGTCTACTGACATAAATTTTCATTTTTGCCAGTTGTTTATGGTTAATAAATATTCATTCTTAAAAAAAACACTCCAGGAATTGAAAATTCAAACTTCATTTCTGTCACTCTTATGTCAAATTACTCTAACTCACTAAATTAGGTTATTTTAGTATCAGAAAAAATGTCTTTATTCATTCATTTCTTGCCAATCTACCTAGGCGACAGTTTGTCACAATGTTCAGGGGTCAGTTATAAAAGCATGCCTGAGTGAGAGACAGGGATATTTTGGGTTTCCAGGCTGAGGAGGTGTTGTAGCTGCATGGCTTTTGGGTGGCAGACTTTATACTTAGCCTGTGATTGTGGCGTTCTGGCTGGTATTTCATCACTGTGGCTTCCGTGCTCGCGGTCCTCCCCACCACACATAAAGCTGCATACAATATTGTGCGTGTGTTTACGCAGCGCATGCAGGTTGAACCTGTTCATCACAACTTTAAACTTAAAGCTCAATTTAGAAAAAGAGCAACAAAGTTTTTAATCGTCTTGTCCGGAGGGTCAAAACCGTGGCCGCCCCCGGAGGTGGCTATGTTTAGCTGGCTGAAAACAAAATAATCTGGATGCTGTTTTTGGCCTCGTCTTTTTTCTTTTGTTTCTGACAATGCACATTCCAGCAGGATAACAGGTTTTAACCGGTTGTTATTATGCAGTATTATGTTTCTTTTTCTTTTTTTTTTGCCCTGTGTTCAGGACCTGCTGCTCCCTCTGCACACTCAAAGATTACATTCCAAAAACACAGCACAGCCCCACTGGAAATAAAACATTGCTTAATATTTATTGCTCAGAAAATATACTAGAGATTATGTCATCTGAAATTCTATTATATATCTCCAGGTAGCAGATGATTTCAGTAATGTTCCATACTGCCTTTTTTTAGTTTAATAAAACAGCTGCATGTTCTCAATGTAGGTAATAGTTTAGGAGTCCTTATTCAGTAATAACACTCACAATAAAAACTTGCATCACAAATGCATTAATACACAAGCCCTGATTCATCCAAGGGACAAAAAGTAGATATGAACTACAGATGAAATAACACTATACAACAACCTAGTTTACAGATAGCTCCTGCTGAAAGGCAGGAAATGTTACACAACTGCAACACTTAACAGCACTGGCAATTTAACCTTGTGTAACTAAAGTTTGCCTACCACAACACTGATAACAACTTGTTTGGTAGATCAGGGCACTCGCGTTGTTAAAGATGTGCGTGACGTGTTGTACACAGTGTACTGTGTGCAGAAAAGAACACAAACAGTTTCATCATCTTGCCCAATAATTCGTCTGCTTCTTATTTTTATCTGACAGGAACAGTTCCCCCAAGTCGTTCGGCTTGTAAAAACCGCTCCACTTATCATGTTATGTAATCTCCCACTGCAATAAAATATAAATAACTTTAAAAAAAAAGAAGAAGAAATACAGTATTCTATATGGGCTTAAAGAGCTGTTCCGTATGATTGCAACAAACCTGCTGCGTGCCACCTGATCCTTTGTATCTTGATCCAAGGTGGATGACATTTGACATTGTCTTGCTGTCATCCGCTTACGCACACACACAACACTTCCCTCCCAGTTCCATGTTTTGTTAAGTGGCCGTCCTGGTGGCTGCAGCGTCGAGGGGACCACACAGGGAGAAGCGATATGGGGGGAAACACCAGAGCCGGGATGACTCTGTCCTCCCTGGCTGCTGGACATGTTGAGTCAGCAGCGTGTGGTTCAGGGAGAATAATGTTCTGCGAGTGTGTTTGTAGGTTTATGGTGATGGTTCTAAGATCAGCACGCAGAGCTCACTGGGAGTTATAAATGCTGTTAAAACATATGTAAGCGTGACCTGTGGTACTTTCACTCCACATCCAGGCCTATAAGATTCCTCCGTGGCCAGAAGTCGTTGGAAATCCACATTGGATGGGATTATTCTCATCATATGTCTACGTAAACGGCTTAATCTGACTTTTTCTTTGCTGCTTTCTGTGCATACACGACCATGCGTGTGTGTTTACTCAGTTGTAATTGGAGCGCAGGTAGGAACAGAGTGTGTCATTTTGTCTTAATCTCCTCCATGGGCAATTCAGCTGAAAACAGTCCCCCGTAGACCCTGCTTGACCCCTGCGTCTCGGCCCCGCAATTACGAAGCCGTAAGACGCACGCACACAATCACACACTACCAAACCTGTCCAAATTCATCCTGTGCTAGACAGTTACCAGGACCTCCGTGGGTGTGTGTTTCCAGAGGAGATGTGACCTTAATTGCTTAAGTCTTAAATTATCTTTAATTGTGCTCACTGTGTTGCTTTATGGTAATGGGGAGAGGGGGGGTGCTGGAGGTGGAGGTGGGGTGTGGGGGTGGCCCGGTTCATGTTGAGCTATAGTTACAGCAGGAAACAGGGCCAGATAGTCACCTCCAGCTGAGTCCACACACACAAATACACAATACATAAATACAAACCCAGATACACACATGTAATCTTCTGCTGTTGTGGATTGAGAAAAGTGTGTGTAGTCATGCAATACACTCAAATATGCATAGACTGGAAGTTAATATTATAAAAAAAACAAACATTTTTTTTAAAGCTCAGTGCATGAACCTCTTTCGGTTTTAAGCAGTCGACCAGGTGCACGCAGACAAAATGTCAAGTACATAAAACAGGGAGGATATTTGAGGTTGTGTGTATGCATCCAAGTGCTTTTAGTTTTCTAATGGATGATTAGTGGCTGGAATTCAGAGCTCTGCAGGGAGGAAGCGCTTCACGCTGGAAGACAGCCAGTCTGAACAGAATCATTTTCCAGTCATTATCTTCTTCTCCCAGCGTAGAGTTTATGGATTTATACTGAAGGGCCACGGTTTGATTGATAACTGTCTGCGCTGAGGTTTCTGTGGGTGGTGTTGTACGGCTTGAGTGAAGAGCATGTTTTCTCCGTTTCCATCTGACTCCAGGTCAGCAGCGCTGCTGGCCTAATGGAAGCTGCAGTATGTAACTCTGTGATCTAATACGCGGCCTCGGACATAATTCCCAGGGAGTGAGTTTACAATACAATATTAAACATGTTACTCACACGATGGCAGAAATAATCTCACTGCTTGAATTCAACCTCAGTGGGTGGAGCCAAAATGCTTTTCTGGCCAATTAACTGGAGCTCGGTCCAAAAAAAAAAGAGGGTCAAGAAAGAGGAAGCTCATATTATGTAGCCTCACGCATATATTTACAAGTAATAGAAAACATGCATCTTTGCTATTTGGCTCAGCTGACCTTTCAGGGTCACAAATGCCAAGACTATGAAAAAGTGTCATTACTGTTTATATTGTTCATTTAAAGAATATTTTGACCGTGGTTTCGCCAGTTTGCCCTCCAAAAAGCTGTCGTTTCCCTCCCGCTATTCAACCAATGATTTTTTTTTTCTCCCAGTTGTACCTCAGAGTAAACCTGCTTTAAATTAACTCCAAACTATAGAGACCGAAGCGAGGGGGGGGGGGGGGCAGCTATTGTCTGGAACACAGACTGCTCCAGTCCGTCCAAGAGGAGTGATCATCTAATCTGATGACATAAAACGGATGCATTCCAGTGTTTTCAGCCCCGAATCATGAGCTGTGTGATATCACCCATGTTAAATCAGCACAGGGAGGCTGTTCCTCTCCGCTGGATGTTCCACAGGTGGGTGTGTTTCAGCAGCAGCTGTCGCACCAACAATCCCCCAGTGTCAACACATCAGCATCACAGCCACCTAAGCTCCTCTCATCTCTCCCCATCCTTCATCGTCTCCTTTTATCTCAAGAGGTCGAGGCGGCGGAGGATGACGACAGCGAGAGGTCAGAGGCTGACCGCCATTAAACCGTCAGAGGTCAGGGTGTAGGCAACGGGCTGACATTCTGCACTGCAAACTGGCTTTCATCACTGGCTCAGAGGATGTGACCGGATGGAAATTGCTTATATCCTGGTTACAACATTGATTTTTAAACATGCAAATGTTAGAGGTACAGAACCTTGGCTTTTTTCATTTAGTTTAGTTTAGTTCATTTAGTGTGAAATTTGTGTAATCTATACCTCAAATAAGAAAAAGATGTCTACATAATAAAACAAGTAAAAGAAAAACAGGCTGATCATATGAAAGACAATTATCATTTATACACATTAGGTTATTACTTGTGCAAAATATAACAAAATATATATGAACGTCATGGTTCATATATGACTCACTAATTCAAAAAATACAGATGACTAAATTCAAATAGACTGCCCATATTTGTTTAAAAGTATACTCTTAAATGCTGTCATTTTATTTCATTACTTGTATGAATAATAGTTACACATCTGGATAACGATGAGAGAAAAATCACAAAATAAAGCAAAATGAAAATAAATGTGACATGGCCAAGCAATAACCCTAACCACCACAACAACATGTTTCAAATAAGTGGTAATGATGCATCATGTTTGCTGGATGTGTGGACTGTTTGCTGAGTTAGCCATAGTAATTCATATCATTCAAGAGGCAGTGATATGTCAGAGTTGTAGTCACAGTTTATTTCCACTGCCCCTTAGTGGCAGAAAAAGAAAAAAAAGAAGGTCTCTCGCTCATGAGGGAATAATATGATTGTTAAGCTGATAAATATTTCACTATGTTCAAGCTAGTTCCTGACCTTGACTGTCTGCTTACAAGTAGTTAAAGAGGAACTAAACCCCTAAACCACTTTTTTCTGCTGAAAACAAATGTATTTGGGTATAAGGTAGTGTTGTCAGTTGATTCTGGTCCAACTTTTGACATTTTAGTCAAAATATTTCAATTTGGTGTATTTTGTAGTAAAAATGTAGAGTGACTGCCCTCTATGGGTTGAAACACGGCTATTACAATCGAATTTTTCTATTGGCTGAGATGGAGGCAGATGACGTTTTGGAGGCAGCTTTCGTCACCGGCCACCAGCTCCCCGGCCAATCAGCACCGGCTGCTGCCTGCGGCTAACGGTTGCTAGGCACTCTAGCTGCTCTGCTGCGGCTAACGGCTGCTAACAGCTGCCTGAACGGGAGTCGTTAGTGCGGCCGCAGCCGGCGCTAACGAGCCGTTAACGAGCTAACGAGCCGGCGGATCGGCTGTAGATGCTGTGTCACGGCTCTGGCGTCCTCTCCTAGTAGAGTCCACGCTACTAGTGCTGTTAGAGTAGCTCGTTAGTAGCTCGTTAGCGCTAGCAGAAGTGTTGATGTGTGTTTATTACTTTTTTTTCTCTTTTGTGTGATTTCGCGGGTGTGAATGGGGCGCAGGGGGGAGGGGGGATCGGAGAGTGCTCCTGGAGTCCCGCCCATAATCAAGGCATTTTTTGAATTTCAAGCTTAGAGCACGTCATCCAAAACTGAGGGGTTTAGTTCCCCTTTAACAAGGGCAGTTTACAGACAGTTTATTCGAGGTTTCTCTGTGAACACAGCCACCTGCTGAATGTGAAAATGACACGAGCGATGTGAGTGAAACAAAACAGTAATAACGAGCTTAGAGAGGCTAAAATGCTTCATAGCACTGAGCAGAACTGCAGAGATGAGTCATAACTCTCTCTAGACTTCATTTGATTATTACATACAACCGCATTTACAAATATGTAGTCATGTGATCCGTTGTCTATAGATTAGATATCAAACGATTTAAGATGCACACACATGATTGGATTATAATGGGAAACTCTCAATTGTTTGTTTTCTTACAGTTTATGGAGCACTGGTAAATATCAGAATATGACAAATAATGCAAAATTATAAATCGGATAATTATAGAAATATAGCCAACATGCATGAATCCTGTTGTGTCTTTAAACATTAATTATAGGCTGGGGTCTACTGCTTTAGTTGAGCAAAATCAATGTTGTATGCATTCTGTACCTATTGCACAGTGGCATGTTCAGGGAGTGGCTTTGGGTGGCATGGGCCATGACTAAAATCTGATTGGCCACCCCAGGTGCCACCCCAGGTGCCACCCCAAAATATGATCGGCTCTATGCCCAGTCAGAGGCATTTTATACAACTTTTTTTTATTTTTTTCAGTAAAATATTGAGGTTTTCTATCACAATTGTATGTTGCCACTGCTGTATTTTGACTAGTGGGTCTAGTTTTTCTTGCAGTGTTAATACTTGAAGTAGATATGGGGTTTGCAGACAAAACTGTGGCCAAAACCTGTGTGTACATGAGTACGTAATGTGTGCGTGCAGGCACTCATGCTCACGCTTCATGCCACCCCACCATAATTTAGTGCCCCACTTGGGCCACCCCTATCAGAAATATCTGGACACGCCCCTGCTATTGCATTGTGTGAATATATAAAAACAACCACTTCAACTTTAACTTTCCTCCCGAAGTCAATGTACTGCAGAGATGTTAGTTTGCCACTTACAGAGTTATTTCACACTTAAATTAAAATCCTTATAAATTAATCCACCAGAGCAAATGTGTGATATATTTCAACACCTATACAAACGCAAAAGTGCATTTGTTTTTAGAAACAACAATATAACCCCAACTTTGCTGCAGTAAAATGACCTCCTTATTAAAATATTTGAATTATATTCTGAAAAAAAGTGTTTATGTAGTATGATTTATTTAGTTTGAGGATGGAGGAGGTTTCCCAGCAGCAGCAGCAGTTAGGAACACACAACATACCCTGGAGGCCAGAAATCTGAGAGCGATCACAGCGAAACCAACGTCAGGGAATATTTGCTGAAATAGTTTATATTGACAAACATAAACTGTATGGGTGGGAGAGGCACTTAATGCAAAATATAGCACGTTGCCAGGTACATTTCTGTGGCTTTCCATACTCTGTGTATGTAGTGTAGGTATGTCTGTGTGCATGCGTGTTGACACTTGTAGCTGGATATTTCACAGGCTTGGCATCAAGTCCTTTACTTATGTGTGGTCCCTCTGTAAACATGTCAGTGTTGGAAACTGCCCGACATGCATGCGCGATACAACACGTACACACATAAACAGCATCCGCGTGTGAATGCAGCTCATTGGTTCAAGTGAGAACATGGTTGCATGCTGCTGTATACTGACATAACAAACATGTTTTATTCATTTCTATCACTTTCATCAATGAACACACAGTGTTAGTAACATGAACTTTACTAATTGAACCTTTTAACATAGTTGGAGTTCCCTCAGTGCAACTTCAGGACATTTGAACCTGACAACAACAACAGATCTGTAAAAATGTATTAATTCAGTCTATTCACCAAAAACTGTATGAATCTAAATATATTGAATGAACTAGAACTATATTGTATATTTTCTATAACATATTCCAAAAGGAGTTTCGGTAACACTTTATTTGACGCCTATCTCTATAACGCATTATAACCATACTTATAATGAGTTATAATGCAGTTATAGCACTGTATAACTATAGTTATAAACATAAATTATCATAATGCTTTATAACAACAATCATAATACACTATAAAGCATTTTATCATGACTTATAAGGTCAGATTATAATACGTTTTATACCATGGTCTGGGTGAATACTCGATTCTGATTGGCTGCGGGGTGCCCATTAAAAAGTGATAATGGACACCCATAAAGACGTTCTGGTCAAATTGGTCCAGTCAATTTCAATAGAGATAGGTGTCAAATAAAGTGTTACCAGAGTTTCAATGCATTCCACATTTAGTATTCTAATTCTAATGGGAAAATACCCATTTTCTATACGCATAGTCTATGTCTGAAATAATTTACCATTACCAAAAGTTAAAAGGTGATTAATAAATTAATAAAATTGACAAGCCACCATCTGAATATCTTGATATCAATGTGTAATATCTAAGGTTTTATAAGCCTGCATGTGTTTCGCTTATGCTCCTGTTGGCTATCTGTGTCAAATTAACAGTTTTATTATGTCATTTTTATAGATAGTTTGTTGACAGTTTGTGTTGATATCTGCTAGGCATTACTGCTTGTCACACCTCCACTAGTCCCTATTGTACCAGCTGCAGGGTCCTCAGCTGGGAGCCCTTTGCTGGTGTTGCTCCCCTTTAATCACCAACATCATTGTTATACCAAGTCAAATGGCTTTAGTCCGAGTGAATGTCCAAATAACTGGTATTAAAGTTTCTTGATTTTACCCCAAACCACAATCTTTTCCTAAACCAAACCAAGAGTTTTTGTGTCTAAATGAACTGTAACCACACAGTGTGACCATGATGTTCAGCGCACTGCCACTGGTGCCCTCCTATGGGTCCTGTAATTGTTGCTGTGATGACGAACATCTGTGTAGCGGCATCCCACAGCACAGCAGCATCAACGTGTCCTTCTCTCTGCTCATTGTTACCCAGTGCAACCCAAACCAAAACATCTATCGACCGCAAATCTAAAAGTGAGGATGTTCTTGTTTGCCTTTTGAGTGGATGTTTATGCTGCCCTGGTTCAACAGGTGTGATCTGTGCAGCCACAGGCCTGGACTCTGTGTCACCCACAGACTGTGGCAGGCTGCTGTAAGGGCTGCTGCCTGCCTGCACACTTTTGACGTTTCCACCATTGCTCCCCTGACGTTTCTCATTTCATAATCCCAGCAATCTGAAGCTGTGACCGCTCAGAGTTTGATATTTTACCCATATAGCTTTATTTTGATATTAACCAACCTTATCCAGAAGTGTGTTGCTGCGTGTTGTGTTAATGGATTCAGGTTTTTATTTAAAAGCAGCTGTGCTACACGGTTCAGTTGATTAGAAACACGACTGCGTTCTCGACGGTTGAAGTTTGACTTCCATCTCCCGGCTCAGCTGTAAATCAATCATATCGATCAAGCATACTGCGTCTTTATCTGCTCCTGTTTCACAAGCACAGACACATGTCATATATTTAACTCCATGTTTTCCTTTGGGGAGTAAACCATTTTTTCAGTTCATTTAAATTTATAAGAATCAACTGAATGGAAATCTTTTTTCTATTTTTTTCCCCCTCCTCTTTTTGGCGGGGGGAGTTTTATGGCTAGAAAAACAAAATTTGTGGTTTCGACGGTCGAGGTTTGATGCAAACGGCTTTGGAACCTTTTATGCAACCTGGCGTCCAGGAGACTAAAGAAAATATTGTGCTTTCCACCCTTTTGAGCCTTTTAGCCTCTGCGAGGGGAAAAGGAGAGAGGGGCTGAAAAAAAAAAAAAACTTGTGGAGAAAAAAAAAATATCTCCAAGGTCAAATGTCCTGAGTGGGATGGCTGCCAGATCTGCTCCATAACCACTTTGCTTAGTTGTACGCAGGACACACACAGTTACACACCGCACACACACACACACACACACACGCACACACACACACACACACACACACAGGTGGGTGGACATGGAACAGGGATACACACACACAGACAACATTTCTTTTAAAAAGTGTGTGTCTTTGTGTTTTGTTTTGTTTTGTTTTTGTGTATGTGTGCATGCATGGTCCATGACATAGTTAAAACATAGGCTAAATCTAAATGTGCAGACACACCTTAAAACCTTAGTTATCAGGCTGCATTAACATGATCAGATAACAGAAGTACATAAAAAGTGTGGAAAACCTGTGTGTGGACATGTGTGTGTGTGTGTGTGTGTGTGTGTGTGTGTGAGAGACACAAAAAGGAGGGCAAACAAACGCATGTTCCCTCATCACAATCCTGTCTTTGTGCACATGCGAACATGTTCTGCTTCCATGGTGCTTTACGCTCATTGAGAAGTCTAATCTGTGATTAACCATGATGTCATACACGCAAAACAAACACACACGCATGTATATACAGTAAGTGAACAGTCCAGAGCCTCCTGTGTGCAATTAAGATGCAGTGTGGGCCAGCTTAATGTAAAGTCCATTATTAGAGATTGGAGGCTGATTGCATTCAGAGGTCATTCTCATACGTGGCTCCGTCAGGTCGCGCTCGGCCACACAGGACACACTGCCCCTGCTCCACTGCTGCAGAGGAGGGGGGGGGGGTACGCAGGCCACATACAAGTACACTGGTGGTCCTGTGTCGCTCAGCTGGTTGGAAAACATGTTAGCAGGGTGTGTCCAGAGCTTGTTGTGGAATTGCAGATGATGGGCAGGGTGCTGCACTTGTAGATGTCACGTAAGCTTGTTTCTTGAGAAGTGCACTTTTAGACTGAATCCCTGTTGACTGGCACCATGAAGGAACAGATAGCGATGCTCAAAGATTCCCCCAAGTTTATTTAAAAACTTCATTTACCTACCACATTGGCATCTACTCCCTCTACCTCATAAATCCAACAATCCAAAGATTAGAATTTTATCTCCTGCTTCAGTGAAATTCACATTCTCAATGTGTGCGCATTGGAGATTGATTTGAAGTTTCTGTGACTGGCTTAGTTAGGACACAATGAGATGTCATGAGATCATACCTGTACAGTCACAACTTTAGATTCAAGATAAACACAGAGAAACGTTCCCTCATCAGTTCATCTTTTATTTTTCCGAGAATTGAATTTAAAGAGCACAATGATTGGTCCCTACAAGTTGCAGTGTTAGCTGAACGTACTATAAGGAGTTTGCAGGTGATGTAAACAAAGAGATCTTTCCAGGACTTAATCACAGTACCATTATTTTACTGAATAATTTAATTTCTTGTACATACAAACTGTAACTATGTCAGAGGGGGAAAAAAAGTAGGATATGTCATATGGCAGCAGCATAATCCTATAAATTAAAATGTATTATTTTAATGGAAATAATCTAAAACATTTAAGTATTGATGACTGTGTATTTAAAGAGAAGTTTTTGTGGCAATATGGACCATCGCCATATCTGGGCAGATTCCGGCTGTTATCCTTCAGTATCATCTGACAGCAGCATGTTCTCTTGTGTGTGCGCCAGTGTTGTTCCACATGTGAGAGGAGTATCTGACAAACATGTTGTGTATGGGCCAGATTTGGGCCTTAGGAATCTTAACTGTAAAGCATATAGGCCAGAAGGAAACCTGTGGTCCAGGTGTGGACCAGATTCGTTGCATTTGCGCATAGAATACATTTCTCCTGATGGTATTTTATAATATTTTTTGCAGTTTATAATCAGTACAGGAAGTTTTAAGGAAGGATTTTGGTGATGGATTGCATTATATCAATGCAAAGTTGGTAAATTTGGAACTGGAAAGAGTTTTGCTGTATAAGGAGATGTCTCTTTGTATTTGGAGATCATGGTCTCCTCCTGATGGGGCACAGGACTATCCAGCTGTGGGTCTGTGCTGCTTTTTCATCTGACACTTCATCCACACACTTTCAATTTATCTTGCAGCAGGAACATGGTGTGAAGTTTTCTCAGGCTGCCGCTGCTCCTGCTGATGGAGAGCTGTGTAAGACGACCCAGGAACCAGCTGGAGCTGCAAATAGATGAGGTGTGTGTGTGTGTGTGTATATATGTGTGTGTTGGTGCAAGTGTGTGTTGATCCATGACTTCATAATTACCAGCTGCTCTCAGGGGAGCATCAGACTGCTGCTGGTGACCTAAGCAGTGACCTCATCAGTGACATCACAGCTGATGGGGGCTCCGCTTCAGCTCGGAGGCAAAAACAGGAAGCCATGATTGAGTACAAGCGAGAGCAGGTTTACGTGTGTGTTCGCAGCTCCCGTAGTGTGTGGGCTTATACTTCTCGATTCGTACGTGTGTGTATGCATATTCAAACTGAGTGTGTGCATCTTTGTGTCCGAGGGTGTACGTGTGTGCTTCCCCCTCGGGCTCTGTTCACACTGCTGCTCCCAGTTGTGTTTTGATTTCCCCTTCGCATGACACAAATCGAATGTTTTCTTAAATGAAAATGTGAACAGGACAGGCGCCAATTTCATGCTAATGCTGTTCTAGCTGGGCCACCTGACAGCTCTGAGCCCCCACCCACTGGGGAAATAATAAAGTGATCTAACCATATAGTTGAGACAGGGTGACACTCACCATAAGTCATAATACGGTGAGATATTGTGAAAGTGCATCACATCGTTACCATGTGAACTGCTGCTGTCAGACCTTGCAGTGAGTGTAACACTTAATGTCCATTAAAAACAAAGACTTTTAGCTCATGTATTTCTTCATGAAAATAGTTTTAAATTAATAGTTAATGAGTTTGAATTGTCTTTTTTTTCTCTGTTGCAATAGAAATTGTTCCTAGTGGACTTATTGTGTCTCTATGTTTCTGTGGCACTGGAGCAGATACTGTACAATCAGCAAACAATCATTTCCATTATTGATCAGATTTGTGATTATTTGATTGATTTGTTGATCAATAACTTAAAGGGATAGTTCAACATTTTGGCAAATTGGCCCATTGCCATAAATTCTATAGTTTTAGGAGTAGGTTTGTTACCTTTGATTGTTGTTGCAAGTTAGTCAAATTCACAATCCAACAACTCCAAAATGCTCTCGTAGACAAGTTGTGACCTGCACATTCACCACGCTAAGAGATAATAACGGAACGCTTTGTGACGGAGTTGTCTTCGAGGCAAATGCAGAGACTGCTTGCTGAAAAACTGCCCCTCGGCGGGAACGCGCATCAGCGGTTTTGTATGAATTTATCTTGAAAAAAACTCCTAAGACTATAGGGATTATGGCCAGTTTGCCAAAATGTTGAACTATTCCTTTAAGGTTGTGATGTGAACACAGCATTGGATGCACTGTGTACAGATGTGGATGAAGGAGTGGGGTGGGAGGGGGAGGGTCATCAGTGATGCACCTGAGGGGACGGGCTCAGACGGGCAGGGGGCCGTCACGCTTCCGATGTGTCCCCCAGCTCCTGTCGACCCCTCAGGTCCCTGGATGCCCCCGGCTGACCAACCGGCAGCCCTTTGAGTCTGCAGCAGGCAGTGAGAAGTGCTGCAGGGTGGGGTCATGTGGCTAATGTCAAAGGTCAGAGGTCCAGTGCTCCAGCAGTGGGGAGCTGATTAAGTGGTGCCTTCATCTCTCTCTGATCCCGACCCCTCAGCTGGACATCAAGAGACCAAATGTGAAAGATAAGATGGCAGCACATGTCCGCGGTCACCGATCCACTTGTAGAGATCCCTGTCACTGATTTCTTCATACTGCACCGATTATTCTACGATGTGTCATGTTTCCTCACAGACTTATTATCCAGGCCTTTGTTTTTACTTTAACATCCTGCCTGCATCTGCATGGGGGAATAAAATTCTGCAAAATAACAGAAGTTCCAACAAAGGTCTGCAACAGGAGGCAAACTGGGTACTTTGAAAAGCTAAATGATTATTTTCTTTATAAATTCATCTGTGGGTTCATTTCTCAATTTATACATAAATAATTTGGTTTGTAAAATGAAAGAAAACGATGACAAATGTCTGCCACAACTTCACAGATGCCAATTAGAATTTCAGACGAGAGGCTGGGAACATGGAAAAATTGTGTTTATTTCTTAAAAGATGAATCGTCTGTTGCTCAGTGCAAAAGACTAATTGCAGCTCTAGTTGAACTGTGCTCTTTTATTTGAAATTGATGCTTGGCTGTCATTCTTCTCCAATCGCCCTCAGATAAATGGGCTGTTCTTCTTGCACATGACCCTCCCACTGACCTCTGTATCGTGTTTGCTGAAGGCCATTAAACTGTGATCCTCATAGAGGCCGCATAAATTATGTCGCAGCATTTTTTATTTCCCACTCATGTTTCCATGTGGCCATTTGCAGCCCAGATCACGAGTTTCTGACATTTGTTTATTTCTCTGGCTCGTGATCCTGTACAGTATGTGCCCTTTCAAATCGTTCAATCTTTATCAACTCTCTGTTTTCAGCTCTTTGTTTTTTTTCTCTACCTCGCCTTCCCACACCTCATTTCTCTACGCCTTGGCATCCTGCCCTCTGCACTTTCCTCCTCCCTCTGCCTCTGCCTCTGCCCCGGCCTCTGCCTCTGTCTGTATATACTTTCATAGGTTCATATACTCTAGTTTTAGAGGCGGTGGACTCTTGTTGGTCATTAATACCCGAGTTAAATGGTCTGTGACTCTTCCTGGCCTGGTTAGGAGGAAAGATGTATAGATGGAGCTGGTGCCGTTCCTACCAGACTTCCCCAGAAACAGCAGGGATGGAGGCTCGGATGTTGAACAGCTATTGCCCTGTTCACAGGGTGTAAAGGCAGGAGGGCAGAGATGGATATACTGTAGGCAGGGAGGAAAAGATGCATGGGTGACATGTATGTTTGAAAAGGGGACAGGCAAGCTACCTGAGTGAATGTGGTCTTGTATTTGCCTGCCTCCGCCTCGGTGCATCACTGGTTCAAGCCTGGGGTTTAACTGCTGCCCTCAGAGACACTGCGGTTTCAGAGATTTACACTTAGCATAATTATGGACTCCAAAGACGACATATTTACACGGACTTTGCTTCTGAAGGAACCGTGGTCGTATTTGGCACCGGGGGCTGTGGCAATTACTGGTGTTTCCCAATGAAAAATTGCAATAAATTAGCTTCCACCTTCAGTAAACTTCAACATACTTTTGGGACAACAAATCAACTGACCGCTACGCTTCCATCCGCAGGCCACCTAGGAGACACAACCCCCTGCATCACCCCCCTCCTCCTCCTCCTCCTCCTCCTCCTCCTCCTCCTCCACCGCCGCCGCCGCTGCTCCCATGAGGAGTCATTACGAAACAAAAACTCCTCTTGTTTTCCGCTCCCTCTCAACGTATTTCAACCGGTGCTCAGACTCCGCGTGTCACCCCGGGTGTCGTGCAGAAGAAGAAGAAGAAAAAAAATCGGAGGAGAGCATCCCTCATTAGCCGTCGTCATTCCTGATCGAAATAGCATTCTGCATCAAGAACCAAATTAAATATAAACTCAAGTAGTGGCGGCACCACCCACGATAGGCACACACATCGACCTCCTTCGGTAAACAGACGAGGCTTTTAGCTGGGGCCCCGGTGGTCCGACTGTGGTCCCACCTCGCACCAGGTCTCTGCTGGCATCCGTTTGAAATCCAAACCTGTCCGAGGAGAGGGATGCTACACCCTTTTCAGTCCTGGCTCTGGACCAGGAACCATAAATGTGGCTCCTAACCTGAGGTTGGACAAATGGAGGGGAGGTAGTAGCTACTGACACAGGAGTGGGGGGGGAAGGATGCAAGATATGTGTGTCTGTGTGTGTCTATCTGCAAACGTGTGCACGTATGATGTGAGATAACAGGGATGAAGCCATAAAGGTGTGTGTGTATGTACAGAGGTGGCCTATCTACCAGACATACGTATATGTGGTGGGTTTTAAAAAAAAAAAAAGTCAGTGCATCAGAGAGGAGTAACATTCAACAGAGAAGCCTCGCTGGTCAGCTCACTGTGGGACTATGAAAGAAGCCATTCAAGGCCGCGGGTGGCGACAGGTCTGGCACGCGGCTCGAGAAAAACGAAAACGACGCTCGATTTGAGGACCGCAGAGCGAAAACAGGGAAGCCAAAAAAGTTTTTCAGCAAACATTTTTAGTGTTTTCTTTTCTAGAACCCCCTACTCGTTTTTTGGGGTCGGTGGGGGGTATGGTGTGGTGGAATGACCGAGTCAGCAACTTTTTTTTGCCCCACTTTTTTTTTTTTTCCCCCTGTTTTTAATGAACTTGCTTATCTTCCTCCAAAATATAATATAAAGCATTGAAACTCTTCAATATCTACCTCCTACTCCTTCCCAGCAAAACCACGGGTCCATATTTTAAACAGTGGTCCCAATGTATGTGGGAGGCTTTGTGTGTGAGCATGTGTGTGCATATGCATATCAGCATGCGCGCGTACATGCGTGCACGTGTGAGCGCGGCCGTCCATAGAGCCGGACACCTGTGGCGGACAAAGATGGCCTTGTGTCCCTGCTGCGGGATGCCACTGTCATTCAGCAGAGCCCCAGCTGCGCACCATTCACTTCGCCCTCGTATTCAGGCTCCGTGCCCATGAGACAAGATGAGCGGTTGCCATGACAACACAAACTCCACACACACACACACCCCCCGGCATCCCCTGAGAAGTTATAGAAGATAGTGTCTACATGTAGACATCTACAAGCATCTACATGTCGTCCACAAACAGAAGAATACACAACAACATCTAACATGCACTTTAAGTATTATGAATTATTCATGAAGGTTTTTGATAGGAATCTCCCTCAGATTAAGAACAATCCATGTCAGTGTTTCTGGCGTTATCTGTCCCATGCATCTTAAGATTGATGCAGGTCAAACAAAAACAAAGGAGCTGTCACAGTTAAGCACCAGGCCAGAACCCCCGCCCCTCTCTCTCCATCACTGACCTCCACACAACAAGCTCTTTATAGCAGCCACTGATGATAGTCAAACAGCTGTGTGTTTGTGTGCAGGAGTGTGTGAATGTGTGTGTAACAGTGGGGGTTTAAGTACTTGAAAGGTGACAAGTTTTCAGATTGTGTGTGATTTGATTTCATCTGTGTGATTCAGATTTGAGGCTTTCTTGTTTTTGCTTTTTAACAGCAGCATTTGTTTGTTATAAACCACGGTGGAGATTATGAAAAATACAACAAAGTCACATGTCCAAAACCCTTTAACCTGACCTACATGCATCTGGCTGTTAATTTGTGAGTGAGTTTATCTGGTCTTTATTTAAATAGAAAACCTGATGAAAGTGTTAAATTCACATTTATAGTCTTTAAAGGGTTGATACAAATAAACTGCACCAATGCATAAAGGCAAATATTTGCTCAGCCTCAGTTAGGTAGGAGGACCCAAAGAAAGTAATTGTATTGTCATGGTATTATCAAAGTGTGTAAATATCACATTATCACAATAATCCATCCCTTTTATTTTCTGTTACAAACTGAATTTAAAAATAGTAATATTTCAGATTGCTGTAGAAAATCAGGAATCAGACCTGGTTGTGATCCAAACCTGAAATGTTCAACATTGCACAAGTTTTTGATTTTTTTTCCCGCTGACATTTAAGTTGCATTCATAAACTCATTTTCTGTACTGTGTTGAATCATTGTGATTTCACATACATTCTTCACAATTGATGGAGGAATCTGTTTAGCGTCTTTTTTGAAAACCCTTTATCTGATCGTCCTCCTAAATTGCATCACTTTTACTGCTTGTTTTCTGACATGAAGAATATAGTAACAAAGATGAATGTTATCTCAACTCCATATCAAATAATGTATCACCTCCATCAAGCTATATACTGTACAGGTGCATGTACTGCAATAGTGTTATTAAATCTCCATAAATACACAGTTGGAATGTTTTACCTCTCCTCATGAAATGATTGTGACAATGTGATTTTTTCTTGATAACTGTGCATCTTGATCAAGCTTCCAAACATATCACTGTGGAAATTATACCACAATTAACCTTTATAATAGGAATAAAAAGAGGAATGCGTCTGACAACTTTATGGGCAACCTTGCAGTTCCAGTCAACAGGCTGTGCATCAGGTGGTACAGTCTGTCATCCAGTACTCATGGGGCTGGCACTTTGACGCCCAGCTCCTCTTATGCGCATGTTGCACCCAAATAGTAAAGCTCTGTCCACTGAAGCATAAAAGTGCTACACACTGTAATTACGCTCCATTTACCATAAATAAAAACAAAATGTTGCAGTTGTAGTAATTAGTTGGAGTCATTTAACAACTCACATTTTCATTAGACCAGTACAACAGGAGTAAAACAGAAGTTTTAATGTCTGTAATAGCTGTAATAGTAAAAGTGGTCAAACTTGCAACACAGAAAAAGAAAATACAGCGGTACACAGACTCCATCCTTTCACTAATGTGGCATAAAGTACATGAGGCTTTACTCACATGTATATTTAATGCAGAGTCCAGTGTTTACTTTTCTACAAGAAGCTGCAAAGTCCATTAACGTCGTTCCCCTCATTGTGATGAGCGGGAACAAATTCAGCTCCTAATGATGATGATAGCTTCACATGTGAGAAGTCAGTACTTCACTGCCACAGGAGCTGAGGTCTGGTTATTGTCAGTAAACTGTGAGGGAGAGGAGCAGGGTTCACACAAAAAAGCTCATCAAACCACAGTAAAATAATAATTCTGTAAAAGAAAAAAAAATCTCTTCATTATTTCATTAATGGATTCTTTAATTTTCTAATTTATAAAATATAAACGCATGGAGACTGTTGAAGTGTATATAAATGGCAGTAGCCCCACTGTTTCTTTGAACATTTGCAGTGCACCTGTTTCCCGTTTACAACTCCAGACTTTCATAGTCGCACTGAAAAGAAACAAAAAAAAAACAAAACAAAGTACTATAACATAAAACAAAATTAATGTCTTTACCAACTGGACCTTAAATCTGCCAACAGTTAAAAGCAAAACTTCATATTTTCCGAGCAATTCTTCTTTGGTTTGGAACTGAAACGCCATCGAGAACGATACTTGCCCTCGCACGACTAAGTGCAACTTCACCGCGCTCCCTCCGCCTACTCATTTACCGCTGAAAGCTGTTCTCTCATCCAGATGTATGAAAGCTAAACAGAAGGCAAGTTAATGGAAAAGTAGCTACACCAAAAAGGTAAATTACAACACTTCATCACAGAATAATTGCTGGAACACTCCAAACATCACAGATTAACAAGAACTAACATCATAAGCGTATACAAGGGACAATTTTTCCTCAAAATTGCATTATTTGACCTTCCATGTGTCACCTGGGCAAACGTCATACCGCTTGCTGACTCACCTCTGCACCTTGGCACTTTGTAAATGGAGACAGAGAGACTGATGGAAAGTGAGCGTTTCAGCAAAAGAGCGACACTGACAATGAAATTGGGTGTTTGAGAGTGATAAAATAGAAAGGGAGCACGAGCGATCCATTAAGGCCGACCAGTCCTGTTTGGAAAGTTCTCCCTGGCAGCAAATTCGTCCCAATCATCAAGCTCTAATGTAATCACTTTATGAGGCCAAGGCATAATGAATATAGTGTTTAGGTGTGTAGATTCAGTCCCGGCCCCTGGTCCTCCAGAGGGAAGTGTACATTTCTGTGGCATCCTGTATTTATTTGAAATACCCTCTGTCTGGTCTCGTAATACAGACGTGGGCAAGTGGGCATAGAACCCCTTTTCTATTCCATCCATTTTCATGATGCGGTCTCACATTAATGGCACTCTCCATGTGTTTTAAAGAAACAAAGCAGTAAAAGTTGCTCTGCTCTGCCTTCACTCAATTTGTCTCGGGGTTTTAGGAAAAAAAATTGAAAAAAGCGTACAATTTGTTTCCATTTTTAAGTTATGGTACACAATTTGTCTCCCTTTAACTAGAGGGGTGTATTTAAGTTGCACGAGTCTTGAGCGGTGGCCAGCTCAGCTTGTTGGTCCTTTCTTTTTTTTTTTTTTTTTTTTTTTGACTACACACATTTGGCCAAACGTGAGCCTGGGTGTAAGGATGAAAGAGGGTGTTGAAAGTTTTTGGATTTTGTTCCTTGTCAGGGTGTGAATGAGCATTTACACCATCATGGGACACTAAACCCCCCCACCAACCCCCTCCTGACTGAAACCACTGAGGAAATTTTATTAGTGTTAGCAGCTCTTAAATGCACACTTATTACACTGGTTCAACAAAAAAAAAAACACGTGTGGAATACTTCTGTTTCTTATTCAACATATTGGGAAATAACATTTGTTCACTCTCATGCTGAGGTTTAGATGAAGAGACTGATACCACTCTGGTATCTGTGGGTGAAATATGGAGCTGCAGGCAGGAGGCGTTGAGCTCAGCAACAAGACAGGAAACTGAGGGAATCATTTACATTTTACTGCTTATTGCTGAAAAACAACATATGTGGTACAACACTTCAGTACATGAGTCACAGTACAGGTTATTCTGGTTAAAAAACAAAACAAACTAAACTCCATGCTGAAATATTGTGCAATTTGTAGAACATAAAGTTTGTACAATGTGCTAAAAAGCTGATAGAAACGGTCATAAATGCACTTGAAAAAATTAAAAATTAAAAAGCTGTGTGCAACAACAACCATAGTCATAGAAGTCATGACAAAACACAGGATACACAAAACAGAGTACAGGGTTTGATTCCTGTTTAAAAGAAGCAGATTAGCTTGTTTGTATTATCCATGACTGTTCAACAAATGTAACCACATTATTATTAATGTAAACATGGCAACAGTGTTTGTCTAATGTTGAGGAAATACTTATTTCAACCTAGATCACAATCTCTTCCTAAACCTAACCAAGCCATACAGTTATTATAGTAACCATGACGATGAAGATAGGTATGCCACTCTTTGTGCAGCCCACATGTTCATTATTGCAACCATGACATGAATTGAGATTAAATAAAGCACAGATACATGCTATGATAGTAAAGTAGTGAAGTGAATGTGTTTAGTTAGTTCACAACAGAAAAACAAGCTTATAAATACTTTTATTTTTTCTTGTTAATCCGCCGACACAACCGTGCAACCCAAAAACTAAACACATGAACTCACATAAAATAGGACTGAGCTAAAGATAGCATTGGACAGAGTCTATGTAAAGGTATGCAGGATTTGTTTTAGAGGAAAGGTCAGCACTATTGATGGGGTGATGAGAGGATCAACAAACACTGAGCGTTTCCTCTCTCACACCTGCTGCAGGACGGTTCGCCTCTATAGGCTCCAGCTGATGTAAAATTAGATTCTCCTCTGTCGTCAGTGTGTAGCATGTGTGTGTTTTTTTGCAGGTAGCTATATGAATGATAGTGTATACAGTTATATTGCGAGCACCAGTTCTGCAGACACATTGTACCTGTGCACGATTCAGGTGTCATGGTGCCAACACCCACAGCATCTCAGGCCAGACGTCACTCGTTGGGCTCTTGTGTGTTAATGCCTGTGTGACCACAGCTGCGGTCCAGGCCCAACGAGGCCTAGGTTCACTTGTACATGAAATTCAGGAAATGTCCCAGCATCCCTTGGATCAAGGAGTTAGTTAGCTCAGATGGATGGATGGATGGATGGATGGATGAATCTACTCACACATCCAGAATAAGGCTCGTTCATGTGTTTAATGTGCAAAACTGAGGGCATAGTTGAAAACAGCTGTAAACAAATACATTGAATGGAAAGCAGCTAAATCCTGTTGGAAAGGTTTGAAGATGACACAACACACTGATCAGCATATTCGTGATATCATTGCACAGCATTTTCATTCAGCCCAGTGTCAGCTGCTGTAAGCTCATCATGTGTTTCTGAGCTCACAAATGGGTGTTTCTGCAACTATAGTCACTTCTGACCCCCAAAAATAAATATATAAATAAATATGTGACTTTTAAAGGGGTTAGCTACAAGTTCAATTCCTCCCGGCCAGTACTAAGTGTCGCACTCACACTCGCCCGCTCTCGCTCCAACCTTGAATTGTACTGGATGCCAGTTACAGCTAGTAGCTAAAGCTAAGCTAACGCTAACCGTATTTAATGAGCAGCAGCTCCGGTGTTGACAGCGGACTGGATCTGAATCATTTCACACTAACTCACCTGCAGACGAACCCGACAAACCCGCAGCATCACGCCTGCACCGGAAACGTTACAGTATCGGCTGACCGTTAGTTAGCATTAATGCTGTTGGCACAGAGATCATTTCATGCTGACGTTGCCAACGTAACCAGATGAAATATTTAGATATTTTGGACCCGTCAAAATTTATGAAACTGTTATTTATACAATAAAAACAAATCTGTTAAATTAATACTTTTATTCTGCACCCCTCTAGACGTTCTGTATTATTTTTGAAAAATGTATCATTTTGATGAAAAGGTTGTAGCTATAACCTTTAAATATCTCAGTCACTAATATAGAGTATACATTTGCACTCTCTGTTGTGTGTAGACGGGATCTATCGGACTGGCTACCAACACCATCTTGTGATCAGATGTGTGGACAGGGCCTTAGAGAGTTAGACATCCACACACTTTTCTCTGTGTAGTACATGTGTTTGCAATAACGACCTGTGCCTGTATGGAGTACTGTAAATGCCACACAGTGCTCCTCAATCAGGACCAGGTGAATGGTGAGCGGAGCTTATCACAGGGACGGAGGGGTCGGTCGGCAGCTTGCGTGAGTCTGCGTGAAAGCCTTCCTACCGTTACCCGCAGGTGTGTCGAATCGCTTTTCACGCGGTGTGTTCAGGGGGGCGTGGCAAATCATGTGAAACCCATCGAGCCACGCTCCCCGGGGCCTGCGTTCACGTCGATTGGTGCTGACACCTGGCAAACGCTCCGGCGTTTTCACGTATGGGAGAACATCGACATGCAACTTCCTGCTGCGGTTTGGGTCACTCCCCAAATGTCTTTCCATTACATGTTTCAAAATAGATGTTTTGGTGGATTTCCGCGTTGCAGCTCCTGAAGGTTTGGGTTTAGTGGCCTTGTTGTGCTGCTGGTGGCTGTTTGACTGGACTCTGACTGGAATTACAGACGTGTTTATTTGACATCAGATTGCCATCTGTCTGGAGTTATGGAGCCTTTACAAACCCAACCAGCAGATGAAGACAGTGTAGTTCTGTGCGGAGGTCACGCCTGTCTGCGTACAGTTCATCTCCATGCTTTACAAATTTTGTTATACATGTGACATATTGGTCATTTAATCCCCAGAGGAAAATGTAACTGTGAATATAAATTGAGAGCAGACTGGTTCATGAATGGACTAATGTACAGTGTATACTGCACGTATGTAGTACACAGTAACACAGGAAGGAAATGGCCCACAGACCTAACCACATAAACAATACATTTCTTATTCACAAGCCTCAAGTTATTTAAACAATAATGGCTGAAAACAAAACTAAATCAAAGTGAAAAGGGAATGTTTTGTGATGTGTATGGACCAATATACTGTACTTGTAGGTGGATGTGCACTGCAGCTAAAAAAATAAATAAGTAAAAAGCTGGAAAATAGTTATCTTCTCAGTTCGACATCTGCTAAGCAAGAAAAAAAATATTAAACACATTAAAATTTTTGATTCAAAATAAAGAGAAAGGAGACTTAAGTCTTCCTCAGTTGTCATGTGGATAGTCATGGTGATCACGTGACCTACGAGCATAGAAAAGTTTTCAAAGGCCTCTTGTTTCAGTCTGATTTGACCTACAGTGCAAAATTTAAGCTTTTTGCAGCAAGTTATGGTGAACTCAAAATGTGCTATCAGCAAACCAACAACTCCTCCTGTGTGCACATCAACCCTAATATCAGTGAATAGTCTTTTTCATAAAGAGATGACGAAGGCACTGAGTTTCCCGACACCGTGATTAGACCAATGCATTACCCTGCAGCCACAGAGGGGATGTGATGTATTATTTTACAAAGTTTGCATATGTGTGTGATTAAATGGAAACGGTCAACTCACTATTTCATCCTTAATTCCATGAGGGAAGAGGTTTGTTAAGATATAGATGGGGGTGAAGCTGTGGATTACCCGTTTCCTGTCACATTTAATGTTACAACACTTCCTGTGTTGCAGAAGCCTCTATGCTCGACTGTTTTCCTGCGACCTGTGGTTTAGACTCCGTGGACATTGATGAAGATGGCGGGCTGACTATTTATATGGCTAAATGAAAGAGTTTAGGTGAAGGGAGTTAAGGAGAGTTTAGGTATGATTCACTGCCGGCACAGTTGATTTTTCTTAAATCCCTTTATTTATTCAGGGAGGGTTTGGTGAGTGTTTCATAGTGACTCATGCTGCTACAAGCAGGAGCTGAGATTCTTTTTTTCACCTTTAGACTCTTGGTCTCTGAGGCTAAATCTTCAAGGACGTCAACTTAGATGACAGGGACCGAGATTTACAGTTCAACGTCCCCTTGTTGTGATGATGACTAACACTTATAAAAACAAGCATGTCTGGATGTACATAGAATTAATTTAACAATAAAATCCAGGCAGGATACACAGATTTGTTTTCCAATTTATGGTACAGAAAGGGCATGTTCAAATAATACCGTTCAGCCAAATTTGTTTGAACGTAATTCATTACATTGTTTCTTTCATTTGTGGCATTGTCACATCCTCACAACCTGCAGGTCTGCAGCAAAACTGTGAAAACACCAAGATTTTTTACAAAATTGCAGCATATTGGCACGTGTTTTATTACTTATATTTTTTTGCTTAGCATGTGTTGTGCAATTGAGAAGAAAAAAATCTACTTAACTTGACGCCTATCTCTGTAACGCATTATAACCATTCTTATATTGAGTTATAATGCAGTTATAGCACTGGTTAACTATAGTTATAAACACTTATAAATAATCATATTGCTTTATAACAATAATCATAGCTAATAATAATCATAACAGACTATAAAGCATTTTATCATGACTTATAAGGTCAGGTATTATGATACGTTATAATTGTTAGTAACTTGCTGACAATGCCCACATCGATAATGCATTATGAATAGAGGTATTTATTATAATTGGCTCAACTATCATTATAAACACTCATAAATTACCATAAAGCTTTATAACAATAAGCATAACACATCATAGAGCATTTTATAATGGCTTATAAGGTCAGGTATTATAATAAGAGTTATAATGCTCTATAATGTGTTATGCTCATTGTTATAAAGCCTTATGATAATCTATGAGTGTTTATAATGTTAGTTATACATGTCTATGAGCCAATTACAACACATTATAGCTATATTTGTAATGCATTATCGATGTGGGCATCGAGTTACTAAAGTATTGTGTTATGATTATTGTTATAAAGCTTTATGAGTGTTTATAACTATAGTTATACAGTGTTATAACTGCATTATAACTCATTACAAGAATGGTTATAATGTGTTATAGAGATAGGCGTCAAGTAAAGTGTTACCATCTATCTAAATCTGAAATACAAATATATCTGAATTTGTAGTGTAGTTGTGTTTTATGTGTTTTTCAAGTTGCAGTGTATTGAGCTCTCAGGGCCACCGTAGCAAAGTGTCTGCCTGGCAGGGAAACCGATGCTGTCTCCATTTGCGAACTTCCAGACATACACTTTCTGTTTTAAGCGTCACATTGGCAACATGCAGTGCTCTCAAAGTACCCAGATGGTGCACTCCAAACAATGAAAAAAAGGAAAAAGGAGTGTTAAATGACACTTCTCACCCTCAACTGGTGCCATCTTGGCTACACAGTTTTCATTTCTGGTGAGCGCATAAGGCTCGTGTTTAATTTGCGACAATGTTGGACCGACAGAACAGAGCACAAACCAGACATAAAAAGTGGAAAAAGTTCTTTGTTGCTTAAAATGGAGGAAGATCAGGTTGTGCTGAGGATGATGATGATGATGATGATGATGAGGCCTGTGTCATAGGGTTACACTAGAACCCCCAAAACAAGAGTTGGCCATACTGTAGCACAACAACACTGTGAGTAGTGAAGAATGATGACATGAAGCGGTCCTAAACACTGGTGCAGGTGGTGTTGATTGGCAAGATGAAGATCAGGTGTGGAGGAAAACTGGTGGGAACAGGAGAATCAGGCCACACACACACACACACACACACACACACACACACACACACACACACAGAAAGAGAGAAAAAAGTGTGTGTGTGTGGGGGGGCAGGCAAACACATGAGGGATAGGAACACAAGGAATATGTTAAAGAGCCAGCACTCACAAAATGTTGTGGTGGTGAGCAAGGCCGTTGTATAGGGGAGAAAGGTGATGATAATTCTAGGGGCCCAGGGCCCAGTAGGGCCCACAAAAAAACCCGGTAGTCTAATCTTTGTATGACTGATTTATTCTGCATAAGACCCTGACTAATACTCACAGTAATGCTGCATTAGCATCAAGACGAAGTAGGCTAAATAAAAAATGATAATACATACGTAGTATAAGAAAAAAAAGTGGAAAAGTCAGGGGGCAGGGGCCCACTTTAGTATTCTTTCAGGGGGCCCAGAATTCCTAGCAACGGCCCTGGTGGTGAGGTACAAACGTTTCAACAGTAGTCTTCTTCAGTGAATACTTATGAAGACTACTGTCGAAACGTTTGTACCTCGCCACCTGTTACATTAAAGCTACCTAAAGGACATTTTGCGAGTGTTGGCCCTTTAACTTCTTTCAAGCCTGTTCGAGCCGTGCACCCATCATATACTGTGCATTATTACCTGGGAGAGTGCTTGCTGATCCCCTTCCTTTAACACAAGGAATAGGGTCACCAGGACCTGATCCTAATAAACCCTGTTGGAATTAATGCACTAAACCACTGAGTATACACATGTGGGTGCACTGCCTGAAGTACAGTATACAGTGAGATACAACATGATTTCAATCAGGACAGACTATTTACGACAAGAGAGCCAGGTTTGAAGATGAAATTACATTTATCGTGCACAAAATAAACTTTGGCGCTTAGGCCACGGGGTGTAGACCAGCTGAGTAAACTGATCTGGGGATGAGAAGCTTGCATCTGAAGAAGTTATATCCCCCCCGGGCCTAGACACTGGTGGTGGTAGGGAAGCTTGAAGTCGCCTGATGAGGGAACTTCTCGGTTCTGGATGACAGGAGAGAGAGAGAGAACTTTTAAATTTGACGCTAATGACTGATTGGTGGAAGGGAAAGAGGATGGCAGACTGTGATTGGTTGAATTATGAGAATAAGGGTGGAGCGAGAGGATAGCGGGAAAACAGGGAAAGGGCTTTGAGGCGCGCTTAAAGAGATAGTCTTCCTGTATGAACTTTCGCTAAGCTTCATTTAGGTGACTCATTCAAGCAAATTTGTGATTTATCAAACACTGATACCAAAAACCTTTGGAACCTGTGAAGTTTTGAGATTTTAACAACATCCACCACTGTTTGACCCACACAGGTCGTTTTATATTAAATCCTCAAAAAAAAAAAGTGGGGGGAACAGATATGACCTGGCCAGGATTCACTGTGCACCAGGTTTTATGTATTTTGGTCCAAGTAATATCAAACCAGTAAAACCAATTCAGTAATAAGCTGATCTGTATCACTTGAATTTACTTGGCCTCTTATTTTGTTTGACTTCCTCTGTACGATATGCCAACATGTTATTCTGTTTCTCGCACTCAGCACTTTGTTGCCCACCTCGGCAAATCTCAAGGACAGTCTAATTGTGTATTCCACCCTTCTCCATCTGTGCCGCATTGAACCGGCCCCCGACTATTGTACCCTTCCTACGGATATCACGGATCTGGTTACTGCACAAGCACCACCACTCCCTTTCGCTGGAGATCTCCTTTCTGCCCTACGAGGCCTCACTCTGTGTAAGATAACGCCTGGGAGAGACACTTCAGCCCACATTGCATGGAGGTGCGTTTAGTATCCACGTGAAATATGGCAAATAAAACTCTCCAAAACAAGCTATTCCCACTAGTGCATCTGACTCAGCCAGTGTGTACAGTATTTCTTCAAGTCGTGGAAGAAGTTGCCTCTGTGAGATCTACCATGTTTTTTTTTTTCTTAGCTGTGCCCTTTGCCACAGAGGGAAAGGAGGTAATAGCTTTCACTAATTTGGCCCTGGTCTGCGCAGTCAAATCCATATGCCAGAGTGAATCTGTAAAGCTAACATTAGGCAGCAGATATCTGAGGCTAGCGGCTGCGAGCTTTGACATCCTGTATTACACCTAATTGCCACCAGACATTACATCGAAGTCTCGGCGAAAAAATCCCCCCACAACCACCTGCTCCTCGCCGTGTTTACCTTTAAACTGGGAATAATGCAGGGGAGAAGCAGGGCGCGAGTTCCTCCGTGTTATTTTCTGACACCCGAGCTGAGGATTGGGGAACTGGAATGTCAGTAGAAATTTGAATTTGAGACATGTTAGGATAGTTAAGGGGTATCCCCCAGTGCATTGTGTTCCAGGGGTATGGTGTATACTTTTCTGATTTATGTGTTTTTGTAAGAGTAATGAGAGAGGTAGAAAACAGGGCAGGGGTAATATGGAGGCATAACCATAATTAGGTGAATTATAAGTTTCACGGTCATTTTCATAACACGGGGGGAAATCTTTAATGAATGTTAAAGCAAGAAGAGCGTAAATGTATTCTATGCACAAACATATGGTTGTGGTGGTGGTGTGGTTAACGTACTTTTTTTTTTTTTTTGCAATTTTCAACGTTTCAACCAAATACCAGCGTCTCATGTGGGCTGTATATTAATTCATCCTCCTCCTCTCCCTCTCTCCTCCTCCTCCTCCTCCTCCTCTCTCTCGTCCTCCGACATGAAAGACGCAGGGGGAAAATACCACACCCTCTGACAGTGGAATGATGAAATGATTTCATACGGCTGTATCCTCTAACACCGCGGTGTCAACCCCTAAATAAGTGGAGCGGCGCTCTCGCTCTCCTTTTTTCGCCCAGCTTCCTACAAATCTCAAACAGAGCTGAGGACTTGGCTCGCCCTGGAAATAATAACCCAGTTATAAAACAACAGTGTTTACGGACTCCATGATTCCAGTTTGGAAGGAACCCATGAAATTTTGTTGGGAACTTAATTCAATTTCTCTGTCTGGTACACTTACAAAGCTCCACGTCCAAGAGGTGACCTAAGCAGTCGGACTTGGCTGTTGGTTGTGATGTATTTTACTTTGAGTGGTTAGTTACAGCGGTGGCCTACAGAGAAAACACTGGCTTGAATTCTGTGTTCGCAAAGACCCTCTCTTAATGAACCAATTCATTTTTCCAGTTTGGTTCCAGGTATTTTCATCACAGATAGTCGATTACCATTTGTTATAATCAGTGTAATCTAAAACTACTTGAGGTAACACCCTTTGTGGCAACTTATAATAATGACACCTCATCCTTTATATGGGAATCTTCACCCACTCCCAGTAATGATGTGTAGGTACACACACCCGTTTGCCAATAAACTACCACAGAGGCCCAGCAGTAATTCTCTTTTAGAAAGCACATGATTATTATCTTTATGGTTAATTTGGAAGCTCTCGTTTGTGGGTGATGTTGAATTGTATTTTGATCACACTGTTTATATCACAGAGGGTGAATAAAACAATTGAATCACTTCACAAAACAATCCAGAAACATCACATACAGCCTCCAAAATAAATGTACCCAAAACTGAACGTTTAAGTGTACTTAATAAATCAGCAACTTGGGTATCAGTGGACAGATGAATAAAACAAGGACAGAACAAATATAATATATGCTGGATTTATGGACAAGCAGGGGCGAATGACACAATAAACATCAAAAATGTTAATATTCTTTTCTGTTATGGCTGTACTAAGTACAAAGTACCGGCTGAACCAGAAACCTCAGCATATAAAACGGACGCCAGACAGTGACGCCAAAAGTAAGGAGGAATGTATTTTGAAAATAGCAAAAGTGAAATCAACAAAACTAAAGAAAACAAAAGAGTCCAAAAAGAACAAAAGACGCCGACAGAGCTGGGCTGACATGCTCAGCGTCTTCCCTTTGAACTGCTTATAAAATAAGTCTAGCACAGAACCAAAACGTAATAAATGAACTATGTCCAACCCTTTTGATCTATGTCAAGACATAAAGTCTTATGCATCACTTTTATACCTGCTGTGCTATTGACAGTAGTTGTCCTCAGGTGTCCTCAAACTCTGAAACAGGTAAAAAGGGTTGGACAATTAGGGAGTAAATCAAATAACTACAAATGCATATTAACAGTGTTCAACAGCAAACCACCAGACCCATGGACCAGCAACTCGCTCAAGTGGTTTATTGATACCAGGCCTTATTTGACGGGAGATTTATTAGGTCATGTTATAATTCCATAATAATTATAAACAAAGGTGAGTCTGGTGCTCAGAGTTTATATCCAACATGTGTCGGCCCTTACAAGATCAAGTTAGTGAAGTGGCTGTGTGGAGGGGATATACAGTGACAATGACAGCTGTGCCACCGTCCAATCCTCCGTCGCTAATGTGAGGACGGGATAAAGCCTCTTGGACACACATGTGTACATGTTTGTTTTTCCTCTCTTGATTTCTAATCGGTTCGTTTCAGTTCTTGCCGGTAGGCAAACGTGCAATCTGGTGTTTCTCTCGCATGCTCTCTTTTTTCACACTCCCTCCTGCCCACGGTTCGCATAATGATTGTTATATGAAAACAAAACAAAAAACAGACACGCAGACACCACGGAAATTAAACATGTAATAATAATTCCTGTGACCGGGCGCCGAGTGGCGCAGTGGGTTAAGCAGGCGCCCCGAGGCTGTGGTCCTTGTGCAGGCGGCCCTGGTTTGAATCCCGCATCGGACGGCCCTTTCCTGCGTGTCATTCCCCCTCTCTGTCCCCATTTCCTGTCTCTCTCAACTGTGCTGTCAAATAAAGGCATGAAAAAAACAAAAAAATAAAATTCCTGTGACAGTGACCACAGCTGGCCACAGCTGGCCATGGTAGTCCAGGTCAGCCCCACATGTGGGCCAGGGAATTAATATTATTATTGATGATGTACGACACGCACCCAGGAACGATCTGATCTGTCTGTTTACTACACTGACTACAGACACATTGGCAGATATCAGGGATAACAGGGGCCTGAATCTGATCTGACAATATCCGATTCCATGCGTATTTGTTCCATTTACACGTTCATGTCACAGCTCCAATCTGTGCCACATTGGGCCACTTGAGCCTTGCAGTGGAAGGACAGCCATAGTCTCAGCCCTTATGCATTTCCTGCCTCAGTGTCATCGCTAGAGCCCAGTGTTCCCAGCAGACTGAAACGCCTCATCTCTTGTGAGTGCTCCTCCTGGCGTATGCTCATCTGCTGGGTCAGTGACCCCCTGCCTGCGCGTGACCTCCTGTCTGTCTGCTCGCTGCCTGCTCATCGGTCCCTACTCTGTTCCGTCCTCAACTCCGACCTCAGCCTGCCCTCCTGCTGCTGCTCTTCCCTGAACCCTGAGGGTCTCCTTCCCCACAAACCTCCCAGCTACAAGAACAGAGCTGTTATCATCTCTCCGAGCTCTGCCTGTACTTACCTGTTGTCAGCTACTGCTCACCTGAAACCTGCCACTCCCTGTCCAGTTTCCATAAAGCTCCTAGACTGCCTCTCTGTGGTGCTGCATTTGGGTCCTAAACCTCAACCTGTTGCAACAATTTAAGATCTAACCCAAGTTGTGTGAGATGTGCAGTTCTGAAGTACTGAACTCAGAGGTATCATTGGTTGCAGGCTACTCCCTGCTGCCTCTTACAGTGGCAGACTGCATGGGTGTCACCAGCTTTTAGTGTACTAAAGAGGGGCAACCTGTGCCAGTGTACCACAATATCAAGTGCATACAGATTGGTGGAGTTGATACAATGCAAAGTGAGGTGGTATACTTGCACGGTCGCACCACAGAGGAAATCAATATGGGGTAATTTGTATGCCACTGTGTTGAGTAGTCTCATGGTAGTTGAGTTGACCAGTGCTACTTTAATGCTATATTTTAGCTTGTAACACATATATGACAGTGGTTTTATTGCAGATAAAGAGGAACAGTTTTCTCCTGTGACTGCAGCTTGTTTTGAACTTGTAGATTCATTTTGGAATACAATTCAAACTTGGTAAAACAAGAAGCAGCCCAGGCTACACTCAGGCCAACCCTGAAGGAAATTTGTATATAGGTCTGAACAGACAGACAATATAGAACAATATTCCTGCTTTACCTTTATGAACATTTGTCACAGTGTGTGTCACATTGTGTGTGCGTGCCTGTGCAGAGAGAGAATGTGGTAGACAGAAAGGTGAAGGAGATTTACAACCCTAATCAAAAACTGGCCCACGGTTGGAAATGTAGCGTGAATGATGTCATGAAACTGTCCCCACTCTGAAGCTGTGATTTATCACACAAGATGGAAGTCATAAAAGAACCAGTTAGGGAAAAAAATCTAATCAACAACAGGGACAAACTTTCACAAGCTGTCCTGTATAGTGTAGCCTGCGTGCATGTCCGTCCACATGTCCTTGCCAGAAAAGCAAACAAAAGTACATTTGAATATTTTCTTTTTCGCCTTAGATGTTACACAAACCTGTTGCCACCTAGATGATGCATCGCACCGCCAGCCCTTCATCAATAAGGATAATTACACTTTTCTGTGAATTTGTTGCAGTCGCGCTGTAAATATTTTTGCTGGGAATCAGGTTGTTATTCCCGTGGTGGTTCCACACAGTCCAGGCCTTCCTGAGATGAACCCAAGCATGTCCCGTGTGTCACTGTGTATCTGTGCTGAGAGGAAGCATGACCAACTGCAGCTTGGCACTTCATTAAACAAATCACTGGAACGCTTAAGCCACGAGCCTGCAGGGACTCCCAGGGAGAAGGAGGAAGAGAGAGGGAGAGGGTGGGTGGGTGGGTGGTGGTGGAGTTGTGTAATATTCTTTGACTGTATGAGTACATAATAAGAGCGCATTTTATTATTCTAAATGCCAGTGTCACTCCATTTTGTCTGTTAATCAGTTTATTAATTGAGAAAGAGTTTGATAAATTATCATCTATGTCATTTATCAAGGAAAACTGAACAGCTTCATATCTGTTTTATGTCGCTATAAAAAAAAAACTTTTATGCTTTTGTTGGATACAATAAGGTTTAGGAAAATAGCTGACGTTGATGTTAATTGCTTGTTGCAGCGCTAAAAATATTAATAAACCTGGAAGACTCATATGCCAATAAATCAATGGACGTGGTAGACATTTAAGAAATACGCTCACTTACTTTCCCTGCCAAACATTTGATGAATACTACATCAAATAACTCTCAGCTACAAAATATTAAACTATTCCTGTTACTGTAAGTATAGTTTGTAAATTATCAGTAACTTTTCTAATATTCAAATATAGCTGACTACACACAGTGAACACTAAAATAAAGGAAAATACAGTATAGTTGGTATCTCAACATTAAACCCAAAGACACATGGGGTACGCTGTCATTCCGACATCCCACCACTCCGACATACCACTATTCCAACATGCCATCGTCCTACCATTCTGACAAGGTTTTCAATATAAGGAAATGTGCGTTACTCAACAGATGACTCCCTCCTACTTATCTGGACTCTCTACTTCTGGACTCTATCTATCTGGCCTGTCTAACCTCTACCAACTCCTTTCATCAGAGCCCAACCAGTGCAAACTCTTTTAGGGAAAAATTAAAGGAATTGCCGGAAAGGCAGGATATTTAAAAAAATAAATAAATACCGTCGTTCCGACCATAGTAGGCAAGAATTGTCAGAATGTTGGGACATTTGATAGGAAATTAAGTGTTACCATTTAGACAATTAGAGGCCTAGATATCGGGCTGGTGGGATGTCCGAATGGCGGTTGCCCCCCAGAATCATGATATGTTATGCCATGCAAAGTGTTTCAAATTCAGCATTTAATAAATTGATTGTCATAAAAAGACATATTAGAAACTTATTTTGCAATTCAAAAAGGTTACAGGTCACAAGAGGTGGTAACAGGCCTTCTAAGCAGCTCTACATCTTCAGGGTAAAGTGAAGGCTGCAGTGAGTCACCATTGGAGTTAGCTATTAGCATGCTAATGTCATGAAAAACACAATACAGGGTTAATATTGGTGTAGCTTTACACAGCTGGAGTCAGATCTTGGCGAGACATTGACATAGCAACGTTTCTTCCATACTGGTAAGTGAACAGCTGTTAATGCTAACATTGGCCATGTACTGTAGCAATAGCAACAATTACAAACAGCTCCCTTTAATAAGAAAAAAAGAAAGGCTTTATTTCATTGAAATGTGTTAATTGTACGATGTTAGCAGATGTGGTCTTTGTATTAGGTGAGGTAATACAAAACACTTGCAGGAAAGCCTCATGTTAAGTGCTACTGTAGGATGACTTATGAAGCAGGCAGCAGCCTCATTCAGCAGGAATCTGCGTCCGGTGAGACGAGGCACACGACAGAGGACACAGACAGCCGGTCACCGCTCAGAGCGCAGCCCGAAATAGAAGTAGGATTCCCAACGTTTGTATTTAAAGGGGTTGGGAAACACCAACTCACGTGTGTGTGTGTGTGTGTGTGTGTGTGTCTGTGTGTGTGTCACACTCACACGCAGACAGAAACTGGAGGCTTGACTATAATAAATGAACTGTCACAGCAGTGCTATTTTAGGTTGGGTCACTGGAATAATACAGGGCTGGGGGCACAGCTGGGGCAGAGATCAGATGTTTCCTTACGTGTGGTGCTTTGTTTCTGCCTCCTGTCACACACTGGCGCAGACAGACAGGCAGATAAGGCAGGTTCAGGCTTCACCATTAAAATCTTATGTGGCTGTCTAGAAAACTTCTCTGTTTCTTTCTCTCACTCTTTGCTCATCTGGATAGTCCGATTCTCTCCTGGAGATGCATATGTTTACCGTTTTTTTGAAATATTGAAAAACATTGAAAATTTGAATAGCAGCTATGTATTTTTTTTCTATATTTTAACCTTCAATCATTAGCATTTTACAATTACAATTTACAAAATGTTTGGAAATCACCGTTTCTTAAAAGTTCCAACTGTCTGCACATCTGCTGATGAATCACATACAAGTTTTCATCACATGATCATCTATTAGTTAAGAGCTTCCCTCTTGCCACACAGATCTACTCTGAGCCCACCCCCACCCCCTGCACTCTCTGCCCACCCAGGTCCTTGCACAGAGGGGCTTGCACCCCAGTGGAAACAGGCCTGGTCTGGTTACCCACCGTGGGAGATGATGGATTGACGGCTCACTTACGGGAAAGGCCGGGGCCTTCAGGTAAACAAGCACTGAGCTGTATTAAATATGGAGGAGAAAAAAAGAAAACATGTTCTACCTTTTTTTGGCCAGAGCTGAGGGGGAAAAGGAGACAAGAATGCGGTTTGTGCCATGTGCATTAAAACCTGAAGCTGATGTTGCGTTTTTAAAAAAGGACAGGTCCAGTGGTGGTTCACCTGGGCCAGCTCTCATCTCTAGATAAAGTCAATGTGACTTGGTTGTTTGTGTCCTAATTGCTTTTCCAAATTAGCGGATTACATTAAGATTGTATCTGCTACTGGTACACTTGACACAGCACTTCAAACATGAATGCTACCTTTTAGAAATGACCTTGGAAGCTTGATAGTGGTGGCATTTTTTTTCCCTCTCTCTGTCCTGCCTTTATTTTCCTTCAGTAGGCCTCAGAGCAATGATCCATGGGAAGCCAAATCAACAAGGAAATTGGGCTAGATCTTTGCCCTCTCAAATGCGGTATAAAAGCCATTTTGCTCATTACACTGCCACGAGAAACATTCACCAACATTACTCTCGGATTGGTCCTGATGGCAGTAATTTCATCTTCTAACAATCTGATCCTGACAAATTAATTTCTGCTCCATTTTTTTCATAACCAACCCAACCCCTCCCCTTTCTCCAAAAGAAAAAAAAGCCTTCAATTCAGCAGTGACAAAAACTGAGACAGACAAAATGAGATAATTTAAGTGATCGTAAATGATGATTAACCAAAGCTCCAACAGTCTGGGTCTTCCAAAGACAGGAAAGTCTATGTTACCTAAAGAAAAACTGCTGTAAAGTTTTAGCCATATAAATAAGAGGAAATTAATTAAATGCAGGGCGGGTGGTTTGGCGCCATGGAAAGAATACACAATTTAGAGTCTTGTGCCAAGGAGCCAAATGGACAAAATGAAGGTGATCAGTCATATTTTGCTGCTTTTTGACATTAAGCATATGCTTTTTTTCTAAGAGGTCAGCTAAGCAATTTAGACAAATTGGACAAAATTGCAAAGGTAAACATAGGGAGAGGTCTCGTAATGTTTCTTTCACTCTTTTTCTTTCCCTCAGTCTCATTTTCAGACACTATTTTGTTTAGTAAATCCCTTACCTGAATTTTCTGTGACGGTACAGTGAGACAAAACGACTCCGCCAGGGCTATCAGGGGCACGACTGTGTTATGATGTTTGACGGCACCACCATCAACTAAGCCAACTCAAACTAAAAGCCCCAGAAAATACATATACAACTACTGAAACCACAATGTGGTATAAAGTAATTACATGTAACATGTGAATTTAGGCATTTGTCTTCAATATCCAGGGTCTCAGTGATCTTTCAGACCAGTCAGTCAGTTTTAAGTGCTAATTCAAGTGTTAAATTATGTGACTGCTGTCAAAGTCCTGCTCTGTTGTGTATGTCGTCTAACTGCTGACTGGAAATTTTACATAGTGCCCCGGTTGAGTGTCAGTGGACCTAGTTGGAAACTATATGCTTTGTAATATTCACCAAGTTTGCATTCTCATACTGAGTTGCTGTGACAACCAGGAGTGTCAAAGATGGGTATGATTAGCCCACACTAATAGCTTTCCCCTTGCCTCTGTTGTTCATCATCATCAAACATCTTTGCAAGAAGTTTCTTTCACAAAGTTTGCAACAAGCTACAATTTGTAACTAAAGATAATTTCCTTGCTCATCTTTTGTCACATTTTATCAATTAATCAATCAAAATGTTTGAGCATATGAAAGTATGTAGGGTGGTTTCCTACAGAGTGACAGTCAGGCAAAGCAGGCGACTTTTCAGGGTCCCCGGGCCCCAAAGGGTCGTTTTATGGACTACATTTCAGAGTTGTAATTACTGAATGATAATCATTTGTGAAGTGCCACTAAAAGTGATTTACAATCACACCTTTATTTACAAGGAAAAGAGTGCTCACTTACACACACTGTTTACCTTGTTTGCTTTCTGCAACTGTTTCTACATACACACATACGGTGGCTGATGGTGAACGTCACCGCCTGATAATGTTGTCCATCAAATGAGTCAGTATTGTAGAACATAGACTATGTGATGTGTTGATGTGATGTGGACTTGAGTCAAATTCCTAATCCAGTGGGACTCAGGGTCAGGCTCAGTGCACCACTCTGGGGTCAACTTTGTCAACCGAGACCCAGCCAGTGGTTTTCAGCACCATGTTTCTATGTGGTACAATAATGGCAAGATGAATCATTGGTGAGAAGTACACACACACACACACACACACACACACACTGAACCCATTGGTAACACCTTTTGGGTCTAGACATGCGTGCAAGGTGCTGAAAAGTGAGAGTGGGCTGTAAGGTGATTGGTCGTACTGACCACAGACATGAGGTTTACACAGGGTGAGTAACAAATATTGGTTGCTAAGACACCTAAAGGAAACCTGTTGCTGCCTTTCTATTCTTTCCCAGCTCTTTCTCTCTTGTTTTTCCTCCCCTTCTGGAGCTCGCCCAGTCTTCACTTCCTTTGACAGTCTCAATGAGGCAATGGTTCACGTTTGACAGGTTCGCATGCCACCTTGTTAGCTCGAAGCATCATTAAAATGATGATCATGGGCCACACGTTTAGCGAAACTGTAGGACCAAGAGTGTGAAGAATTAAAACATTAACCGTCCCTTTAAGTGAAGAGCCGTTGACTCTGTTCGGTTTGTTGTCATCTATTTATCTAATGACTCCTTCACAGTTTAGACAGTAGGTTAGATTCTGCCCACTTCTGTTTGCCTAAAAAAGCATGGTGCTGCCATAACCCTAATCACCTAATTGCCCTGCCCTGCCTCATTAGAAAACAAGCCTAACTGGAAAATCGCCTTAAGTGGCTTAAATTAATGAGACCTTCACAATGTACGCTGAGTCATCAGCGGCCTGAGTCAGGGCAACGTCACCGCAAAGGAAACGGCTGCTCCATAAACTGTCAATGGGCATTTGGGCAACAGTGGAGAGCCTGACGCTGTCCTTCTGACCATCATTATAATGATACATGTTACACTGTTTGGTATGTGTTGATTGTTGTGAGTCAATGTGTCGCCCATAAATTCAGTAACACCAGAGTGTGACACATTGAATCTGAGTCTTTGCAGCTCTAGAGGCGTAGTGACATAGCGGCTAGCTAACCAGCTACAGGGGAGGGGAAAAAAGGGTCTTTAAGCTAACAAGCCTGCCTACTGCTAGCTAACTAGCAAACAGTTAGCTTACTAACAACTCTTGCTGTGTCTCAATATGAATACCTCCATGCTAACACAAGTATTTTGAGTATGTACTGTAAGTGCGTATACACTGACAAGTATGTCAAAATGCAGTGTACTGTAAGTATCTGGATGGTGCACCCATAATGGTCAAAGAGTTGAGTGTGGAACGACGGACACTTTCCACCTTCAGTTTCGGCGTCGTAGCGGAAAATCAACACAAGAACATAAGAAGAGCTAGCTGACGCGGCCACAGTGGCAAAGTCAAAAAAGAGAAAGAAAACATTGCCAGCCATTGCGATTGTTAGTTTCGGTAAGTGCACAACGATGTCATTCAATGACAACACTAACTGTTGAAATTTGCGCACACAGAGTACAGTGTACATATCATAGGCTACTACAGTACATGACAGTACACTCATGAAAGTATTCGACACAGCTTCTGATATTTGGAGCAGAAGCATGTTGAGTAAGAGAAACAGCGATAAACCCGAGTCTGAAAAAGAACAAATCACCAAACACGACAAAAGATGTTATTGAACTTGACAGTGAATGTCATCCAAATAGGCAGGATGACTGCAGTGATGACCCCATTATTTTACCCATCAGCCTCTGAGCTTCACAGACCTCATAACTCAACGGGGCTGAGGTCAGAGTGTGATGACTTCATTATGTTTGCTCCCATGGTGCTGCATTCCTACCTGTTGCCCTCTGACCCCCAGACATGCTGTGTAAAAGGTGGGCATGTGCCTCTGCTGTAGAAAACACACAATCTAGGTTAGATAAGATATAAGATATCAACACTGTCAGGACCGTTCTAGGTTAATTTAATAAGTGCAGGTTTGGCGTTGAGCTATTAGATCTGATTGTAGCTGAACAAAATCAGCTTTATTTTGGAAATATTGCGGGCAGCATATGCAGTTAGAGTCATGCAAATAGTCTCACCTGTAAAAAGTGAGAGAACATTTAAAAGGCTGATGACTGAATGAATTTATCACTCTGCCATTCTTCTCCCTGCAGAAGCCTTCCCATCTGTCTCTCATCTTGTAAAAGTTTTTACCGTTGACTTCCTCTCCATTCTACCATCCCTCTGTGGGAGTCTGAGGTGTTGATAGCCGAGAAATGATGGTTCTACTCATTCCTTATTTTGGCAAACTCATCACTCCAACCTCAGATTTAAGCCTGAGGTGATACAACTGCAGCTAGACTGTGTGGTGGATTGAGTTATACAAGCGTGTATTCAAGGTAGAGATCGTCTGCTGCCATGAAAAATCTAGCGCTGGTTGTATGAAATCACAGTGGGAAGGGGGGCAAGCAAATATTTTGCCAGGTAAGTTAAATTGAAACGTTGGCAGGAGAAAAATTAAATATATTAAATAATAAAATTTCAAATAGAAAACTTTGGTGGTCTGAATATAATCTACGGTGTGTTAGGATGACAAATGAAGAGTGTGTGATGATGTTGAATTAGACAAAATGAATCCATAATTCAAATAAGTTTTAGAAGCTGGTGATGTTATGAAGCAATAATGCCAGTCAGTCAAGACACTTTAGATTTCAAGAAGTCAATACCTTTCTCTTTTGAACTCTTCTGCAGTTTGCAGATTTTAAATTCTTAATAATAGCATAATTACGCCAGTGTTGTATTTGTTAGCCTATGTGTCAGTCTAGGATTTCAAAAAAAATCTGAAAGTGCAACTTTTTTTATTTCATTTTTTCTATATATCTGACAAAAAAATAACAGAGGTCACTTTGAAAATTGGGTTTATCTCCACTCCATTTGAAAAATTAAATGCTTTTTATCATTAACGGCACTGACATGCCATTTGTGTCATTGTAGCCACACAGTGGCTGCAGTAACACTGTAATAGATGTGGCTGGTGAACTGTAAGCAGCGGTCAGCCTGGCCTGCAGTCCTCTTGCAATCATATGAGATTGATCTGTTGTGACTGCAGATGACGCCACCCCCACCTCTCTCTGAGTGTTTGGTCTTCACCATATCTATTTCCCTGACTGTAGCCAGTGTCTCCATCACTGCCTGTCCAGACAGACAAAAGCAATTCAGGTATCCCTTGTTTGATTTGGGTCAGGGCCTCCCAAAACTAATACCTGTAAGCCCTATAATATGGTAATTTGTAGCGGCTGGGGTAAGGAACGTGGATTTATCAATAACTGGGCTAACCGGGCTCATATTGAGCTTAGATTTGGTTTTTGGATAGAGACGAGGGGCGCACTGAGGGGTTAGGTGAAACAGAGGTTATTCAATAAGGGGGTGGTTGTTATTCCAAAAGGCAACCAGAGGAACTTATAGGCTGTCGGTGAGCAGGCACTGACAGCCTCGTAGACTGACACTCCGTGTCTCTCCCATGGGGGAAATGGGTAGACAACATGCATGTGCAAACATACATGTGTATGTGAACGCAGATATTCAGTGAAGCACATGGGAGTTTATAAAAGTTCCCTTACATGAATTTGCCCAGTATTATTTTAGTGGGCACTGTAGTTCTTTTGTGAATGTTCTACCGCAGCAGAAATGTCTATCTTACAGGCAGCGGTCAAGATTTAGTTACTTTAAATGTAAAAAATCTGGATTCTTGGATTGATTTTAACTCCGAGTTGTTTCCAAAGTTTATTATAAACAGGTTTGTGTTGTGATGAGCGATGCTCAACACACACTCCATTGATTAAACTGCAGAAAATTGGTAATTATGACCCGGAGAGTGTTTATTAATGAGATTTTAATGAAAATGGAGGCAGATAGAGCTCAAGTCAGCCTGCCAGCACACTCACTATGACAGTCCCACCTTCTTAGATTAACATTGGGTAATGAGAATGTCATACAAAGTGAGGCTGAGGCTAATTGCCATTACCTTTGTAGATCTTTTTCATAAACATTTTTGACAGTATATTTGTTTTGAAAAAAAAAGTACAATACAACTCCTACAACTTTCAACAAGTAGACATGTTCTAGGTACTTAAAACCTAAAAAAATTCAGCCTCAAGTTTGTAAAAAAGTTGAATTTTTACATGCAGAGTCTGACGTTAGAAAATGAACAAATGCATGCACACACACACACACACACACACACACACACACACACACACACACACACACAGATGTAAGGTAAACAAAAGGAATTCATTAAGTCTCCTACCCAGTGTCTTTGCATCATACCTGGGTCCCGAGCCAGGGAAGTGCTGTATAATGAGCTGCAGAGATGAAAGCAGCTCTCCAGGCAGCAGGAGGCAGACTTCTTTACACTCTGAAGTGTTTTTGGCCTGAGCTATCTTCTTTCTAATCTCCGCGGACAAAACAGGAGCAGACCCGGCAGATGGTTGTGATAAGATAAAACCACCTCCATGGGGAATGAATGCACAAGCACACACTGACGGATGTCTGTGGCTGTTTACCATGACAAACTATGCTCGATTCCGTACTGCAGTCCATTTTCATCATTATTGCTGTGAGTGGTTTGACTTCCCAATGGATTTTTTAAAATCTGTCATTCTTTAACAGTTACCTAAAGATAATTCATTTAGTTAAAGGTCCCACATTCTACACATTTCCTGTGTTTTGTTGGAAGGTTTGATATCCATGACCAACACATATTTGTATAATACTGTAAACACCAAAGAAAAAAAAAACAACAACAACAATTCACTGCAATTCTCCTCTCTCGGGGGAGGAGGTGCTGAGCCTCTCTTCTGATTGGCTGACTCTTTTCTGGGTGATCAAAAAAATAGCAGATTTGAGGTAAACACACAATACTTACTGCCAAATTATATAATGGCTTTATACCAAATTCACAATATTTACTTAAAGAGTACCATGGTTTAAAGAAATGTAAAATCAAACAAAACCTTCCACAACAATATCATACTACAACATGCATCATTGCAATATAGCAAAATGACTACCATTTAACATTGCAGTTCCGTCTCTGTGTGTGTTGTCACATGACGTTCAAACATTTTAATTCTCTGCTGACATGTTTTCAAGGTCTTGGGGCATGGTTCAGCATAGTGACTGCTTTGTTGTGACATCACAAAGTTACAGAAGTCCCACTGGTTCAGTTTAAGGATTAGTATAATATAGGCAGTGAACATTTCTGAGTGTTTGTGTCCGATACTGTCACAGTATCAATGTAGAACTCAGACCTGCTTTATAATCAGGAAAGACATAGATGTCTCACTCTATACAATATGAGGCCTTTAGCTTTCAAATGAAGCTATTACAAAGGCCTATTATGAAGGTCTAAAACATGTTTGCTTTACATGAATTATGAGGAAAAAGTGACTTTCTCTCTCTTTTTTTCAGCTGTCACCGGTACAAAGAATGACCTGTGGTTGAAAGACACCAGAGATTTGTGTTACATCACACTGAGTTCACTGATTTGACTTTCTTTTAATGTCACATAAATCCATAAGCCTCACAAGCGTACACATGACACATTCATGCATCATGTTGCAGTTTGAATGTACAAAACTGATTACTGTTTTCTCAGGCCTTACACATTATGGTGTTCGACATCTTATTCTAGTGCGAGACCCTCAAATAAAAAAACCTCGGCGCACAACACTGACATATGCTCACTGAATCTGGTTGTGACTGTGGTTGTGTAGTTAATTAGAGCCAATGTGGCCACACTGTTAATCACCTCCATCTCAGCCTCCTCACAGTTTGTTAATACTGGATCCCTGAGATTACCTAGACCTAATGGACTCATTAATTACACACACTTTACTGTGTTTTTAATTAGTCATCTGTTCATTTAGCGAATCAGCAGTGGATTTTCTTTTTTTTTCCTTTGCAGCCAGGAACTCAGTGTTATATAGCGTTACTCATAACAGCTGCTCGGTGGCCAGCTTGAAAGAGAGAATAAATGATGTGTCGGGCACTGGAGCAACTGTGAAAAAGAGTGTGCGGGGGTGTATGTGTGTGTGTGTGTCTGCTTTGTTTCCAACGTATTTGTTTTTGCTTGAGTTGTCTTAGGAATAGCAGTGTTCAGTGTCCGAATCCAGTACATGACAGTGTTTGTCTGCCAGTTGATTGTTTAGCTCAAGATGAAGGTTCAGAATTGTGTGTAAAATACGTGTTTCGGTGTATGCGTTCGCATGGATGTGTGGGATTTTGGGATCACACAGCAGGCACGGTTCTATCTGGAGGAAAACGCGCTCGTCGCTAAGTGATTTGCGCGGCTGTTCCCATCAGGCACAAGTGGAAATGTTTTTCTAATTTGTATATTTTCTGAAGCAGAAACCAAAGCGTCTGTGTGTGTTAATTAGTGGCTGTAAAGTACTTCATGATGTAGCCCAGCGCGGTGTTGCGTTGTAACAAAGCGTCGGGGGCCTGTGTGACCATTGCTGCCGCTGCTACTGCCGTTTCCCACTCAGGTCCTTGCTTATTTCATTTCTGCTTTGTAATGAGAGTCAGATGCGATAGTGTTTACAACAGGCCCGAATCAGTCACATGCTGTCTAATTAGCTGCAAATGGGCGAACAGCAGAGGCGGATATTTTTCCTCTGAGTAGTCACGAGCAGCAGATCAAACCCTATACACTGACTCGCTATATGGCCAACTACAGGGAAAGTGTTTGAGGTGGTAAAGGCTTCTTTTCAAGTTCTGCAATGAAAGATTGAGCTCAAGACAAAGGAGAACAATTTTTGCATGTGAAAAGCTATTTTTTTAGTCGGCATACAGTGAGTTCTGGGCCTGAAATGAGACCAGAGCCTTGGCCAGACCAACATTTTTAAACACCAAACCAGACTCAGCCCAACTGGTACTGCCAGTGGTGGACAGCCTGTTGGGAGCTCTGGATGGTTTCCCAATGGTCTGAGGGTGGTATCTGCCTTCAATAAGCCAGACCAGTAATAATATAACAATCACTTGTAAGTAGACAGACCTCTTGCATTACCTCAACTGTGTATTTACAGTGTGTATTAGTCCACACTATTGCTCCATCGTTCTACATTACTTACCTTTACTAAGGATCATCAGTGATAATAGTTTCCAATTGTTGATGAGTGGTAGGAAAAGTGTTCTGAGCAGGAGAGAGAAAACTTCTGCTCTTCACCTCTACATGTAGTTGCTAATGATTCAGAATGTAACTGAACATATTCTTTTTTTTTCATTTTTGTTGGATTGTTTGTGCTCTGCAATTGTATCTTTACACCCAAATCAACATAGGGCTTGAATTTATAACTAGTCTGGTACCAGTTACATCAACAAATAGCCTAAGGTTAGCCTGGAGAAATAGGCTGCCTCATGGTTTGCATGAGGGTGGCCTAGGATTAAATCAAATTCCCAGCCTGAATAATTGTTTCAGTCCACCCTTGGGAACTGGCAAGTTCAAAACTTAAAGCTGGATCAAGAGGCAAAGCTGTGTGCTCCACCCCTTAACTGACCATTTGATCACCAAGATACAGGTCTGGGTATCAGCATATAAAACAATGGAATTCCACTGGAATCACTTCAATCAGAGGATCTATGAGCCTGATGTGAGAAACACAAATGTGTATCACATTGTCCCTGTGATCGCTTACACATGTGGGTAAACAATACACACAAGGTAGGGATGTGGACACATTCCTCCCTGGTGATTCTAGAGATCAATAACTTCACAGGGTACTGTACCTTTATCCTTTGAATGAAAAGATCAATGTTTCAATAAAACCATCATTTAAGAAGATATTTAGAATTTCACATACATATACTACTCAGCAGGACTGGGGAAAACATACTGCATAAGAAATGCAGAAATGACAATGGCATTAGAGAGAAAAAATATCTTTAAAGACAAATTGCATAGTAAATGCATTTTATCTACACATACTGGTACATATTAAATGTTTTTGATAAAGTAAAGAATTATGACTCACTGGACATTAAGGAAAGATTCCCAGACTAAAAAACGGAAGCTATTTCCATTTGAATGAGTGACTTGCACTCACTCTGACTCCTCCAAACTATTGATTTATGAGAACTGTAATTCCAACCCACACATGTTCCTCTGCTACTGGCTCTATAGAAGCCATTTAACACATCTAAAGGCGACCTGTGACTCTGCTCATGAATGGTGGCAGAGGAAGAGGAGGTCCTGTCCCATTGTCCACTTCAATTAATCTTCACCCAGGACAAGGCCTCTTTCATCCACTTTCCCTGCCAGTGTTTTATTGGGCTCCCCCAAAAGGGCTCGGGCGATGATGGCCCCACAATTCAAAATGAAACTCTGAGGGGTCAAAGGTCGGCCATGTAGGACGGCGTGAAGAAGAGGGAAAGGAACAGGAAGTGTCGGGGTCAGGACAAGAAAGCAGGAGGGATGGGTGGATGAATAGAGAAGGGAAGAGAGGTAGAAATTCCAGCTTGAACAGTGTGAACTTGAACTCAGCAATAAAAGTGGGAAAATAACTCAAGCTGCAAACACCTGCGCCTCTTTAATAAATCACAGAGGTGCCAACAAAGAGTGAATCACTGGTGCCTGAGTGTGTTAGAGTTTCAGCATTCACTTACTGTAAAGCTATGCAAGTTATTATTGGTATTCACTGCATTGGCATATTACGGATAGTTCCATAATACTACAGCCATTACTTAGTCCAAACTTTCTCTATAAAAATCTTTCTCTCCAATGGTCATGTGCCTGAAGTGACACCTTCTTTCTCCACCTTCCAGACCAACAGTGTAGAACACACTTGTATACACTATAAAGATTCAAGAAACACAACATCAAACTACCTACTACCTTTTGTTCTTTGAAAGAAAACGACAGATCAATGGGGAGCCGCTTCAGAACCATAGGTGGTTAAGCTGCACTGAAATCTGTTCAGAGAGCTTAAAACATTAAAGCTAATGTGCATCATTCAAACAAAATCAGTAACCAGCATCATCAAAGCCAGTGAATGTGGCCACTAGAGACTGTTTCCACAGGATTACATAACTACAACATGAACTTTCTTTTCATTCTTGCTGATCTCTGTCTTGCACTCTCTCTCTAACTTCTCTCTAATGAAGGCTTAAATATCAGCATCAGGTCAGGCCCATTGCCATAGTACCTATAGTTTTCGGAGTAGGTTCGTTACCTTTAATTGTTGGTGCAAGCTATTTTTAGAACGGCGGAGCAGAGCCACAAGCTGCTCAGAGCTACGCTATGGATGCTAATGGGATTTCATGGTTTCCCTTATCAAACTCATCAAATACGTAGGAACATTACGAGACGTTGTTGTTTTTGAGGTAAATTCATGCAAAACTGCTGATGCGCATTCCAGTTTGGGGCAGTTTTTCGGCAATCAGTCTCTTCATTTGCCTCGAAAACAACTCTGTCTAGTAATGTTCCGTTATTATCTCATAGCGTGGTGAATGTGCAGGTCACAACTTGTCCACGAGAGTGTGTTGGAGTTATTGGATTGTGTATTTGATGAGTTTGATGAGGGAAACCAAGAAATCCCATTAGCCTCCATAGCGTAGCTCAGAGCAGCTCACGGCTCTGCTCCGCCGTTCTAAAAATAGCTTGCACCGACAATTAAAAGTAACAAACCTACTCCTAAAGATATAGGGCTTATGGTAATAAGCCAATTTGCCAAAATGTTTAACTATCCCTTCAAACAGCAATAATTATCCAATGCCCAGGTGACTAGTATTGAATGAAAACTGCTTCTGCTGCTGATGATGATGGTGGTGGTGGTGGTGATGATGATCATTATTAAAATGATTATACATTAGCACCAGCAGCTTTGCCATGGATTATGGAATCATGGAGTGTTTCCATTTGCATCCCACGTTTCCCACACACTCCCGTTTTCCTTCCAACTTCAGGAAGCCACTTGCCAAGCTGCCATAATGGTGGAAAGCCATCATTTCCCATCGCAACCAGATGTATACCCATCTATTTCCATAGGACTGAGGATGGCGCGCGCACCCACACATTCACACAGTCATTATGGCTCGGAGTGGGCTGTATCTATCTGTACCAGTCTGCTGGCCTGATTACAACCTCAGTGTTTGTGTTGCGCTCTTGCCAGCGGTCACCAGTGGAACCGTCGGGCGGTCGCGTTTTGCGGCGGCCGCTTGAAGAGCAGCGCCGCAACACTGGTGACACACACAGCAGCCAACACACACTCACACGCATCCACACTGGCACCAGACGGTGACTGGTTGGTGGAAGATCATGTAAATTGGAGCCGAAAGGCAAGAATAACGCAACGACGCAGCCACGCACACGCGCTCGAAACGCATCCGTACACGTACGCAGACATACTGTTATAACACTATGGAAGGTTTATTATCCCATATTTCCTGGCTGTGAGCTTTTCTCGCAGGACAGTTTTTCTTTTAAGGTTTTCCCTCACAGTCGTCCCATGTGACCGCCGTGACCACCTTCTGTGTGGGATGTGCCTCGGGACCTGCGGCAAAATTTAAATGGGTGGTTGGAAAAGAATGGCTGCTGAAGTGAACAAGTCATGCGAAACCGAGGAGAGCGAGCGTCTATAAATTCAGATTCACGCTGCGCGCAGTGAAATTGCAGCGGGACAAAGCAGACGTGAGTGCGTAAACATGGCCTGTTGAAATGAAGACCATCAAACACACACTCACGCACACACAGCCGCTCACACCTGCTCTCGGCTGTGACTTGGTCTCGCCGTGCTTCATGTGGCCTGTAGTGGTCTGTTGAGGAATGCAGAACTGAACCACAAATGGACCAGACACACAGCCAGATGACATAAAACTCAATTTGCTGGTTCCTGCTCTCTCTCCCTTTCTCTGTCTCTCTTCTTCTCTTCAGCCTCTGGAGATTCATTCTCTCAGCGTCCTGTTGCCATTCAAACTTCCAGACACTCTCCCTTGCACTTTGCTTTGTTTAGTACACTTACTCATCCCATGTCTATGCATGTTTACCTGTTCTTAACATTTACAATTTCTTACTTAGAGGGGGCATATTATGGAAATATCACTTTTTGAAGGCTTGAACATATATGTATTTGGGTGTTTGTCTTGCCTTGTCGGCCCCTAAAATGTGAGAATTGACAAAAAAAATCTCTAATTTGCAGGCTCCCTAGGTAGTTTTATGAGCTGTTCCCTCAGTTGTCTTCCAGTGATGTAACTAGCTTTCGAATTTGCATAACGTCATCCCTACCTGGTACCAGTAGAAGAGGTGGGGTGAAGTGAGCAGTGGCTGATTTGCATTTAAAGGGACAGGCATTGAAACCAGCCGTTCTGAACAGGGCTGTTTTGAGAGGATGAAAAGAGCTGTGATGTTTGATCCTTGGGGTATTTTGATCAAAGCATGTCACAGACATGTCTTTAAGACACCTGGGGACTATTTTGATTTGTGGAAAAGGGGGCATAATATGTCTGCTTTAATGGCTAAATAGGATTTGTCAATTACTTTTTAACCAGTACATTGTAAGAATTAGTTTTGTTGAGTCACTTCATTGTTTTCTGTATTGTTTGGCGCAAATTGGCAGCCATGCTTCTATCAGTCTGCCCCAGGGCAGCTGTGGCTACAGACATAGCTTACCACCACCGTTGTGAATGTGTTATGAATGAATGAAAAATGGTTTGTGTAAAAGTGCCTTGGGTACCATGAAAAGTGCTATATAAATCCAAGCCATTATTATTATTATTAATATTGTTTAGCACCTCCAGGAATCCTGCAGAGACATGCCCCAACTGTCTGCACCACGCACTAGCTGATGGTACTCCCCAACACAGCTGCCACCTGTGGAGAGATCTGACGTTCCCCATTGGCTGAGGAGGAGGAGACGAGGAATAGGCGAGGAGATTCTACAAACCTGTTCCCCACTCGACTTATCATGGAGAATGTGAGATCTCTCCTCAATAAGATGGATGAGTTAAGGGCACTGACCTGGCACCAGAGGGAAAAATGAGAATGCAGCATTGCTCTGTGCTCTCCTTCCTGTCTTCTACTCTTTTTACATTCACTTATCATATAACCAGAGACAATGAAGTATTGGATTTATTTTGTGCTAGTAAAATAGTAAAATGCATAAAACTCATCACATCTGCTCCTACAGGGAGGATCTGATAACAACCTGGTGCATCCCCTGCCAATGCTCATAAGGACACACTGTATAACCAACTGTTAGTTATAGGTATATTCACTGACTTTTTTATGGTGGAAGAAAATTCTTTCAGACTCTATGTGATATAAAGCCAGAAATTCACTGGATGCATGACATGTACATGGCTGCTGCAGTCTTACGGTTTACATTTCAGTGCACATGCTAATGGGGTAGAGCGGACATGTGGCTGCACTGTGTGAACTAGAGATTGGCCATTCCCACATACAGGGAAAAGACATGTTAATAGTAACATTACATTATCCTGCGTTAATATCCTACCAGACATGTTACATAAAACTGACACCTTCCACTATAGTTTCAATGTCTAGGCTGAATCTGAACATGGAAACTTACAGATATACTTTAAACCACAGCTGCATGTGGAGGCAGTGGCACTTTACTTGCATGCTCTGTCGTAAATGAATAAGAAATTAATTTATAATGGAAAGAAATCCAACTTTACAGTGACTTTCAAACTCTCTGCACAGAAACAGAGCAGCAGCGGCAGACACACAGCGCATGCACATGCACTAGTCTGCAGAAGGTCAGCTGCCATGCAAATTCAACATGCAGCATTGGCAGCGTCTTCCTGACGTAAGGATTTTAATGATCAACTCTAATGGAGGTGTGAAGCAACTCAATACACTTACACAACATTATAAATTTGTATGTCACACTGATAAACTGCAGTTGAGAATATGTAAATACCAAATCCTCTAGATTAATGTGGCCACTAGTTTTCCCACTTTTCAGGAATATAATTGTCTTGTATTCAGGGTTATATGGTGCTTTCCTCTTACCACCATTTCTTCCTATCCCTGCTTCTCTCCTCATCTTCATCTCAGGTGGCTTTAACTCTGCAAATACTCATTAAGAATTTTGCACTGCCAACCGCTCCCCCAGACCCAGCAGCCAGGACAAACCTTGAGTGTGAAAGCTCTCATTTATCACCGGGCACCGCAGGGCAATCGGCCCAGCCGAGCTGTAGACAAGGGCGGAGCAAGGTAAGGGTTGGTTACAGTATAGGAAAGAGGGCAGGAAAAGGGGGAAGAAAGGGTGGAGGAAACTCAGATGCAAAGCAAGGAGCCAAGCGAAGTAGGATGGGATGGTGGGGTGAGCTGGTGTGAGCATGGGGCAATGAGAAGAGTAACTTTGGAGTCGGGAGGAGATAGGAGGAGGGAAAGTGGGCAGAGGGGGAGGATAGATGGATGCTGAGTAGCTGTGTGTGGTGTTAAGGGGAAAAAAATCAGGAAAGGGCGGGTAATTGGCCGCGTTCGCTCAAACATTAGCAGAGTGCAATACAACTGCTTCACTAGTGAGAATATGTTGCATCTCCTCATCATTGCTCTGTACAGTTTACTCTGCAGCATGATTTTGCTGCCTCTGGATGCATCAGCAGAACCTGGAGAGCATTATAATGAATCAGGAAGCTGAACTGAATTTACAAGCAACTGTTACATAAACCAGCTTATGACTGATCAGTGTCAGAGCCCAACTGCAGGGATCTGAGTAAGAAAACCATTAAGAACAACAACAAAAAAAATGTTCAGTCTACAGTTGAATAAGATTCCAAAACCATTAAGTTGATTTTTTTTAACAATACAAAAACAGTATAATGCAAAAGGGTCTGCAAACACAACACATCCATGCCAGTAAAATCATTAAGTTAACAAGAAGAATTGAATTGTACTTGATATTTGATTTGCTTTGATACTGTATGTATATGATCTGAAGGGGATTTAGAGACAATATCAAATAGCATTGTGGTAAATTTAGAATCCAGTCAGTTTTGAGCCTGAAACTACTCCAATATTAACACATGAAACTCATGAAACATTTACTCATGCCACATGCAGGATAATCCATGGCTCAGGTGTTCATTGATTCAGCTAAATACTGTATCAATAAGTATAAACCATGTTTGCAATAATGATAACAATAAATAATGAAAAACATTTGTCCCTCTCAGAACCAATTTCACAAAACATAAAATACAAAAAAATAATAATAATAATGCAGCACTTAAATCAAATAACAATCACAGTTAAAGTACCACAGTAGGTTTAAAGTTTCAAACATTTGAAATAGTGCAATTTCTAAAAAAGCCAAACTGTCTGTTAGTGCAAATGATGATTATATAGTGAGCTCTGCAGCTAATTTTGATGGGGATGCTGCTTGACAGACAGTTAACATAGATTATAGGATAGGTTGTTACTCCTCAGCACAACCTAGGCCTCATTAAAGAGCATCATGTTATGTGGTTGGGTTTGTTTGCCCTGTAGTTTACACACTAAACACAGTTGCCAGGCGGTAAATGTTTCTAAAATGCAGATCAATACTTCACAGTGGAATAAATGAATTCTCATGGGAATTATGGTTGGGAGCTGTGCCACTGACGTAGAACTGGTCTTTGAGAAATGTAGGCCTGGACGTGTGTCGGCTCTCGCTCCCTCTGCCATACGATTGCAGGTCAAAGTAGGGAAAAGTGAAACAGAATTTAAGACATCACACTAATTTTTCATGCATTCCTATCACACAGTTAGTATAATATTTATTTCCTTCGTGTTCTCCATTGACGTTGACATTGCTCATTTAACATTTCCACCAGCAGACTCTCTGCAGACAGACTGGGCTCCAGAAGCACAACTTGTTTTATGAAATTACCCAGCAAATGGTCCATACAAACCCAGGACTAGTTGTGGTTTTTCTCTGCATTTGGTTGCTTTTTTTTTTTTCTACTGGATGTCCATGTGTTATTGAGCAGAATTTTCCAGCTTTCCCACCCCAGCTGAATAGCCTGCCATAATAAGACTAAAATACATAAATGAAAGCACTTTTGCCATCAATATCTATGTTTACGTTGCCTTTTTAAACCGACTTTGACACCTTTCATGACCATGGGTAGGAAACTTCAAGGGAAAACTGGCAATTGTGTTAATCACTGATCTATTTAGGCTCAAATTTGTCGACAAAATCAATACAGGAATAAAAATGTAACGGCTTCCATAGTTTCACACTGTGTTTCCTCGCATACTTACAAACAAAATGAAGTAAACCTTTAAAACAGGAAAAGGGTCGGGGATGAAATGAACACTATTATTGCAGGAAATTGCAAAGCATGCAAATAGTGCATGAAGGTCAGACAGGAAAATGTTGGTTGGTGTTTTTCAGTATTGCAATTTAAATCTTATTCAGACTGTCAAGTCCATTTAATAGAAAGTCACACTTTGCCACAGAGTTAACCACCGGGAAAACAGTCAATCTGTATTCCTTTTTTCTCATTCAAGTGTAGTTATTAGCATAGTTGGTACAAAAGGAAAATACATAGTTTCCTGTCTTTTTAGCGCCCATTTATTATATAGTAACTGCACACATTAAATATTTCAACGTAGGGTACATTGTACATGTATAGGTTAATTTGTTAAACAGAATTTGAGTTCATTTGGCCAGTATTAGGAAGAAGTAAGGACACATCTGAGCTCAGGTCTTCATTTTAAAAGGTCACAAGTCACTGACCTTTGACCTCCTTACTGTATGTGTTGCCAATTGGAAAAAAATGAAAGAAAAAAACGTCTTTACTCTACAGTTCCACTCATTACAAGTCCTCCTCATGCGTTAAATAAGAGTGAAGATACTTTGAAATCCCAGGAGGGAAAATTGGGCAAGCGCTCGTACAAAAGCTGCCACTGTACTCGGTAACTGTGTCACTATTACTTCACACATCCGCTCCGGTCAAAGTGATGTTTTGGGGACATTTTGGGACATATGAAGTAGGTCACTCATTGGACAGCATCCGGGATGATGACACTGTGTAGTCAGTTGACCCATGTGTCAGACCAGAGCTGCCTCTGATCTTCATATATTTCCATCACTGGGATTACACACAGTCTACAAAAACTCATCTGACCCATGGAAGCAATAAAGTACTTAAAAGTCAACATTCAGTATCATTTCTTCTTTAGTTTTTTTTTTCTCTACTGAAAATATTACTTAATTATTTTTACATAAAGATGATGGGATTAGCTTTATTCAAACTGTCCATGTTATGTCTTGTTTCACTGGGTTTTGTCTAAACTAATTAGTTGTGAATTACCCCGCTGACATGTTTAGCTGAACTGCATTTTAGTGACAATTTTTGTGTTGCTATTTGTAAAGGGTGTAGTTTGGTAACTAAGTAGCTCCAATGGTCGTCATGCCAGAGGAAATTACACAACTGTTTATGAATTCGGAAAATGCTTCTTTCTTGCTCCATACTCCACATTGCAGTAGTTTGTTCCAACGAATTCCATTAACATGTTCCTGTAAGTTGCATTTACATGTATTAGTACAGTGTACAGTAATTGACTATCTATCTAAGCGCGGAATGGGATTCGGTCCGTTATCAGTCTCTGCTGTTTGAAGTAAAAACTGTGACTATCTGAGAGTCACTGGATATTAACACTAATCCTTCAGTTGAATCTGGCTCCCGGTGTCTTTTCCTTTTAATCTCAGCAGTAAAGCTTACCCTTGTTTAGATAATAGCAGAGATTCCGACCACAACTTGGTAAACTTTTGGGGAAATGTGGAGAAACGCTCCATTGCACTTCAATCAGGATGGGAAATTTGAAACACATGAAAAGCTAAACTTTAGTCATTTCTCAATAATCTGCGGCCGGGGCGTCCCTGCATGGACCCACACACTCGCCTGTACACTCAGTGCTTCTGCTTACCTTTTAGGTCACACTTTAATATTTTAAGAGGGAAAACCCTGCCACGGTGCAGAATTTAATGTGATGAGTTATTATTGTTGATTTAATTTCTTTCCAAGCCTTATTAATACTCCTTGGACAGGTACAAGCTACTCCTTTGGCAAATCTACTTTATGCGGCTGCATTCTTTGAGGCATGTTCTAGAAAAATCTCCTGCACATGTTACAAAGACCTGACTGAATCCATGGCTCAGCCCACACACTTTTTCCAGTGGTTTTTGGCCTTGGCAGACCTCTACCCACTCCAGCTACATGCCAGCGTCCAGACTCTGTCTAACATGAGAAGGTGATGTGCATAATTTGTTATATATGTATTGCTTAAAATCTGAAATATAAACACGGCAACAACGACAAGCCCGCTGCCCTCAAAACCACTAAGAATAACAGTTCAGTTTAAGCGTTCTGGCTGCTCGCATCTGATTAGGACTTTTTGAATTTTTCTCTTTTACTCCATCTCTTCTTTTTTCATGTCAAAATGGCTGAAGGCTTTCCATAAACACCTTTGAAAAATGCAAGGAAAATGAGACTGTGGGTATAGAAGACGCAGTTAGTATAATGAAAGCATGTTGTGGGAAATCAGAGCTCTGCTATAGGCTATCAAGACCCAGAGTAGTTAAATGGTCCCACTACACCACATTAAAAAAAAATCATTTTTGGATTTATTTTTCTCCTCTTCATGTTTCCTAATAAATTCTGACTTTTTATTTTAATGTGAACCAATAGATGGGTAGAAAGACTCATGTTTCCCCCGCCCTCTCCCGTGTCAAGTGTGTCAAGTATGACTTCACGGTACATTGACGTTTAGAGGGAAGGGTCGTGGACTTCAGTCTAGACCCCCTCTTCACCCCTCCGTCTAAATCCGATGCTCGATTAGCGTTCGATTTTGTGGGATTTTCAGTCGCGGTGCAGATCTGACCGAAAGAATAACCCAAATACCTCAACGTCTGCTCCTGGTCCCTGTAAAAACATAGTTAGAGTGAGGAGATGTACGGTGTGGTCGTTGCACCGTGCGCAGACACACTCTGTAATTGGAAGGATCAGTGGAAAGGGGAATTTGAGACAAGCCAGAGCAATTTGGGGGGATGACAAGATATTGTGAGGAGCTGAAGAGTGGAGGGCAGCAGGTGAGAATGATTTGTTGGAGTTCTGCTTGTCATCCTGCCTCTGCCTTATACCTGCATTACACACACACACACACAAACTCAGACGCAGGGACAGTTTTTGCGGTTTCATTTAGATATTTACAGAGGCCTGAAAATAAGAAGCATACTTCCTTAGTGATTGCCATGGTTACAATAATAAGCACACCAATTGACTTCCCCTTTTTCTCCAATGTCAACAGTTGAACTTTCAGTTTGGTGCACTTAAGTTCAGTTGAATTGACTCATAATGAACTCATTTAACTAACTATTCAGTAATAGTTCATTTCATTTAAAACGTCAAGGCATAAGTTTATGTTGCCTCCAGAAAACTTTTACTGTTGATGTGAGTTTAGAGAACTGTCCATGGTGACAGCAGAGCAGAGTGCACACAATGGAAGCAGTGACCAAGATACATGACTTTATTGTTAAATGTAATATATACAGTATATTATATATATATATGTTATTAACATCACAAAGATCAGTTTAGACAGAGGGACACACGGAGCTGAAGCGTCTGAAAATGTAAAAAAAAAAAAAAAGAAAAACACCAAAGACTTGAATTGCTGTGTGTAATCAGTTGAACACACAACAGTAGTGAACTTTTCTATATTTACAGCCCATTTTGTTATGATACATAACAAACTGTTAAAATTGTGAAATGGACAAGTGTGATCTTGCAGTGTGTTTGTCTAGCATTAAGTGTAACAGTTTAAAGAGACCCCGAGGAGTTTGCTTTTGGTTATAAAACAGTCTCATATTAGTGCGGATGAATCTACATTCACTTGAATCACTTATTAATGGGTCAATCTTCGATAAATATATCGTTTTGTTATTTAGATTGTTATTTAGTGGTCGACTCGCCCAGCATTTCCTAGTTTTGGTTTCCCAGACAGCGGGTCATGGGAATAACGCAGCCGGATCGCTGTTTATGGTCGGAACTATGGTATCTGATCGTCTTCGAACCTCCCACTTTCATTCTTGATTAATGAAAACATTCTTGGCAAATGTTTTCGCTTTCGTCCGTCTTGCGCGCAGAGGCTCATGGGAAATGTAGTGTTAACACAATTTGCTTTCCGAAACTCCTCGTAGTCCCTTTAACTACATTTAGATTTGTTGCATGTCTCAGATCCCGCCTCTCTCCCATGCCATGCAATCAGTTAATTCCCTCCTCGTTTTTGACTCTGCCTCACTTTTGGATGAAGCTGATGAACTTCCTTTGCAACTTACCTGCCTCCTTGCTGTACTTTTTGGGTTCTCCTCTACCATCACCAGTGAACTGTATAATCAGCATGGCTTTTCTAGATTTTAGATACAAGCCAGACAAACTGAAATGCAACACAACATCTGTGTCATGAAAGTAGAAACAAGCGCTACATTAGTATGTGTCAATATAAAATGTCAACCTCTTATGACTCAATTTAAAGAAAACACACACACACAGTGGCTGCCAATGTCTGTTCACGGTAGCGCTCATGCATTACTGGGACATGGGAGCATGGATACAGGGAGAGACATGCAGGCTCACCTGCAGTAGCTCACCTCACCCTAGTTCCTGCATCCCTCCTTCCTGTCTCCTCGTCGCCATGTCAACAGACCAAACAGGGCTACAGCACAGTGCCGCCAAACAAGCTTCGGCTCTATGATATCATACCGGATTTCTTAAGTTGAAGGAGGCTGTTTCCAACAAGCCTGGAGGATCAAATATCAGCTTTGACTAATTGGGTCAAGATTATACTGAGAATTGACCTTTTTGGCATTTGAAAACAGATAATTAGATATTATATATAGCTTTTAGTTTACTAGAAATATATGCCTTTATATTTGTTTTCTGCACTACATTGAGATGGGAGTGCATTTTTAGCTATGGTCATTTTGTAATTGTTCCAGTGTAAACATGCACCGCCCTCCTAAAACAAAATTAGTAGAGCGCTGCTTGTACTACAGTGCTGGCTGCATTATATTCAAATAAACTGTAAATTAACTGTACATGGAACTACACCGAAACTCTAATGACTATATCTGCAATCACTTTGTTGGAGCAATTATCACTTGTTTCGGCTGTCAAATATTTCACTCTGGGAAAACAACACTATTCTTCCAGCGACGCACACACGCGGAGACATACACATACACATGTTGAGCAGTGCGGTGGTGTTCCCCTGCTTGCTGGAGCCCTCCTTGTGAACCCTGAGCCACTGGTGAGGGAGATGTAATGGAGTTGATGTTGGCAGGCCATCACACAGGAACTCAGAGAGCTCTCTGTCTGCAATCATGGATCGTCCAGCTGCAGCAGACAGCAGCGCTGCAGTTAAAGACATCCTTTATCAAGTGTTAGCTCTGCTCAAATGCACGGGCAGAAAACTCCTCAGCAGTGTTAAAAAAAAAGGTAAATGAATGAGTAAATACAACATTTATATCTTTGAGTGCTGCACAATAATTATTGGATCAGACACTAAAAACATTCTTTCATTTTCTGTTTTGTTTTTTCTTATTTATCACAAATAAAATTTTGTTTTTTTTCCCATCTTGGTGAGCTATTAAATCGTGACCCCCCCCCACACACACACACACACACACACACACACCCCACTGCCCTGCAGATTGCAGACTTTTTTCTCTGCATTTATATGCTCCTCCTGATACCATATGAAATTATGTATTTTTATACGATTTTTATCAATATTTTTGGCTGGACCGCACCAGCAGGACCAGCACTGCAGTATAACTGTGAATTTCCCTGACTAGCTCAATGACGGACTGACTGAGTGATGGTATGTCCACCAGTTCTCAGCCAAGCGCCAAGCCACAGTCTCGGGAACAGCAGAGAAGCAGAAGAGCGCTTACGATACACTGTGCAAATAAACTACTTATCACTATTGTTCCTTTAATTTGAAGCATTTTGACATTGTTTAAAGAAAATACTCTAAAGTATTGTTATTGCAACATGGCCAGCATTAAAATGAACAGATATTCATTGTTCTCATGAAGAAACGTTTTGAGTTCAGCATCAAATTTCGTTCCTTTATCCACCAAGAGCTGTCTCCAGAGTTGGAGAACGATGCAATGTTAGATCTTGTTAACATATTTTTTATTTATTTCTTTCTGTCACTTTCTTGTTCACTTTCTAATAGAAAGTAATTAACATATTACATACAACCTCTTGTCTTGTAAATCCAAAAGCATAGCGAAACCTTCAAATAATATATTTGTAGATGAGGTTAGTGTTCACTGCTTCCTTCTATCTAAGAGCAAATAATAAACATTCCTGGGTAACACTTTATAATATGTACACACCATTAAGCATTAGTTAAGCATTGCATACTGAATTCATCATTTATAACACATGAATACTCATTAGTATGTAGTTTATAAACACAGTTAAAGGGACAACGAGGAGTTTTGGAAAGCAAAGTGTTTTCACACTACATTTCCCATGAGCCTCTGCGCACATGGTGAAATTCTTGGACCGGCGCAAGACGGACGTCTTGCCAAGAATGTTTTCATTCATCAAGAATAAAAGTCTGAGGTTCGAAGACGATCAGATCGTCGTGGTTCCGACCATAAACGGCGATTCGGCAGCATTACTCACCGGACAGCGTCCATGAAATCGGCTCGCCCAGCATTTCCATCACTAATAATAATAACAAAATAACAATAGAGACAAAACGATATACTATGTATCGAAAATGAACTCATTAACAAGTGTGGGTAACGTAGATTCATCCACATTAATATGAGACTTTTTTATAACCAAATACAAACTCCTCGTTGTCCCTTTAAAAATGTTTTATTCATAGGGTTAGGGTTAAGCACTCACTGTATTTATAAACTACATACTAATGAGTATTTATGCTTTATAAATGAATAATTCAGTAATAATTCAATATTTATTAATGCTTAACTAATGCTTAATTGTGTGTACTTATTATAAAGTGTTACCACATTCCCCTATTGCAAGCACACAACTTAGTGCTAAATGTTCAGACTGCATTAACATTTCTCACTGAGATCATGTTTGTACAGAAACAAGGCCTTATAACACGATCTTTCATGTCGAGTGTTTGTCTAACCCATGTCCAGCCATCTGTCAATGTGATGAGATGCATGTTGCAGCCCACAATAATTAATTGTCTCACAGCGTAGTTTTATGTTTCAAAGTATAACCACTTACCTGTTACATGAATATCTGCTGATGTGTTTCAGGTAGCAATATTTTTCCAAAATGGATGTAAAAAGCTTGCTGAGCGTGAGTGCCAAGTGAGCTGCACAGCAACTCCTATTCATAGAGAGTCCAGGAGAGCCCATTGATAAAAAACAGGCTGTATTGAAGCGTGAGCGAGTGGAGGCGGATAAAGGGGAAGCAATGAGGTCACTGAAAATGATTAAAGGGCATTTGATTTTTTCTTTTTTTCTTACCAAACAATTTATATTCATTTAGAACAAACAAAGCATCATTACGTAAAGGTCATCTTCCAGTTCCTTATAGATGTTCCATATATGAAATACTATGACAGATTATTAAAAATATCCTGATTTACATTGCTCCTTAAAAATGAAAGTTCTGTGTAGTTGCTAAGCATTTTCATATATACTATACACATATGGTGCCAAAGGTGTGAAACACATCCATTAAAACAGTGCATGTTATTCCAGTCCCTCACTGCCTTAAGTTGGATAGCATCAACATCCACAGAAAAACAATAATATGCCTGGAAATTAAACAAACTAGCAAAACTTTTATTGCACGCAAACATTTTGATATTACCTTACCCCTCAGAAAAGCAGCCTATTCAACTCAGCTCCCAGCTGACTCCTCAATGGCACTCGGCGTGTGTTTGTGTGTACGTATGTGCGTGCGCTGTGCTCTACATGGTGAAAAGCAGGACTGTTGATCTTGGTGTAAGATGCCAAACAGTTCTATAAAGGGACTTTTGAGGGTCTTACTGGGCACCGTGCCAGTCTGTCTGTGCCCTTGGGATGCCAAATTGTGCGTGTGTGCGCCAGAGTGTGTGAGTCTGTTTGTGTGCCCTTGGGATGGCGGAGAATGAGGGAAACGGGAGAGATTGAACATCACTCTGAATTAATTATACTGCAGTGAATTTTTCCTGGTTACTTTTTAAAATGTGCCCGTCTCACTGACAAAGTGAGATGGAAAAATTTGACAGAGCAGATAAGACACAGCAAAGGGGCGCAGACCTGATTCAAACCAAAGAATGAGTTATGACATCTGAGCTACACTGGTACATGATTAAAGATAGAGTATAATTATCGTCTGTCAAACAGCCTCTGTCTCACCCAAAATCGATAATTTGCCAATTTTCTACTCACCATCATGCCAAGGAAGGGTTTGGAGAACTTTCGGAGCAATCAAAACGCTTTTGGAGTTCCAGTGGGGGTCCGGCTGGCAACGGATTTTCATATAATGGCAGCGGATAGAGTTCACTTTTGAATTGTCCAAAACACACACTATGAAACATCCAAATACCTCCATACTGCTTGTCCGTACTGACCAAGTGTCCAGAAGCTGCAACATGAAAAAGTTGTTCGGAAAAAATGTAGCCTTGTTGTAGCAGTAGCTCCCAGTGGCTGCATGAGATGCGCAAGATTTGCTGCGAGATGTTCTTCCATGTCATACATTTAATGGTTTACAACGACGAACAAACATCTCGCAGCAAATCTTGTGCATGTGCACAAACATCAACAGAGCCACTGGCAGCTACTACTAGTTTAGTTTAGTTTAGTTTAGTAAACTTTATTGTCAATCACACTATGTAACTGTCAATTACACAGGGGATCAAAATTACGTTTCCCCAAACTCCAAATGTGCAATTAAAGATTTCAACATACATTTACCACACATACATGACATAAAAGTGGACTCAGACATCAATGATAATAAACTGGGAGCTACTACAACACAGCAGCCACGGCCACAGTATTGAAGACTTTTGAAGTGAAGTACCATCAGTCAGTCAGCCAGTTAGTCAGGGACATTCATGATTGTATGACTGCTGTTGTAGTCTGGCTATACAACAGCTTCATAGTTATAGTTGTCAGGACATCCAATGGCAAATGACAATAAGGACTTAGAGCTAATCCTGTCATTTTCTGAAATGTAAATAAACACAGGATGACAAAACAGAGCTCAACTGAGATCACTGTTGAACTCACTTCCAATCTATGGCTACAGTACATGGTCCCGCTGTATTGGAAAAGTTTATATATAGTTATAGTATTTGGAGTTGCTATGCCATGGTGGTTCTAACATAACAAACTTGATAGCATGATTCATTTTACATTTGAAAGACAGTCGGAAGAAAGTTGATCTAATCTTCAGTGTCCACCCAAACAAGACACATGGAGACCAAGACCAAGTCCAAGTATTTGAGACTAAAGCCTAGTAGCCCAGCTCAAACCTGCTAGCAGGCTAATGAACTTGTGAACCATGGAGCTTGAGCAACTCCCTAAACAAGGCGGTGTTTGAGCGGAACTGACGGTGACGTGCTTCACCTTCACTTAGCTTAACGGACACTTGACTGAGTCCCCAGGGTCAGCTGTGAGGAAGGGGGTCAGTGTTTACCAGTGTTTGCCCGTCACTCTGCACGGCTCCTGCAGGTTCCCCCTTCACTCTCATCTCCCAGAATGGCTCGCTTAGCCAAACAGCCCGGGCCCTACAGCTCGGGTTGTTGATGTTTACTCTGTCAGGACCCTGCCTCCAGTCCATGGCAACGCAGATACCATTTTGGAGATTGGGGGAAAAATATTTTCCCAAGCGGGCTGAGTCAGGGCAAAATAAACAGTTCGGTTTAGGGGTACACACGGCATCGAAAGAATCCCACCTCAGTCAAGGAAAATGGTCATTTTTCTTTACTGAGAAGGGAAGGAAAGGAGGTAAAGAAAAGTTTTCTTTAAAAAAAACAGATACATTGAAATAGCAAAAAGGGAAAAAAAAGAGTAAATACAGATCTCAATGGAATCATGGAGCTGTGCTGAAACAATGATTATATATGTAACCTATAAATCTAAACTCCTAACAATCCAGTAGGTTTACACTTAGACTTAGAGATACTTTATTGATCCCAAAGGAAATTTAAGTATCCAGTAGTGCAAACAACATATAATATAAGGGCAGAAAAGAGCAATATAACAGAAAAGTAAGACAATATACACTATGTACATCCATATGAAACTGTATGTTGTGAATAAAATACTAAAATAGAATAAATAGAGGGGGAAAAAATGTAGCTGTGCAAAGAGTTGTTTGTCATTGGGCATTGTCATAGGCAGTGTTGTGCAGTCTTATAGCCAGGGGGACAAAAGAGTCCTTAAGTCTGTCTGTGCAGCAGAAACCTGTCAGAAACACACTCCTCTGCCTGGTGAATGTGTTGTGTACGGGTGGTATGGTGGGTGTTGTCCAGGATGGAGAGAAGTTTCTCCAGGGTCTTCCTGTAGAAACATAAAACTGAACATAAAAGTTGTTGGTATAAATATATCCAAAGAAACAGTTTAAGGAAAAAAGAAACCTAATTTGATTTCAAAATAATTAGAACATTGATACCACTTGCATGTCTCTGCATTCACTATGGCCTATTATCTTAAATTCAGTCTTAAAATTAATGTTATGGAGAGACAATTAGCCATCAATGTTTCAACATTTTTTTCTATTATGTGTCATTCTCTTAGAAATATTAAGGAAACTAATCTTTTGTGATGTTGGAGGGAGTTTACTTGACAAACCAGCTAGATGTTCCCAGATTGTTATTCTACACTTAACCCAGAGACATACAAGTAGCATCAGTCCTCTCATCCAACTCTTGGAAATAACTGTATGTTTCAAAATGTAATAAATGGTCTCCAATTCTTGTAAAGGATGGCTGCTTAAGCTACAAATGGCCTCCAAGTCCCTGATGGCAATTTCCCAGTCCAGTTTAGGCAGGAAGCTTTAGTTTGCTCATTTTGTTAAAATGTATTAATGGATCCTCAATTGGAAAAACATGTAACAAAATAAGTTCAATATAGGATTCAGGTCCGGGAATGAGTGAAAGAGACTGGGAACAGGTCACAAAGCAAACACCTCAGGGGTTGAGGTCGCAGGTTCACAGGCATTAATCACAGCTGTCCGGTTAATGGTGACAGCAGCACTTGAGGCCAGGTTTGATCAGCAGAATCACATGTGACTGTTGTCCCGGGGAAGTTGTCTCCCTCAATAACGACCGCTAAATGGGCTCTGTAGGATGAGCTGTCTCTCTCTCTCTCTCACACACATACACACATACTTTCACTCACACTTTTATTGAGGAAAACGCCTCGATGTGTGTCCATTAAATTTTAAGGATAATTCCAATTTGTTGTAAGACTTAAGAAGGACATTTTATTCCTGACCTTGAATACAGCCATGCAAATAAATCCACTACTGTAACTTTTTCTGCACTTTGACAACTGAGAGTCTCCATCCACTCACAAAATCTCAAAATATTTTTTCTAGTTGAGCAGCTGTAAGTAAAGACAACATGGTCAACAATGCTTGGAACAACTGTGGGTGTCATAGCATAGGTGCTCCACTCCATCTGATCCATTTGGGCACTTAGTGTAGTTGTGTATTTATTTATTAATTTTATGTTATAATGTTTTACTGGAAACAGCTGCCTAAATCTGGGAACCGCAGTATTTGATTCATTGTTTGTGATCCATTCTATTTGAATCATTGCTACTACAGAACCAATAATTACATCATCCTCAGTAATGACATCTCATCACATCTCAACATGAGAGAAAACAGTTGATCTGTCTGAGATAATCTCCTCTGAGCCGATAAAATATAGTATTGAAGTCACAAACCATGATGTTGTGTGTTTGGCTATGGATTCCCCCTCTGTTGCTCACTTTTGTCATGACGCTCTCTGAGCTCTGTGAAACAGGTTAGGATCGGATCTGTTTTTAGTATTCTCTCCTCTGCACCTCAGCACAGGATTCACTTTCCCTGTGACATCTTCTCCTTCTGTTGGCTGCAACACCGTGTCTGCATGGTGTCTGCAACCTTCATCTGGTATCTCCCCAGAGTCCCATTCACTCCTCTGTCCTTCTTCTCTCTCTTCTCTTCTCCTTGTCTCCCTCCTCTCTCTTCCTTTTGACTAATCCTAACCCAAAGTCCAAAATCTCCCCGCCTAACATCTCAGCTCTGAGGTGTTACCCCCATCTTCCAGTCCTTACCCTGCAGAGATCCTGCTCCTCTCTTCTTCACCCTGTCGGTGATTGTTGTCCATGCCGTTTTCAGAAAGAAGGGATTTGGTCAAATAATATTCCTAGTCTCCTGACTCCTTTCCGTCTCTACCCTTGAGTAGTTAGAACCCCTCAATCCAAGAACAATTGGCCGCCGTGACAAAAGCAGAAGGAGGGAAAATGAAAGAAAATAAATTGATGATGGAAAGATAACACACTTTGCAGACGTGGAGGTGGGGAGAAGATCAGCGAAGGGTTATAATGGCAGAAATAAATCATGCCGTGCTTGTTCGTGTCAGCCGGCTGTTTAAATTCTAGTCTCTTTATATAAAGCTTGAAGAAAAAGCGTTCGCGTTCGTCCCGACTGTTAGTGACTGAGGGGTGATTGAGGGTGAAAAGGCGGTGTTGGGTTGCAGGTACAACGCTGCAGCTCATTTAATGAAGAAAAATAATGTTATCATACAAAAATAAGAAGCTCAAACTGTGTGGTAGGCTTTGACAAATGGCAGTGACAAATGTTCACAAAACAAAGGCAGTTGGCGATGACAAGATGACTTAGACCCTAGTAGAATGGTTTCCATCTTTTATATAGTCTGTGTTTCATTTATAGTTACAGACCCTTCAAGCTATTTTGCTTCAAACTCCATCCCAGTTCTTTTCAAGATCCACTCACATCCCCTCACAGTGTGAGGCTTTTTATTATTTTGTGGTAACAGGGACACATAAGAGAAATAAGGATAAAGGTTTCTGCTTTAAAAGTTTGCAATAGTTTATTTATACATGCTTAAAAATATATCAGGCTTAAAGTAACTCAGGCAGTGGAATTATTATTGAGAAAGTTTTAAGAGTAATAGGAAATATACTTAGTCCAGGTGCTCATTGTGTTTTTCATTGTTCCAGCGAGTACAATACTTCTTAAACAGTTTTACACATAGGATCCTCACACATATTAGACTGTGGTTCCCCACCTGATAGATAGGATTTTTGGGATTAGATGATTTAGTAAAGAAAGTGTTTAGAACCCAGGACCAAAATAGTCTATATATCCACTCTGTCACTTGTGGATGAAATGCAAGGGTATAATTCATGAGTCCACCCCTTTGGCTGGGAATCCTAAGGAACCCCCGCAAGGAGCCTTGGGGGTCTCCTGACTGCTGGACTAGTGAAAACATTAAATACATTAAATATTCTAGTGAAAACATGACTTGTATTGTAACTGTTCTTACCTTTAAATGTGAACATTTCACAATCAAATGAGATTTCTTCATAAAACATCTTTAAGATTGATGCACAATACCAACACAGGGAACCAAATTCATCAACAGACAATAACAAAACACAAAATCAACAATCAAGCAGACCAATGTAAAATGTTGATTCATCAGATTGTCTGCTTGCTGTTTATATAATGTCATTTTTCAGTGCTTCGTGCACCTCAAAGAATAACACAATCACTTCATGTGTTTAGGTCAGAGAATTATTTCAGCCCTTTAATAGACTGCTAGGGAGAAAAAGAAAAACTTCATTAGTACATTTGTACTGCTTGTATTTGTGCACAACAGCAAACGCGGTAATAAATCACCACTCAGACTTTCAGTGATCCGTAGTGTCTCTGTCCCCCTGCTGCTGCTAACTTTACACTCATATACCTTACCGTGGTATTCCTCCTACTTTGAAATTACCATGAAATGGCAGGTAATTTTTTATTACCTTCTTGCTAACAAGCCAAAACCTTGGCCTGCACGGCGGACCATTTGGAAGTTAAAAAACAGCCCATGATTAATGATCGCTGCGACATGTCTGAGTGAACCAAATGGAGTGTGCATGTAAACGCTCCCCTGCCAAAGCCTTCACCCTCACACTTATTGTAATCATTACAGGGAGAAAAAATTAGGGGGGGAACTGTAATGGGTTAATTACACCACAATCGGCGGGTGTAGAAATGCAGACCTTTTTAATTATCTCCCTCCATCATTCGACACATTTTTTTATTATTTTCTTTCTCTTTTTCGGCCCTCTGCTTTGACTGAGGTTCAGCGCCGTGAAGGAAAATAGGGGGATAATTGGGTTCATCCATCTCTCTCCCCCTCCGCTCCCCCCCAATGCTCGCACTACTTCTTCCTCTCTCTGCAGCTCTCACTCTCACAATTAGTTGTACCTCTCCCTTCTGTGTTTGTATCTAAATACTCTTGTTCTGTGTGGCAATTCATTCTTCTTCCACACATTAGACTCTCTCTACATTCATCATTTGTTCTGCTCCTGAATTTTTGTGATTTGGAATTAGATAATTAAATGAAACTGACCTGGCTGCTCGTTTTGATAGATTTGTTCCGCTATTTGCTTCCTGTGGTTACACATTGGTGCAGCATAGCTCATGTTTGTACAGGGATGCTTTGAAGCTTTGTTTCTTGCTGCCGTCTTTGTCACCACACCACACTGTCACCACCCCAACGGGGTGGAGCCTGAACTGAACACTGTAGCTTTAAATGTGAGACAATCTGAGACACCTGTCAATCAAGCAAATGAGACACCCATAATTACAGTTAACACGTGGGAGGGACTGCTGCTGCAGATCTTTTTTTTTTTTTTTACAAAGTTTACTTTTACTAACACTCATAATGTTCCTTAACATGGAAACAGAGGACCCCCACTTGCTAATGTAACAATTTTTGGTAACACTTTATTTGACGCCTATCTCTATAACGCATTATAACTTATATTTATAATGAGTTATAATGCAGTTATAGCACTGTATAACTATAGTTATAAACGCTCATAAATGATCATAATGCTTTATAACAATAATCATTACACACTATAAAGCATTTTATCATAAGGTCAGGTATTATGATGCGTTATAATTGTTAGTACTATTATGTGTTATACTTAGTATTATAAAGCCTTGTGTTTATAAACGTTTATAAGACAATTATAACACATTATAACTATATTTTAATGCATTATCCATGTGGGCATTGTCAGCGAGTTACTAACAATTATAACATATTATAATACCTGACCTTATATTTATAGTGTGTAATGATTATTGTTATTTTCATTATGATCATTTATGAGTGTTTATATCTATAGTTATACAGTGCTATAACTGCATTCTAACTCATTATAAGTATGGTTATAATGCGTTATAGAGATAGGCGTCAAATAAAGTGTTACCCAATTTTTCAGCGTAATTTTACAACCATTGATATTAATGCAACTTTAGAAATAATGGTGTAATGTACAACATAATCAATGCATTTCATTTAATCTATGGTGTTTGGTGATTTTATAATAGATAGATAATGTATTGTTTTACTCTCTACAACAAAGCCCAACTATGTACAAGAGTTAAAATTAGCAATAGCTATAAATTCACCATGCAACACATCAGTTTCATGCTCTGATGGATGGCGCTGAATACCTGCACTCATGAGCATGCAATGAGCCTTGGCCATTGTTGCTATGGAGCAGAACCAAGTTTGAGGTGTGAATTAGAACCGTAGCAAATTCAACACGCATCAGTGATTTGGTTGTGTTTCATCAAATTGCACCATGGGAGTTGTATGCAACTTTTAATAATGTTAAAGATGCAAAGGCTTTTGTGTCCTGCACCTCTTGCACTGAGGCTTCAAGCATGGATTAACTGCTGGAAGATGTTGCAATGTGTTCGATATCTACAGAATAAAGATGTGGGTGAAGCACTGAGTCCAGCAGAGCACAGTAGAGAGAGTTAGGAGTGGGAGGAGCAGAGTATTTCAAGATAGGGGAAGCTTTTCCCCCATAAATTGCATAGTAGCTTTAATTTCTGCATATGTTTTTGCATAGAAGCTTGTACCTCTGGGTTTTCACCCACTCTTCCCACTCACTCACCCCTACCTGCTGTGTTTTCCTGCTCTGTCATACAATCCAGCATTTCTTCCATTCCTCTCTCCAGTCATCCTCTCCTATTCCAGGGACAGGAGGGGGGGATTACCAGATCTGCGTAATGTGACATGAGACGTGTGGCCCCATGATGCCCCTGGAGATTGCTCACACTCCCCTATATGAATCGAACTCACACACACAGACTCAACGTCAAGAGTCTCCCAGAAATGATTTCTTGGTGCTTTGCAATCACACCAGTCTGACATTCACCCAAGCTTTTAATCTCTGCACATTAATGAAGTGTCCCGTCTAATTTCCTTATTCCTCTGATGATCAGGAAGGACAGAGAACGGTCAGAGGGAAAAATCACCAGAAGCAGCTCAATGTTAGCTGATAGACATTTAGGAGAGGGGACAGGGACTTCCCATTTACAGTCGCATGTGGGGGTATTTGTTCAGAATTGCCATATAAGAACTGCAAGGAGCAGTAAAGTATACAGCTCAAGTGCTATAGTGCTGTCAAATGCAAAAAAATGGACTTGAATGGGAGATTCCCAGAGAGCTCTTGGAATGAAGTCAAATCCATGAGATCTTTGTTATTACTTATTTCAGCTTGTGCTAAGGTTTGATTGTGGTGCTGAGTGGAAAGCTCCTGCATGTCTTCATTTGCTGAGTATCCACTCCCACTGTTACTGAAGTGGCTTTAATGTGCCTTTTTCACATTCAGACATGTCACAGTAAGAAAATCTATCTATCATCACTTACATGGAGACTTCAATTGAATGAAGCCATTATTAATGGTATTATTACAGCAACACGTCAAAATGTATGCAATGACAAAAGGGTATGCATTTGTATGCACTGTCAAAACACATTATAAGCTAATGGGAAAAATTGGAAAACAGTTAAGCTACCTCCAATAATATCATAACCATACCATTAGAATATTGAAAAACTAAAAAACATTAAGTCCTTTATGCTAAAAAGGCATTTAAACATCCTCTAGAAACTGTTATTGCATGCTGAACTTGTAGTGTTTCTTTATTTACTTGACTCCTTGTGCATGTTTTTGCAGGGCATGTATTTATGCATGATGTTACAGGTGTCTAGGTGGGTCTTTCAACCATCATTAGCTGCCTTTTGAAGTGTTGATAAAAAAGATCACCGAACATTTTCTTCTTGCTTCTGTTACAATGTACGGTAGAGAAGTTCACACTAGATTTATAATTTATTCCAATATAAAGTTTATTCATGAATCTAACCAATGCTATTTCTGCCTGTGGTGTCTAAATAATACACATTACTCAAAATTCCATTGTGTTTTAATCTCACTATTTTCAGAAATTACTTAGTAATTAGAGTAGCAGGGCCAATATGGGAGAGCAGGTGAAATGGCTGTAACATAAACAAAACATACAAATTAGGTAGTATGGCAGGTGACCCTTATTGATTTATCAAGTAAAAACAATTTTTTCTGGCATGAAATGCTTGGCAGGTGGGGGTCGGGGGGGCCTGGTAGTGTGTATCATCTTTTTATATATCAAGTGTGTGGGTCAGGGTGTGAGTTGGAGAACCAGCTTCAGCCTGCGCTGAGTAGCAGAAACCCACTCTTGTGCCCAACTCAGCAGAAGAAACACAATGAAAACATTCAGCTGTGCTCCTCAAGATTGTTTTTGGCCACAGAAGCCCTGTACGAGGAAACACAAGCCCACCTCTATACTAGTTTGTGTCTGCTGAAATGTATGGATTTTTTTTTTCCTGTCTGCGGTGGAACTTATGCAGCATGCCAAATATTATTTAATTAAAACTTCACTTTATTGGGCGCAATTTCAGCTAGTTTGTGTACCCAGATTGTGACGAGGAAAAGTAACTAATTATTGATACAGTATTTAATGTTTTAACAAGGTTTTGGCGCTGCTACTGTTAGCAATGGTGACGACAGTGGAAAATGAACCTGGACTCGACGTTTTTCAGTCTGCTAGGCCTTGTCCTGGGCAGCACTGTGGTCAGACCTCAGTCCATAGAAAGTGATGATTAGTTTGTCTTAGCTGACCGCTGACCAGAGGAATCCACAGGAGTTCCAGTAAGTGGGGCTTTAGACACTGAGGAGAAGATTAGTGTTTAATTTCACTGTGTAACCACCTGTCTATCTGCCTAAATATACTCTTTTTTTCTCTCTACCTGTCTCTCTCAGTCTGGGATTCTGCAGGGGCTTGAATCCAACAAGCAACTCTTGCACTGTTGAGATGTACCCTCTTTCATGTCTTACATTTTGCGGACCTTCAGAACCCAAAAATGGGTGTCCTAGGTCAGGAGAAGTCATCATACCTAATGCCATACTGTGTGCGACCCATCAGTGTGAATAGTAGTCCAACTGTAGTGGTCTGTATTCATTTACACCTAGCATTAACATGTGTTTCCCCTTGAATGTTAATAGCAGGTGTGAATGAAATTTCAGCAGCAGTGATTTCAGTCACTCATCATGTTGCTTTCCCATTAAAATATTATTGTGCTTTTGCTGCCTGATTTTCTGTTGCAAATACGTATTTGCTTTCGCTCTCAAGAGAATGTAGCCTTAAACTGGTTCAGGTTCATCTAATAGATGTTTTTCTGTCAATGGTTGGCTCAGTTTCATCCCCACAAAACTTACTGTATGGCATCCCACAGGGTTCATATCTGGGTTCTGTTTGGTTTTCCATCTATGCTCTCTCTCTCTCAGTGACATCATCTGCAAATATAATGTTCACTGCTATGCTGATGACACACTTCCCTATCTCTCAATCGGGCCCGATGATCGGTCCAACATATCAACCCTCTGCAAGTGCCTTGTGGAAATAAAATACTGGATGTGAGGCAACGTCTTCAAATTAATACAAAATGAGGTCATTGTATCGACTGCCTGGCTGCCTCTTCATTTTAGGATTGATTTTTAACATTCTCACTACTTTTGAGGCTGGGCTTGGGGTCTCCCCTATTTTTCAGAGATTTTATCCTCCTATGAGCTGGGAGACATTCTGAGATCCTCCGGTAGCGCATTGGTGACCATTCTATTGTCCATATTGAAAATCTAAGAGGAGAGGTTCATTGCCATCAGGTCTCCTAAACTTTGGAGCCACCTGCACGAGGAGAGTTTAATTTCACTTCTGAAGACATATTTTTAATGAAAATAAAACTTTTCTGTTTAATTTATCAAATTAAAATTATACTTTTATTTGATATGTTGGTTTTTAAATTCTTCAAGCAAGCAGATTAAGGATCTCAGGTGACGAGGGCTTGATTGAATAGGGCGTTGGTTTGTAAACAGGCATTAACACTAAAAAGTGACTGTTATAACCTGAATGCACTGCAGATGTCAATGAAGAAGATACATTAGAACATGTTTTTAGTGTCTTTCACAAAAACAGAGCTGTGAGGTTTTATAAGTCAGTGACAGTAAAGTAACTTTTGGGGAGAAACAACTGCTCAATTCCTCACAATTCCTGCATGATGTGATCAGTCTATTTCACTAATAGAAGAGAAGCCTAAAAAATGAAGCTCCTGAAACATTTGTCCACTGATAATAATGACCAAACCTAGACTTGCTAAACAAAACTAAGAAAAAACAGATAAAATAAAGGAAATGCCAGCTTTTTTCTTTTAAAAAAAATGCAACTCATATTTCTGAGTGAGTGCATTTGCCTGTCAAAGCCATAACTTGATAGTGTAATGTTTTTGTCTTTCATAAGTTCTCCTTAACTGTGTGTGTGTGTGTGCCCATATCAGTTAACAGGACTGTCCAGTGCACAATTAGTCCAACTATACTCGACATCCCCCCTCTTCCAGTCTGATCCAGCTTGGAGCCTCATTACCTGTACCTGTCTGTCTGCCTGTAGGTACAGTCCATCTGACTGTCTGACAGCGTCTCCACCACCGCCGACTGCTATTCAGGATTAATGAGGGCCAATGAAAGCAGTCTCCACCCCCCCACCTTTCCCTCCTGTTCTCCCCCTACCCAGTTGAAGCCAAAGCCAAGGCCGGCCGTAGGCCTCATTATTAAAAGCAATGGCCAGGACTCAGGCCCTGTCTGTACAAACATGCAGCGACGGAGTTGGGAGGGAAAGGGAAACCAGCTCGCGGGGGGATGAGGTTTCAATAAACGTCAGCCAGCGTCGGCTCTGTTTGGACTGCAAATTATTGCTGGCTGATGCTCTATTATTTTACAACCAAAGATCGCTGTTGAGAGAAAGGTAGAAGGAGAGGAAAGAGAAAGAGAGAGTTGAGAGGGAGGAGGGGGAAGGAGGGAGGAAAAGAAACTCTGGAAGGGCGCCTAAGGGGAAAATAGGGTTAGTGAATACTATAATAATCTTTAAAAATATTACTGGAGCGGCCGCAGCTTAAGCTAAGAATAGGCCGGAGAGAGCAAAGTGCCTGTGGATGATTCCAGTGCAGATAGGAGAAGTAGTAGTAACAAGGAGAGAAGGAAAGAAAAGAGAAAAAAAAGCGAGTGAGGGAGGAGGAGAGGAGAAAACAGGAAAGCCATGTGAGAGGGTTATAAAATCAACACCTTCAGTAAACATAACTTACGGCTGCCTCATTACTTGTACTGGGGGAAAAAATCGTTTTTCACCAAGGTGAAATTTCCCTAAAATCCAAATGTGTAATGGTCCATCACCCATATGGTCAAACACATGAGGAGACTACAATGAAGGCCATCAACACAATTCACCATCATCCATCAGTCCTGGATTCATGCTGTGCAGGTGCTGAGGCAGACATGGATCAAATTAACCTAAAATGCAGCTTAAGTTGCTGAAACAGCATCACTTCACAGACACTATTAACATGTTTAACATGGGAAAAACCTGCTAGACACCAAACACTGGTATGCAATAGGCAAAAAAAAATAAAAAGCTTACCTAAATATATTTATTTTAAACATTTTTCCTCAAAAAGTGTTTATGTAGCCCATGTAGAAAATGTGTACATGTGTCAAAAAGTTGGACTCAACAATAATAGTACAGTCTGTCATTGTGGACAGTGTCACTGGATATTCAATTTTAAAGTGTTTTCTTAAGTCTTGTTACTGAGATAGAGCAGAGATACAGGTGCACACTGAAGTCTGTCTTCACTGTTCTTACCCTCTTGTTATCTGTAATAACATTTGCACTGTGCCACAGCACACACAGACCATTTCTTGTAGCTTCTGACAGAAATCCAACAAGCTCAAAAGCTGCAGAGCTCTAGGGAAAGCAACGTTGGTCTGCTGGTCCAGACTGAAAGCATTGTGCAGACATGCATGGTCCGCAGAGCATGAATCCTCAGGACTCCTGTCATCCTCCAAGTCGCCACGAGCAACTCTGTCTCACTGAAATGATGTTTATATACAGTGTTTTGCCAAGTACATTGTGGTGGTAACGTAAACACTGACTGGATTAAAATTAGAGGCAACTTCTTCTTCTTTTCATTTTAATTAAACACTACGTTTTGAACAACAGTGGAGCCAGGAGGTTGGGGTGGACAGCATCCCTACAAAGCACATGACTGTCACTTTGGAGAGCAGGAGAACCACATAATGATTTAATAATGCTGTCTCCACTGGTTAAAAAATGGGAAATATTAGGCCTGCACTATATCAGCTAAATGTTTTGCGATGACGATGTGACTTGCGATGAATAAGCAAATATTCACCATGCAGTTCCTGTATCTTTCTGAATACGACTCAATATGCTAAGGCCTGTAGTGGTGCACAAATACACCAAAAACGGAGAGGAAGAGTGGAAAGCTTTGTGCTTTAAACAAACTCTAAACATTATCGACTAAACACAAGAAGTCGTGCCGCTATACGCTATGTTACGTCTAGCGATGTAGCTCAAGTTGCAGGTATTATATGTATGAGTGTGAAGGCATGGCACCTGTAAATAAAACTTACTCATCGCATTTCAGACAACCTTTTGCGATCTGTTTGTCGTGCATGTTGATGTCGCAATGACGATGAAAATAAGATGAATGGGTCAGCCCTAGAAAATATAGTAGGCCTACAGTACGTGTAACAGTTCACTGATATAATCAGTATCAATGTATTTGCACCTCCGCAAAATGCACACAATCACATTCCGCACATAATGTTGCAATTTTATTTTCTACAAAAGATTTTCAAAATTAGATCATGTACTGTACATGTAATTTGTAAGTCAGTGGCATAACAACGTGCTCACACTCCAACAACATTAATGGGTGCTGGATCCTCAAACCAAAGACAAGGTATTACCATGGGGACATTTGTGGTGATTTTCTGGCTTTTAATCCAGCACCATCTTCAGTGTCTGACACTTATGTTTCTGGCCTACCTACAACACTAACAACATAATAATAAAACAATAACATTCAGTTAACCCTAACACTCAAATAATGATGCTATAACAGGACTGTAGCATTGTAAACATTGTACCTGTTAATCGTCAGAATGCTAGCACCGTTACTGTGTAGCTACATGTTAGCATGCAAAAGATTGCTAATTAGCACTGAACACAAAGTACATCCTCATCAGTGGCACATGGCATACAATTGAAATGATGAACAGATGCAGAGAAGAAACAAAAAAGCAGCATCTCTTACCAGCTATTAAGAGATTGTGAGCTTACAGATCGACTGTGTGCGCGCTGTCATAACTTAGTAGCTTTGATAAAGTCCTGACATTTCTGCAGACACATAGTTGCAACAGATTTGTAGCTCTCTTTCAGGCTGCTGTGGCCAATATCATCCAAGAGCTGCTAACATTCAACAGGCGTCTGTACTGGTTAACAACAAACAATTCAATCTGTATAAAAATCAATGCGTGCAAGCCTAAAAAAAAAATGTAACACTGGGTAGTTTGACATTTGCAGTTGTAGTGTAGGTGTGTATTTTTGTTTGTGTATATGTGTGTGTTTGAGGTTGTAAAGATTTTAATGCATTGGTACGTATGTGTCTTATGTCCCCACTTTCACAACACCACCCTCCCCGTAAAACCGATTTAAAAAGTCATCTAGCTGACAGGGAAAAGCTGTTTTCTTACCTCAATAAAATTATCTTGGATTTTAGTGTTTGCCTAACACTCTTGTACCAGTTAATATTCCAGCACGCTCCACCACTCTGGGTTGGAGGGAGAGAAAAAAAAAAAAAGGTGTAACTTATAATGGGCTCGGCCTTGCTGGCAATTCCTGAAGCTGAATTAAAATGCAACATTATATGGCTTGGCCAAGGTTAGTCCGTGTTAGCTGGGGCGCTGTTACGGGCACTTTTCGAGCCTCTCAATTGTGGTAATAAATTGAGTCTGATGGCTAATTTTAGGTGAAACCCAATACCTCTGGCTAAACTATGAGCCAGAGGGGACCATTTAATCAAAATATGTCTGGCACTGCCGCCAATACAGAAACAAGCAGAAAAAAAAAGGTTTTTAGCGTAAATATATATTTTACAGAAATTTGTTTTAAAGGATACTGTACCTTATGTCAGTCAAGTGGAAAGACTTAACAAACTGTGGGAGGTAACAATCTGTGATTTAAAATCCTGCATGGTAAAACAGTGAAAACAGCCGTCAAACTGGCAGTTAAATCTAAAATAGTGCTTAGGGCTGCATATCTATATGACTATATATCTATCTATTCATCATGATGGGCATACTTTGAATAAAGTAAATGTTAAACATGCCATGATGAGAAATTTTGAAGTAAGGCCTTCATTTGATTGGTTTTCACACACACAAGGTGAATTCACCAGATCTGTGGAGAAATGAAACCGTCCAGTCCTTGCATTGGAATCAAGAATGTGCTATAACATCCAATCTGTTCTGCTACACTCACTCAATCACTCTCTGAAAGTATCTCTCAATTAGCAGGGGAGAGAAAAGAACTCCAAAGTGGCGTCCTGTTCACAGCCTTCGCAGCCTGCCAAGAGCCACATCTCGGGGCCGCAATCAGTGACACTCACAATAAACGAGCTGATATTTAATCATTAGGCGAGGAGCGCACAGCGGACGTCTCTAATCTGCACCCGTGGCTGCTGAAAAGTTGCACGGCACGCAGAGGGGAAGCCGTGAACTCTCTGTGTCAGCTTCAGCTGTGTGCTTGCGGGGTTTCGGTGGCAGACCCAAGAGGGGTAACGTTGCATAGCAGGAGGCCTCGGCATGCCATTGCAATTAATGTATTGTCTTACTTAATAAGATGGAAATGTTGGAATGATTAGTGAAGACTGTGGTGTGCACTCTGGGGTCGGTGGGAGGATTAGTTACGAAAGTGCTGAGGCACTGATACCTACTGCTGAGCTGGACTGAAAGAGAAAAATACACTTTTCTACCGTATGTGCAGTCATATTATTGTCAGGTCCAGTGTGAAACTGTGAAAAACAGTCTTGATTTTAGATTGATTAGCATGTTTTAATCAATACCAGGAGCAATATGGCAAACCAATCACTAGAACATAATTCTGGGGATATTGTATTTTTTTTTATTTGCCATTAAATCTCAAGAAGAGACCAAACCAACAATGAATTGATCTCTGCAAGTACCAAAGCTCAATATATGATATGCCCCTTTGCCACTGAACTCTAAAACCATTAAATCAGATCAATGAGCCGTAGTGTTTTACTGGCTCACGTGGTAGTTACAACAAACATGGGCACTGCAGGTGGTATAAAATCCAATGTAGTTGAAAATAGTCCCCAAACGTACTGGTTCTCATTTACCACTGTTTGAGTAATCTCATCTGAAAAGTACAAGGACCATCAAGACATTGTGTAGACTTTCCTTTATTCTAAATTAATGTTTATATTTGTAACCCATTTTCAAAGATATATGTACAGAGAGCAACATATAGTATAGTGAGACAGACTAATGCAGAGCTAGTGTAATTTTTTTCTTTTTTGTAAAAAAAAGAAAAGAAAAAGAAAGAAATACTTGAATATAAGATTGGGTTAAATTCAACTGTTGTTACTCATAGTACCTGCATTACAAACTACGGTTTATGATCTTATCACTTAGTGCAAACTATAGCAAAGTGCACAAATGGATGCATGTACTGAATGAAAAATTACCAACGGGGAGCATAAAGTCTAAGGAAGTAACTGATAGAATGCAGTAGGCAGTCAGACCACTGAAATGGGCAGATGTAAGCATTCTACAGATATAATGTTGTCAAACTTATTTTATTCTCAGCTCATGAGCTATGAGGGAAAACTATTTGGACATTAGGGCTCAAACAGTTATTAGAGGCATTAAAATCTATTTGAGCACCTTAGGCGTTGCCCACATAAGGAACTGCAACTGGCCAATTACAGCTTGGTAAGCTGGTAATAAATTGCGAGTCTGCGGTGCAGTGCCGAGATATAGAGCAGTAAAGACTTGACATATCAGCGGGCAAAGCTGTAAAAATCTTTAACTCCAATTACATAACAAAAGCATAAATTAACATTCAAAGCTGTTGTGTTCTTCATTTTGATTTGGAATAAGTAACAGCAGAGAGCAATAAAGCCCAGATCATGTGGATTGTTTCCTCATTAAAAGCGTATTGAACTGAGGAATGTGTTTCCAAGCTGATGAGAAAGTCCCAGCGTGTGCAAGGGCTTAAGTATCTGAAAACCACAACATCCATACTGTTGTGTCACACGACGTGGAAATACAATATGACAGTAATTATATTTTGCATACCTTCATGGAATAATGAAATTATTACCAACCTCTTTTGAGTAAATACCACCACAGCAAACCAAACAAGAAGAGGCCGCATGATTTTTTGAGAAAATATTTCTCCGGTGAAGAAATTAGCCACATCGAGTGTTCATAATTTGTTTTTTATTTTCTCCCTCAACACATATAATTGCATCCAGAGGGGTGTGTGCATGTGTGTGTGTGTGTTGGAGCAGCTGCCTCTGTGCCACACTGCTATTGTGTCAAGAGCTGGGTCAAGCAGCAGCGTCACTTGTGCCCACATCAATTAACAGGACCACCAAATGTGTTTACCCAGGCTGATTGACAGGAGAACTACAATGGCAGATCAGGGGCTTCACCTATTTTTATTTTTTCTAAGTGGATTTTATTCTTCATGAAAGTTGAAAAAATAATAATCATGTGAAATATCCTATTGTAATCATTTCCCACCACTCCCTTTTCCATTATTTATTTTTACAGTGTGTAAAAACTACATATCTTCAGTCAGCTAGCTAAGCTGTGGAGTATTATGGATATCTTACATCTAAACCCATCACACACTCACTGCACGTCAAAGGATTCATTGAAGTCTCCTTGATGCACTGAAAATGTATACTATATTCTTGATAAAGTTACACAAAGTCCATGATCTGCTTCCATATTTTGAGGAATAATTTAGTTTTGGGAATATAGAGGTCAGTGTTTTGTTAACCAAGTGGTCACTAGCCTAAGAGGAAACAGCTACCGTCCACTGGTCGAATGCCAACCTCATAGTGACTTGGCCACTCATTTAACTCCCCATGGACTCAAAAAATACTTTTATACTTGAGTTTTCACAGAAATTGTAGAAATTGGATACAATGCAATGTGCTGATTGGTGTACCTTGGAGATGCCGGCTGTGTTTTTAACCCAAACTTGACAAGTAAAATTAGAATCACTGGTTTTACAGAGGGTTTGTGCTGGCCAGAGGAAGTTTTGCTGTTATTATGACTTCGCTGGGTTAACAATGGAAACAAAAACATCTCAGTGTAGCCATGCATCTCTGGAGCTATAGCAACAGGTCAGTGAGCCAATTACTGCAGAGAGGAGATTCTGACCCTTTGTTCTAATTGGCTGACTCTATTCTGAGTGATAATAAACATATCAAGTAGGCGTCTGATAAGGCTGAACAGCAGATCCAAGTGGTTGGTTTGGGTTTTAGCTAAGAGCAGTGACTTCTTTGTTGTGACATCACAAAGTTACAGAATTACTGAGAGCTCATTTTGAGGCCCAGTTGGCTGGGAGTATGTCAATGTGGACTGAAGCTTTGAAACTTTCACAATATTAATATGAAACCCAGACTTGCTTTATTATGATACAATCACTTTATACATTACATAGAGACTTTAAGGTTATACCTTATACCTGTGGTATTGCTTTTCTTACGAAAAACGTTGGCGAGAAAGTGAACAAATGTATTGCCCAAAATGTTTCTTACAGTATATATAATTACTTTACCTTTATTTTAGTTTCCAAAGAAGATCAAATTACTCTAAATGTTACTTGAATATGCAGTCAAAAGATAGAACATAACATTATCTTTTCATAAGACATTATTTTTGTGCCTCATTCTTGAGCATGCAGTGATACTTTATGAGCCCTGCATGCCAAGGAATGTGGCACAAAAATAACACCATATTTCCAAACAACTTCCTTCTGAGCATGAAACAAAAATAATCAATTTCCAAAACAACATCATCCTAAAAAAAAACCCAAGTGCAGCATTCTCTTGAAAACTAAGTGAGAGTAAACCTCCCACTGTCTTGTATATTTACTGTTTATGTCAAGTTGATGTGCTGATCTTTATGGAAAACATGAAGAGATTATTGGAGGGAGGCAAATCAAAGTGACACTAGTGACACACACTCATGCCGACCAATATACACTACAGGAACCACAAGCTGGAGTCCCTAAGGCTGTGGTGAGTTTATGGCTTGTTGTGACGTATAAAAGCCAGCAACTCCTTAGTGTGTCTTCGCTGCTGATTGAGTTTTAATTGATTTCTCATAGAAGTGCGGTTCATTCTTGTCATTGAGACGGAGTCTTTTGGGGTTTTAATTTGCAGATCTCTTGATTTATCCCCCGAGTCTGTGATTATTACAATTATGTGGCTTTTGTAATTGGTGGATATCGAGTTGATGTTTTTTTGGGGGGAAAACTTTACTTTGAAACAGTGAAAGCTGCCAGGGACAATGAGGCCGTCCCGGGTGGGGTTTGATACATGGGCACACTTGTGGTTGAACCAATGTGTGTGTGTGTGTGTGTGTGTTGTATACAGTAGTACAAGCATGTTTATTCATATTTCTGCAATCTGTACGTCCACAGTGTGCGTGCCGACCACAGCGCCGTCGCTGCCCGGCTGTCTGCTTGCAAGTGTAATGCGTGTTTATGTTTATTCAAGTGTGTGTTTGTGTGTGTGTGTACATGTGTGCGTGTGTGTTTATGGAGTGACTGTGATGTGGAGCACCTGCCCTCTCCGCCCAGTCTTGCTGCTGCTGCTGCTGCTGCTGCTGCTGTGTGGCGGCTACTGAGCTGGAACCTTCCGGATGACATCATCAAACGGTGACAAGGCAGACAGGTCAGGGCGCCTGTGGTTGTTGCTGGAAAAGGCTACTCCCAAAAACGTGTGTCTGTACATTTGGCAACACATTTGCCCTATTTTCATATTGATCTTGAAATGGGTAGGATTTTATAATATATTCAGTTTTAACATCCTATATTATTTCATGTTTCTCCATGCAGCCCACTGCACCATCAGCACAATGGGCAGATGCATGTGTGACGTGTACCTGTGCTGTGTTCATGCAACAGTTCAGACAACACTTACCAGAAGCTCCAGTTCTGTCTATTTTCTTCCAGATGACTCTTTCCTTCTTGTCTTCATACAGTATGTCTTTAAAATATGAGTCAAAAGCCCCAGAATAAATGATGAACAAATTGCTTTTATTGGGTCACATACACTCAGCTCTTTGCAACAAAGTCTGAATTTTTCTCAAACATGCGCCTCAACTGGTAGCAGCAAAGTCTGGTAGTTCTGAGTTTGTAATCACCCTTTGCTTCATTTTTGTTATGTTTTTGTTGTATTTTCTTCACTATTGGATACTGTGGGGAGATGAGTTTGTTCATATCTTCTTTCATTGAAAACGGAGTGGTTAGGGTTGCTGTTCTTGTGCAAAGGAGAAGGCTCCAGAAGATCCTTTGTACCTTCAGCCATCAGGCTTTTTTAATTCTTCTGCAAATGGTGATGAGTTGCCAGACAAATGAATTTCCCTTTGGGGATTAATAAAGCAATTTGTATCTTATCTTACCATATCTTTGTCACTTGACCTATGGGATATGTAGTTTTTAAATATGTCAAGAGTATAAAAGAAAACAATTTGGTTTAAATACTTAAGTTGTTGTACAATTTCATGAACTTAGTCACATCTTAGCCACTGGTTGTAATGTCCCAGTTTTGCCCCCGACTTAGAAATACAGCAGCCACGTCAAACACATTTGCAAATACCTGTTATTTGTTGCCCCTGTATTAAACAGAGACTGCAAAGTGACCACCTACCAACCAACCAACACCTGGAATACCCTAGCAACATCACCTATGAGAAACTCAACAGCAGCCATTAGGCAATTAATTGGACCTGCCACGTCAATCCTTCAGCTATCTGTACAAAACATGTCAAGTATTCTACCACATGACACATAACATCTGAGGATAAAGGTTGCTTATTTTTCTCTTATATTCTATTCTCTCTCATTTTTATTTGATTTTATAACAAGTGCACAGTTACAGGTACAGTGGTTGTTAAAAGTCTTGTTCCATCAAGCAATCCAGCAGCTTTGGACTGAATCCCCTACATTTCACCATATTCTTAAGAGTTCATAATAGAGACTTAGGTAAGTAGAATTTATTTTTACAGAAAACATTTGATGACCAAGAACACTTCTGCGTATTAAATAAACTATAATAATTCAAATTTGAGAGTGAGAAAGTGTTTTTCATAAAAGCAGAATGGTAACATGAATGGTCAGAATGGTATGCGAATTTACCAAAGCATTAGGGAATGAAAGAACAACATTTCACGAAATCTCACAAAAATATGAAACAGAAAGAATTTTAGCACCCCTGTTATTTCTTTAAATATTCTACCCACTGCTGAGTCTCTAAACGCTCTATAAAATGCTTTCTTACACGCTCTGCTCGACTGCTCTTTGTTTGCGCTCTTCAGTTTCACCCTAGAGTATGCATGTGTTGGTCTGTCTAGACCACAGAGGACAGGTTACGCGGGGTATATTCTTTTTCCACTTGCAAATTTAGAGGATATTATGGCCTGTTTCCACCTGCAAAACCAAACCCAAGTGTTCCTCCGCCTACCTGCTATTTGTCAGGATCTGTGTAATTACCAGTGTCTATCCCTCACTCTCCATCTCATATCCTGAGCACAACATTTGCCCAAATTTACCTACTGGCTTTGAAATGGTTTTTGCTCAAAAACAGCACTCCGGTTTCACTCCGGGGAAAAAAAAAGAAGTGGCGGGATGATGCTGCCAGGGCGCAATATAGACAAAATATCTCCTGTCCTGTGCGTCCCGCGTGCCACCACATCATAATCAAATCAAATCATTTTTCTACTTTTCTACTCCTGACTCGCTGTGCGCAGGAGACGGCGCGTGGCTGCCCAAACAAAATAACCCAGAATGCACTGCAGGACCAGAATGGTATCGGCGTTTCAGCTAGCGCTCCCTTGGAGAAACAATTTTGATTCAGGAACATTCCTATTTCAGGAACTTTAAATGTTAAGTAAAGAAACATTATGAGAGGAGGCCTGAATGGAAAGCTGTGTGTGTGTGTGTGTGTGGATGTGCATGCATGTGGATTAGAGGAGACGGAGTCGAGAAAGTGTGTATGTGTGATTTGGACATACACCTCTAAGCACACCTAAGTGTATCTAGCCAAATGTTTTTATATGGTTCCATGACAGGGGAGAGAGTGTGTCTAACAAAGAAGACTATTTCGATGGGGCCGGTCAGTGAAGGAGTGCTGGACTCATAATGACATAGAAAACAAACAGTGGTGAATGGGCACATGGTCCCTCTGTAACCACAGGACCCTTAACGGGAAGAGCCTGTCCAGCAGTGCACAGCCCACCTCCAGCAGTACAGGAAGACCCAGGCGCCAAGGAGTTAAAGTACACCTACTGTGTGTGTGAATGTCTGTATGTGTGTGTGTGTGTGTGTGTGTGTGTGTGTGTGTGTGCGTGCGTACAGTGTGTGACACGCATGTGAGATCAGCTGCACATATGCGCTAATACCTGATGGAGATGATTTTTTGAGATGAGAATGAGATGTTTTCGGGGATGTCTACTGAGTGGCTGCTTGGTTGCTATGTTCTCCTCGGACCGGTTCTCTTTTGATGTGTTTATTGAGATGTGTCTCGTGACCTCAGCATATTGGTGTTTTTTGTTCCATTGCTGATGATCATGTTATGTGTATCAATACTGTTCCCTCCACTTGAAGATATAGCATTATTGCCTTTTTACATTTCTATATTTAAAGACAAGCGCCTCTAATTTGTTGTTCTATGTGCTATGACGGCCTACACAGCCTGAACTCCTACATAAACTCATATTAGATGTATATACTGTATATTTGTATTAATTATATTTTTGTATATATCACTCTGTGTACTGTTTTTAATATGCGTACGAGTAACTGTTGCACAATCAGTGTTAATGGATGATTGTTTACTGATGCATAGCAGGTGTGTGCGTATGATGTGATTTTTAAATATGGCGTCTGTCTCTATAGTACTCTTAAAGGGATAGTTCACCCAAAATTCAAATTCCACTCATCATCTACTCACCCTCATGCCGTCAGTGCAAATCGTGCGAGATTTATTAAATTTTTTTCGGAACAATTTCTCATGTTGGGGCTTTAATACAAGAGGGACATTACAGACGAGCACTATGGAGGTATTTGGATGTCTTTTGGTGTGTCTTTTTCGACGAAGAAAAGTGGGCTCCGTTTGCAACCGTCATATGGACATGCAGTGCTGCACGGAGCCCCGCTGTAACTCAGAGAAGGCACGGAGGACTCTGAAACTTCTCCCAGCCCTTATTCGACATGAGGGTGAGTAGATAATGAGAAATTTGAATTTTGGGTGAACTATCCCTTTAACATCTGAAGAAGAGCTTGCAGCTCGAAACGTCATGATTTAATACAATTTTTTTGCACTGGAACCATATGGTGTTGCAGACCCCTTCTTTTTGTTTTCATGATATGGACGTGACTCAAAAAAGGAAAAAAAAAATCACTGACACTCACTGCTGCACAGTCACGCAGCTGGTACACGCGCATTTACATGCACACACGCATACACACACACACACTGCTGTCTCACATACACACACAGTCACAGGGGAGACTTCCCAATCAACCACCAGTAACAATATTATCCTGCCATTCACTGTCGCGGCGTGATTGATGAAGCCGAGGGAAGGCCCGACTCACACCGCTCCAGATCCCAACATGGAGCTCATGTAGAATAACAGTGCGCAGACAACGACTCATATTAGACTGAGATTGTTGCTACATGTACAATTTAATGGCCAAAAAATACTGAGCTGTCCCCACGTGGAGAACTGTGATCCAAATGCATTCTCTGGTGAAATGTTTGGCAGTGAAAGAGAAGGATTTTTAATAGTTTGAGAGTTAATCTGCAAGAGTGCATACAGTTCAACTGAAGTTAAGATGGGGCTGTATTGTACCCAGAGTTGCACAAGTGAAAGTCGCAATGTCCCATCACAATAAATCCCTGATTACTACACAGTGACCAATAACTCTCTTCATGTACATGCGGCTATGCCTGTATTGTTTTAAGACTGAATTGAACAAAATAAAAAAAACGAGACTCATGAGATTGGAATGAGCCAGAATGTGGAATTTATGATTTAATCAAAACTCAGTTTTTTGAAGTTCTTCCCAGAGGTGAAAGATCTGTGTATGTACACAACTTTAAATGTTCTTTTGCATTTTAATAGAGATCAAGACAAAGTCTGGTATGGAGGGGAAAAAAAGTTGAAGAGGTAGATTTTGTTCTTTGGAACATAAATGCCACCTGATGGGAGTGTTAACACGTTGTAATGTTGTGTGTCATGAAATCAAATGTGGAATAGATCATTTGAATGGAATGACTATGCAAACTGCAGACTGGGGAATTACTTGCTGAGGTTACCACTGTACTGTTGAACGATGAAGAGCTTCATTACGCAATACAAACTCTCCTGTAAGAGTGCCCCTACGGTGACAGGTGTACCAGACCTTGGTTGCCGGGGTTGCAACAATAAACATGTGCAGTGTTCTGACCAGCACCAGTTATGCTGCATTCACATGGAGTCCGGCCGACGGCAACAAGCAAATGCCGCTGGACGGAACGGCAAAAACAAACGGTCCGAGTCGGACGGGAAAACGGCAATTTGCCGGCCTCCCCCAAGTTTTACTGTTGTTCTCTTGTTCACTAACATGACAACCGGTTTGCCATCTGCTGGACGCAGCATTAGGCCTACATTTACATGAAAAAATACTGTTTTTTCCAAAAGATCACGGTTTGGGTTCTTTCTTAGCATTACATCATCTCCTTGTGATGCATTTTTGATTTTGCTGCTCGAAGTTTGACTGTGCCCTGTGATTTGCTTGTGACTTCTGAGTGTCACAGTTGGCAAATCAGAATGAGCACCACTTGTTGCTTACACTGCACATAGGAGGTGATGTAGGTGACGTGACAGCTGTTAACTTTTGATTCAGAACAAAGTTGAGAGATAAAATATATAACACTGTTGAAGTTTCTGTAAAGTGGGTTTGGACTGGATCAGACAAGAACAGTATGGAGGACTAGGAAACTTTTTTATTATCTAAAATAGTGATGTCTTAAGAACCTCAAATGAAACCATCACCATGTGTTTCTACAAGAGGAAGATATTTTTCCATGTGAGGCAGGACAAGACTGGTGAAAACAGAAAGCTGTGTAGCGTGGGTGGTGGTGTCCAAACAACAGATGCACGTGGAAATGCAGACATGTGTTCGCTTTCCGGTTTGTGCCCCTCTCCGTCAGCCCACACAAATGTTTTAGAGACGCTGGATTTAGTTTTATTGCCTGCTTTTATTTATTTTCTTACTATGTCTGGCAGATGCACAGATTTTTCCACCTTGTGAGGTTTAGTGAAGACATCCTGAGGGGCAGTGGTTGGGTTTTAAAAGAGGCACCTTTAGGTCAGAGCTATTTTGAAACCAGCTGTTTCTATCGGTCATAGTAAACAATGTGCAACACAAAATAAAATACTTTATTTGCTTGAACTACCAACATGTTATAGGATGGATCTTCCATATGGACATATCACTTACTTGATTTACACTGATACAAAGCCTTAATGTTTATACTTCATACTTGTTCTGTGTTTTATTTGAAGTAAAGTGTTGATATTCATATTATGGAACGTCAACGATAGCACATCTTTTGTTGTAAGTACCAAAAATGATTTACCAAACAATCCAATCAAAATAAAATAAAAACGCAAAAACAATTTGAGATGGAGGGTGGGTCTGGGTGGCCTGGACGTAGTAGAGCTTTGTTATGACATCACAATGTCACAGAGGTCATGACAGGTAATTTCAAGTCTCTGTTTCTGAACACCGACCGAGTGCATTTCTCTGGATTGAGCTATTTTATACTTTAACAATATTAATATTGTTAAAGTATATGATTTGCAATCAAAAATAGGAATCAAAATCTCACTTTATACAACATTAGGCCTTTAAGCTGCCACATAAACAGTGACATGAACTGCATGCCTATTATCCATTAATTCTGCTTGTTTACATGTTGCCATGATAACTGTCAGTAGCTCCTCACCGTCAGTTCTCCAGGCCGACACTACCCCCAAATCACTCACGTCAGACATCCCATAGGTCCACTTATTGCTTTCAAAACATCGTAAAACAGAAAAACTCCTATTTCAAAAATTGTGCCAGGGTGCCAACAGATGGTTTATAAGGTCACTCTGGTGACTAACCATTAGGAAAGTGTCTCAGTTGTCTACAGTAATGTGGTGCTTTTCATGTGGGCCTTTTTTTATTGGGACTTTAGTGACTTTGTGAAATTTTTGATATCATATGATTTAATGGAAAACATTCATAATAAAGTAAAGGACAAATGACACATAAACACAGATAAGAAAAGATTAGTGTTAGACAATCACTGGTAAATTCTGCACTCTGCAGAGTTAAACTAACTTGATCCTGATGGGTGAAGGAGAAATGCTGAGAAACATTTTTCACCGTAACACCTCTCTGGGGTGTCTGGAGGTGCACGTGTGCCGACCGCAGCAGCTCCCCCACTTAGTTTTATTACACAGGGTCATAACGTTCTTCCGTGCGTTGTTCTACTGGCTCCTTTTCCTCCTTTAAACTCACATATTACACTGCCAAAGACTAATTGCCATAGTTACATATTCTCCGACTATATCTGTTTCAGCCATGTTTGTGTGTGTATGTAAGTGTGTGTGTGTGTGTGTGTGTGTGTGTGTGTGTTAGTGAATACCAGACACAAACCAGCAGAGAGAAAGAGAGAGAGAGAGTGAAAGAGACGGGTTTCATCGGCAGAATGTCTGGTTCATGCCCCTGTTAACCGCAAGTAGCCGAGATATATCGGCAGTTCCTGTGCATTCTGGGATACGGTGCTGGCAATAAACAGAAACAGAGGAAATCTGAAATGAAGTGACTGAGACTTTTTACGACCTGTCCTCTTCCCGATGCAGAGGTCTGCAGACTGAATCGCCAGTACCCCTCCAAATAAATAAAAAAATCCAACATATAAAACTGCTATGCATCATATATATATCTTGCTGTCTGCAGCTGAAAAACAAGAACACACACACACTGAGGTTTTGCACGAGAACGCTGGACCGTCGTTTGATTGATATTGTCTCCAAGGTTAAACACACTTTAATGAGAAGTCCTCCTTTCCTCTCGTCCTTTTTTTTTTATCGGCTGCCGATTTGGCACGCTGGCCCAGGAAACATGGCCTGAATCGGAGGGGCAAGTTGATGATGATGAGCTCTATTCATTCTGTGAGCGTTGACTTCTTTGCTAGCATTGCTGCCATAACTCACTCCGCTATGTCTGCGAGTGTGTCTCCATACCTGCGAGCTTCTGTTGATTGTCCTTCCACAGCTCAGGCCCATATATTGTGGAAAGGACCTCGATGTACATGCACAATATCTGCTGCTGGCTGGAAGTGAGCCATTGTTACCTTCTTTATTAGGCTGTTGCTTCATTTCTTTTCTCTAGAGAATGCTTCAACGCACCGTATCCTGATTTAGGAGTTGCTAGTGTAAGGTATGAAGTCAGAAAATCACATTGCATGCTGTTTGGGGAGATTTTATCCAAGTCATCTTTCAGAGTTTAGATTAGCACCGGTGGCCACAGCAGGATCGAAACCCATTACCATGGTAAGCTATGAGCAAATAAATTACAAAGAATAAAAAAGCACCAAAGAAAATAAAATTGCAAGATTTAACTCTTCTTTATGTCATTGTGTGGCTAGGGTGGACAACGCTGACTGACCCGTTGACTTATGTTTTAATAAAAAGCTGATATCATCCTAATATATCAGCACAACTCTCTTCTTTTAGTGCTGAAATTATATTTTTTGTGTCACTTTCTGGGATCATGGAAACATTAGGGCTGAATCTTCACCCCTGCTGCGATCATCATCCGACTCCTCCATCCTCTTTGATTTGGTTCTGGCTCTGATATCAATAAGCTTGATTTGGGAGGGGAATAGCTGAGGTCATCCTGTGAACTTGAACTGGATCCACTGATACTGTTTGGATAGGTGCACAGTAGGCCTTGAGAGACATACAATTTAGCGGTAACCATCACTTTTTATTCCATGCTAACTGGGCCACCACTGTACTTTGGCTCAGCACTCAAGAAGAATTATTTGGGGGAATAAAGTTGCAGATTGAAAGATGAATTTATACAAACATCTCTCAGAGCCAGAACTACTCTGGGGACAAGTTCAATGGTTAGAGGATATTTCTTGCGGTATTTAATATTTTTCTTGTTGTCGACAAGTTTCATGATAAGAACAAAAACAACAAAGAAGTGGTCCTCCACACAAGAACTGATCTCATTTTCTTTGCATCACTCAGCCACATGTTTTGAGTAAATCCCACAGTCACTGTCTGACTACTGTAAATATTCATTTTAGCACCACATGTGTATTAATCCAAGGAAGAATATAGCTGCCAACAAAATTTAGCTCATAATGCTGGTGGATTAAATGTTTGTAAGGGTTCTTTCTGAAATAATATTACTGTACATACTATATATTTAAGACTTGTTAGGAATCAGTGGGGACAAATGGATGAACGCATCCATTTGTCAGTTGTTTGGTGTTATTCCAAAAAATGGATGTGTCCATCCATTTGTCGGAATAACACCAACATGACAAAAAAAAATTTCCAAGAACAATTCTTCCTCCAAGAACAGGTTTGTTGTAAATTAGTTAGCAGGTTCATTCCAATTCAGATGATGTCTACTCTGAAATATGAAAAATCTGTCCACAGACTTCGTGGAGACAAACAATCTAACATTTGACCCAAATACTGTTGCAGTTTCTGGCTTTCACCATGAGTTTACTGTCAACACCTTGTGAAAATATTTAATTTTGTTTTATTGAGTCTGTTTTAATACTTCCATTTATCTGATGAGTTATCTGCTGACCACAGTCACTCCCTGCACAGTGAAACTGCTCCCATCTGGTCACAGATATATCATGTGACATGATTCATGTCTAGCAGCAGAAACAAAAGAACATTTATTTGTCACTATTTTCTTTTATTAGTCTCATGTAACCGCTTGTTTCTTATGTTAGTTGAGTGTTTGATTACTTCATTATTCTGTTTATTTACTCCTTGACCTTACAAACAATAGAAAAACATAACTTCTTTGGCTGTGACTTTTGCTGGCGTGGAAGCGTGAAATGTTGTACATCTGATGAAACTGTGCCATTTAGCCACTGCATGAACATAAAATACAGTTCAATGCACTTACATCTCAGTTCAAAGATGCATGAATTGACAACCATGTAATGACTGACAGGAGAAGCTATGTAATCATTAGCATCCCTAACATGTGAAAACAGCCTCATGAATATAACATAGGTCACTCAATCCCTAAGATTTGATTTTGTCTTTCAGTAGAAAACGGCCTGTGGTGATAAATTACAGATGTTCCTTTTGTCCATATTGTCAACTTTCATTTATCCGGTGAGGTGATGACCGAGGTCAGAGTACGTCACACTGACTTTCTACACACACATTTTCCCAGCATGGATTCAAACTAGCAACTCTCCAGCCACAGTCTTGACTCTCTGCCCATTAGGCCACAGCTCATGTTGAAACTCTTTGTTCTCTCCAGGATGTTCCTGCTCGGAGCTGCTTGTTGGACCACTCAGCCAAAAAGTTTAAGCCACTGTGACAGTTGCTGGCAACATACAGCAGCAGCCCTGCTTGAGTTATAGAAGATCACTACATGTGGGATCCCACCGAGCGTGAGTTATGCTCCCACTGCCTCCCGTTGTCTTTTGATCACAATTTATTGCTGAGAGCTTTGTGTCGACCTTGCCTTCTGACACACTGAGCAGAGATGTGAGGGTGAGATAATGTGAAGATATTTTTATGTTGTCTCTTGGAGATTGCTGAATAGGATTACACTGATTTTTCAGATAAAAAGAATTAATGGCCACTTTTATTTGTGGCGTGCAGCCACAATTAGGCTGACAAAAAGGGCATAGAGGGAGTCATTTTGTTTTGATACAGATTTGTATCAGTTAGTGCTGTAATTATCAAATGGTTAATTCATTTAATAAACTCACTGTCTAATTTTATTGTAGCAACCATAACTCCGAACAGCAGGCACGTCAACCTTTCGCCACCTGCTGAAATGTTGTACTCAAAGAGTTTGAAAGTGTCTTTCCAAAACCAAAACCAAAATAAAATTATTTTCCCCAAATGAAGTGCGTTTATATGTGTGTGTGTGTGTGTGTGTATATATATATATATATATATATATTAGTATATTAGGGGTTAAAGGCAAGGGGGCAGTTGTCGGTCTGAGAAGTGAAGCTCACTTCTGCGTTCAAAAAACTGCAATCCCCCCGGCTTCCTCTGGGGGCTGGTACCGGAAGGGAGCATTCTCCATAGACCCCCATGTTAAAATAGCCGACTTTACGTCCTCAATAAACATGTTAAAAGCCTGGTACCATTACGTTTTTTGGTCTCAACCGATAGTTTCTACCCCCGCACACACTCTGAGGGGGGTGAATTTTTTTTAAACTCTACCGTTTTACTGTTATTAGGTTTAAAATTCTGGCCAATTAGGGCGCGGAAACGTTGAGTGACAGGTCCGGAGACTGCTGCTTCGAGGCCAGTGGGCGGGTTCTCGGCCGCACCGCTTCAAATATGGAAAGTCAAATCCAACATGGTGCGGTTCAAACCCCCGTAGTAGTGGCACAAAACAGACTCACCAAAACCAATGGGTAACGTCACGGACGCTACGTCCATTCTTTTTACAGTCTATGGTTAAAGGTCACATTTCAGTTCAAGATGAGTAGGTGCTGACACAACACTCTAATCTGATCAGACTGGACAAGTAAATCCAATTTGAAGCCATTTATATATGGGAGGTAACTACTGTAGCTCTATTTTGCACTACACAAAACAATGTTAGTCTTTTTTCTTTCCCATATATCCCCCTTCTCTTTGTCGTACAGTAACAGTGGAGCTTTTTGTTGAAATGAACTAAAGTCCATTGGCACAGTTTGGACTGGTAAGAAATCTGTCATTCAAACCCCGGTGCAGATTGAAACCATTTGAAAAGTGGGTCTCAGTCAGTGTTCGCTCTGATGCAGGCAAACGTGTAGATACTGTAGGTGAGAGGAATGAATTCAAAATAAATCCATCTGGTGTTCATCAGCCTTTAAGGATGTGATCTTTCCTCTTGCTAAGCCACATATTTAAACCATTTGGTAGAGACGGTAAGACATCTGCAACCAGGATGAGAGTATGAGGACTTAATCAAGAGCAACCAAAACAACTTATGAATAGATTAGCCAAGATTTCTGGTGGTGGGTCTCTGGTGGTGATCTTCTCTAATCATAAACTCAGTTTAGCACCATGCACACTCAAGGGGTAGGATTCAGTGTACTAGTCCTTTGGCCACAGGTTCACCAGATGTTGTAGCAATGAACAGAGGGAAAAACTTAACAGTCAGGGTAGCTCTGATGAGTCACCAGCCTAATGGACCATGGTATGAAACCTGATATAGGCTGCGTCTGCATTGAGAGGGCAGTTTAGTGCAAACAGTGTCATTACAACAACCTGAGGCCTCACAGGCCAGGACCTCATGTGGTGAAGTATATGCCAAGAAACCAAAGAAAGGAGAGGGTTGAACACAATACAGTCCTGAACGGAGGGAGTCCAGTTGCAGGCAGGGAGAGCAGGGAAGAAGGAGAGGGAACGGGCCAAAGTCTTTGTTTTATCTGGAGCAAATGAGATACTTGCATCATAGCAGAGCTCCAAGAATAATGTCAAAACCTGATGACTCAAAGAGAAAATAGGCAGTTGATGAAAATGAAGCTTAGCCTGTCTCGCCTTGTTAGCACTCAAACCTGAGCGCAGAGGTTGCCTTTGGACAACAAATGTGTTGGTGCATCATTATCTTGTTTTTATGTTGTTTTACTTTTACTGCAACTTGAAGCAGGCTATGAAAAATAATGGATGCAGACAGTGTGAAATACTCCCAGTTTTATAGCACAGCCAGTGCTGCAGTGTATCCCAGGTGCCAGGTGACTTACAGTAGCCTAGCCTACTCTGTCAGCTGTCACTCATCAGCAGTTTGCAATTGACTTCAGTCCAGAACTGACTGCAGAAAAACCTGCAAATGAACAGGTTCGTATGATTTTTTTTTCAGCTCCTTAACAGCTGGTTTTATTAATAAGAGATGCAAGTATTCACAAAAATAGTGATCCAGATTTTAATCAACGGAAAAATTCCAAGCAATTGATTAAAGTAGCTTGCTAACTGGCTTACAAATTAGAAATGCTTAAAAACATTCCCCTATTTTTATGTTTTTTTTTGCCCAAACGACATGCCCAAGTTGTGAGCAGCACAGATCCCACATAGTTTGAGATTCAGATATGTGCCTGATTGGAAAGGTAACACTCTCGGGATTAGGCTATTGTTAAAGTGTCTGTGTGATCTACTGACAAAAAGTGGCAAAGGTTAGAATGATGAGGTTGTTTCCCCGCCCATTGGTTTGCCTATAGAATGACATGAGTAGGTTACAGACATTCAGGGACCTAATTAGGCCACAGCCACAGGTCTTGGCTTCATGCAGTCAAAATTTCAAGTCAAAAGACCAAAAGAAACAAAACAAAAAAACAAAACAATCGCTAAACTGTAGGTGCACGCCCAAAGACAGTGGAGTAGAATATCTACATTATCTATGCAGTGAAGCTCCCCGGATACACATGGGGTTTGTTTATCAACAACGTGATGGCGTAGGCTAGTGTCATACATAGACTGTAAAAAGAATGAAATAAATATAAATAAAAGTCATACACCTTGAAAACCTCAGACTATTGGCTAAAATGGTAACAACATCATTTCATTGAAAATGTCCATTGGCTCAAACAGCTGTCAATCAAAGCCACGTTGTCATCGTCACGTGTCCTCATTGGCTTTCGAGACATGTACCGGCCCATCCTCGGCACCGATTGGCTCCTGAGTGGTGTCGTTTCACGGATGTAAACAATCAGTCACAGGCCAGATTGACGTGCAAGTCGTAAAATGCGGTAACCGGCCGTTTCTGTGTTGGACTAAATACATGGACATATCGAGGAAAGTACTTCGCTTAGAAGGAAACGGATTTCACATTTCACAAGCATAGATGCGAGCTGTACAAAAGGCCTTGTGTCATAAGATGGTCATTGTGGATAAAGGGAAGACTTCAAAGGTATGTATGCATCATACGTTAGCTTAGCTTAGCTTAGCCTAACTGCTGATATGGATGTGAGCAACCAAACATTTTGTGCGTGGTGTTGAATTTATCGGAGCGATCTAAGCTTTCTTATAGGCTATACGACATAAATATGTTTAAGGGTTGGTGTTTAAAACATTCGGAAGAAATTGGTGCTACCTCCCCACTTCCGGCCCGTTCCGTGGGAGGAACAGCATGTATTGAAAAAATGTAGGCTGCTTTGGATTGATTTTTGCTCCAAATAAACCACCTCCACTTTTTAAGTGCCACTCGGTTTTAAGTGTGGAGTTGCAAGCTAGTTTCAAATGGAGAGGCTGCTTGTAAAGTTCAGTTCCCTTTTCCATTGACCCCACCTCTGCTTCACTCAGCCTGCTGGCCATGCCCACCTCATTAGTTAACTCTGTACACCTGTGCTGAACAGCTGCTTCTCATCTTCAATCAGGAACTGAAACCTCTCCTGCTCACTCGGTTTCTGCCAGGTCGTTCTTCGACTTCCCTGCTTCGTCACTGCCCCGCAAATTGTCTCAGCCTTCTATCCCTGAAGAGAAGTACTGCTTCAGTGTTCCTGGCTTCTGTCTGCCTTTTCCCTGGGCTGTTTGGTGTCCTTCGTCAGTGGCTCTGCGGGGTAAGTTTCAGCTCCAGCCTACCTATGGCTTCCTGTGACTGCCATCTCTGTTGTTTTGCTACACTTGTCACTGTGTTGGCTATAGTTACTTCCTCTTGGGTTAACAATAAGGGTCATTAACGTCATTTGGGTCCATATGTATTTTAACATAATCTGGTCATGAGTGTGTGGACTGAGGCCTGTGGGCTTCTCTCCTCTCTGTGCTTGCTCAAATTCTCTATAAAGCTGTTCTGATTTACGTTTTTTTTTTTTTTTTTTTTTTAAATCACAGAACATGCTATTTTAAGACAAATTAATTGTATCTACATTTCCAAAAGTTTGGGCTTTTGAAGAATCATGTGCTTAAAGGTGGAGTCTCTGGGTTTGTTAGTTGCAGTTTGTAAACACAACATTCAACCTGGGCCCCTCCTCTTGGGCTCAACTGTGCAGCCCTCTGCCCCTGATGGCAGCAGCAGCAGCAGCAGTTGTCAGGACTGCAAAGAAAAGGTAATACAGTCCAAGTGAAGCGACGAGTAGGAGGGCCGTTGCGGTGAGCAGGGAAGCGGGTGCTAGCGGCTGATGACAGATCATTTAAAACTGAAAACACCACCACACGTAAGTGGAAGCCCATAGGTGATGATCAACCAAGATTTCTTTTGTATAAGAATACTAGCCTATATTTTGTTTTTTACGCAAATCCTGCAGACTCTACATGGGCCTGAGAAGTTGCAAAGCTACCATCAAAGTTCCTATGTTATAGCAAATGCTAAAATGTGCAATGGCAAATATCATTTTTCCAAAAAGATTTGGGGAAAATAAAATGTCACAATATGTGTAGCCAGTATTATTAGAAGCTCCACATTCCAATGCTTTTTATTCTAACCACAACAAGGTTGCTCACACATAAATTACAGAGAACAGTTGTGGTAAGCTAGATTTCAGTAAATGGGCTAACCAAACCGAAGCTGATGGAAATGGGCCACACAACTGACATATTCAATGAAAAACAGTGGCAAAGGAAGAGACAGAGCTGTGACAGTAACACAAAGGAGTAGGGTGTAAGCACTCGGTTTAAGGACACTTTTCAGGTCAAGGAAAAAAATAGGTGGCAGCAGTCTGTTATATTTAGCAACTTTGGAGTTGGCTTTGATACCAGCTAGCCAGATAAACAATGCAAGTTTGTATATTAATCTCCCTAATAATATTAATCTCCTGTCCTTAAGAGGAAGCAATCACATTATTAAAATGCTTGACTACAGACCAGGGGTGGGTGATGTACACAAATGTAGCCTAAGAAAAAGCCTAAGAAAAAAATCTCCAGCTGTAACATACAGTAGAAGGTGAAGTGATGAGTGAAACATTTCAGCCATCATGAAAACACTCTCATCTCTCTCTTGAGAAACGATTGCTATCATGTGGCCTGTCAAAGACTATTACCATCCACATGCAGAATTCACTGCCAAGGGCTTCCCTGCCCTCCACTTGGCTTTGGAAAATATGCAACAAGGGTATTAACGGATGGAAAAACAGTCAAAGTAAAGGAAACATTTAGAGACAAAGGGAAGTAACTGGAAACAGTGTTTTTTTGGAAAGACAAAGAACATGGGCGCAAGGTATAAGTAGACTATTAGAACTGAGCTATTATCTATGGTGGATCCAGCTAATTAGGCATGGCCGCAACACTGCGTAAACTGAGGTGCACCCAGCTGCTGTTCAAATAGATGTTGGCTTTATTTGGACAAAATGAGTAAATATTTCCACTAGGACTGCATTTAAATACCATCTCTAAAGCTCACGATGGCTGACACAATTACTGTGGCCCCTCGAGTGCAACTGACAGCAGAGTAGGCGTCAGCCAAAACACAGTCAAGACCTTCATGTAGGTGAATTTGTGGCATATAAATTTTAATATATCATACTCTGCCTCCCTTGTTACTTTGTGGAATACTTTGGATTTATAACTCTTACAACCTTCCAGCCCGCAGTGGAAACTGGGTGTCTGCCTTTTCACTGTGAGGGTCAGGAGCAGGATCCTGTCATCACTGCAGTCCCCCCCCAGTCACTCACACAAAAGGCTCTGCTTCATGTCCCCAGTATGGCACTGCATTAAGACTGAGACAGTGTGTGTGTGTTGCCACAGGCTTGGGGACACCAACACTTACTAGGTGTTGGGTAATGGAAATGGAACTGTGCAGCAGAATCGCTGTTTGCCTCTATAATTGTGAAGATAACAGCCACTGACATTTTTAGAAAATGTTCACAATTGTATAGTCACAGACATTTAATACGTGACTCTGGCCAGTGGATGTTCTGGATGAACAGACAGTTAACAGAGATTCAACTCTCTTTGGCAACCTGTAACCTCAACTGTCCTGATGCTTTACATACCTAATACTTTTCCTCACAGTTTTGTAAAGGAAGAAACCATTTGTCTACATTTTCCAACAATGAAAATTCAAAATTTTTAGATTAGTTCCCTGATATTGCAATAGGCCACTCTGAATTACTGCAAACAAATATTTCTGGGGCCTTGCACGAATCTGGAGATGTCATGTTTCCATCAAAGGTGGCTAAGGTATAGGCAGACATATGTAGCAAATGGCCAACAGATAAGCTGTTTCTGGAGGTGGACTGTTTTAATTCGAAGGCCTTGTTTCCCCTCTCTTCGTCATCAGCCGTGCATGAGTCAAAAGAGCATTGTCTGCTGTACAAATGTATAACTGAGCATGGAGCAACCCAAGTGGAAAATGTGCAATGGCAACAATAAAGTGTGGACAGCGAAGGGGGAGTTAGTGGTCGGAGAAAATGTATCTGAGGCGATGAGTAAAAATGAATGTTCTCACTCCTGATGTCATGGGCAGGGGTTACACCAGCTGGTGAGAAGTCAGTCCACCTTTTCCTGTCCGGGCATCTGAAGGGCACCCATGGGAGCGAGACGTCAGCGTCAGAGCAGCCGTCCGCCGCCGTCACCATCATCAACACCAACATCGTCATCACCTGCGAAAGGTAAAGTCCATATATCTTTCACCCATCCATTTTTACCCACTTTGGATGAGTGATTTAGAACCTGCCTCTTCTTACCTGTATCAACAACCACTGTTTTGATTTGATCAACTTTCCATGTCCCACACCTACACAATATTGCATCTTTTAAGTGTTATTTCGCTTCAGGTTATTTTTAACTTACAGTATATTGCTCCACTGGCCATCTGCAAATCAGAACAGAAACAGCCCTTTTTCTGCAGAGTGGCAACTTTTGGAACAGGTTCCTGCACATGGTTCTTGATATTTCTATAAAGTAGACTATAAAGACTTTCTTTTTTTTTTTTTTGGTTTTCCTTAATTTTCTCCTTTACGATGAGGTTTTACCTCGCTCTTATTTTCCTGCTCTCAATTTTCTCCATACTTCCCATCCTTCCTGTCTCACCGCAGCCGTTCACTGTTTGGGTTACAGCGCTTGGATCAGACAAGCTAGGATTTACACACACAGGAAAGATAAGGGGACATTTTTATGGCACAATCACTGTTTTCAAGGTGTGTATGAGAGTCAGAGGACCGTTTTTAGACTGCAGATACGGCTGGAAAAACGGTGTAAGCTACTAAAAACTGGGTTGTAACATTTTAAGGCCTCGTGGCTTTTCATGGAAACACTCCCCATACAGAAAATATACCTTATTAATAATGTGGCTATTAGAATGATTTTCTGTATCCAGACAGAGGCCCATATTAAATATAATATCCTATTTAGTCTTTAGTCTAGTTTGTATTACTCCAGACTCAAATTGTCACCTCACTAAAAATCTAGACAACAGACAGACAACCTTAAGCCTTTTGGGCCCAGAGCAGTTAACCACCTTGGCATTGGCACTGGCACAACAATGGGTTCAGAAAGTATTAAATGCCACAAGTCTCATTATATGGCTAAAAATGGCTGGTCCTCATGAACAATCCTATAGTTTCAACCAAATGCAGCTCTGTTAGGGTGATTTTATGCAGTTGTAGCATAACTATGTTGGATACACAATCTTTGGCAGCAGTTACACGCAGGACTTCCCTGGTGGTTCCACCGTACTTGTCGGTGACCTGCTGTCCTGTATGGTAATGGTGTCAGTGGGACACAGAGGCCTCTGTGCAGCAGCAGCACACTGGGCTGTTGTGACTGTGGGCCAGTATAACAGAGCCCCTGTATGCCCCTCCATGAGTGGCACGTGTGTCCTCTCTCGCCGTGCTGCTAAATATAGCAACAACAACAATGGCACCGGGAAATGCCTGGTTCAAAAAACCTGACCTCAGATGATATCGGTTTACAGCGTATGAATAAAGCTTAGACAAATTTAATTTGCCATTGATTGCGAAGAGGCTGAACACTGAGGAGGGTTGTTTGCTGGAGCTGTTGTTTCTTCCCTTCAAGTGTAATTTGCATCAGTTTAGATCTGCAAGTGTAGAATGATCTTCTGAACTGAGGTTTGTTCATGACAAAAAGGAGAGGCTCATTTATTTACAGGAAAATAATGTGTTTTTAAAAATAATGCAAATGATGGCTTAAGTTGTTTTGTCACAGTTGAAACAGTTAATTTTTTTTTTTTCTGTGCCTGATTGACTCATTCTTTAACCAAATTTGAAACTGTCTCCGAATAATATGAAAGATGTTTTGCTTTATCAGGCCTAGTGCCAAAAGCGCTAACTATGGCTTGGCACAACACAAGGGTTTAACCCTTCAATCGTGGGGACGGGGGTGGCGGGGTCGTACCATTACAACAATCCCAAGTGGAGTATATCATATTTATAGCTCTTAAAGTTTGTTGCTCAAACCCCTGCATGTCGGTGTGGACATCAGTGCGCCTCCCCAGTGGTCCGCTCAGCTGAAAGCCGGTGATTAAATTATCCCTGTCAATCGGATTCGTTGCTGCAGGTCCTGATTTCTCCACCGTGGAGAAAATGGCACGCTCCTCAATGAGAGGATCTGTCTGTGGCTGGAAGGCACGGTGGTACTATGTAACCTCAGGCAGAGAACTGCAGCTATTTGAATGGCCTCCTTTTTCTTCTGAGGCCATCAGTCACCCTTGGGGCTGTGAAATGATTTATTGAACAGAAGAAAATGGATTTTAACTTGTTTTTAAACTAGCAGTGCAGCATAATAGGCTGAGAAGGAAAAATAAATATTATCACTTCATATTAATAATGATTGATGCCTCGGGGGGGGCAGGGGCTGGCAATCATGCTTTATAACCTAATGCGTTTACAGCAACATTAAATTTAAAAAATATTCCAGCAAAACAGTCTAGTTAATATAAGAGCTGATGGAAATCGACTCTGATCGAGGGAGCAGTGAGACCTTTTACTAAAATTAAAGTTACAATACATCAATTGGTGGGGGGGTTATGAATAAGTCTTGCAAGGACAGAAGAATTAGCAAAACTAGCAGAATAGTCCCAATGAAGTGTTTATTCTGTCTATGCATCTGATTATTTTCAATGTTGTGGAGATCTTCAACTAGCAAATGTTTACAATGACCTAAGAGTTGATTTGAAAGCTTTACATTTATATCTTTTACTGAATAGTTTTGGCAGTTAGAACGGGTTAAAAACATTGTTTTGGAAAATCACTGACTAGAAATTTCTTACCATACCTTTGTTACTTTAAAAAAATGACACCCAATTTTAACAAACATGGCTCCAAAAAGCTCTGCTTTTAACTATTTTAATTCAACAAGCAGGATTTATTTACTCTTCAGTCCTGTGGCTAAGTCCCAGCCCTCCCCAGCCTCTTAAGCATCTTGTTATCTCTGTTCGGTGTGTTTTGCCAGCAGTGTGAGAGCTGGATGCTGTATGGCCGTCTTGTTCCGTGTGTTTGCTTTTCGTCACTGCAGCGGCGAGAAGATGGATGAGTCTTTTGGTGCCGATAACTCTGGTTTTTGCCACCATTAGCTACCACGCAGGCTTACACCCCCTGTGATCCCTCTTCATCTCAAATAGACTGGAAAATCTAAGATTGTAGAGCTGTCAGGAGTGACCACTTCTATATTCAGTCCAACCATGATGGACAGTCTGGGTTCCTACCCAGTAGTCTCAGTACCTCTCAGTGTTGGTCCTCTCCCTCTCTCTTTTCGTTCTCTCTGTCTCTCTCTTTCACACACACTGTCTCTGTTTGGAAGAAACGCACAGTAAAGCAGGAAGGCAGAGTTCCTAGATCCGTCAAAGGTAATTTGTCTGAGAAGTTTGCCAACAACACAAGGATTTAGACAACGAGGGAAATTATGTTGAAGTAAACATGCCCGCTTTCATGTAAACTCATCAGCACTCGCAGCGCGTTCCAAATAATTCCATCTAATTTTCAGAGATGAAGTGGAGGAAAATGCTTTGCGATGGTGCAGAGAGTTGTCAAGGTTTAAGTTGCGGACTGTATAAGTTTGCGTCATGGTTCCCAGACCGCGGCGCTGCACGCGTCATGAACAAGAAGAGCCGGAATATTTCCTTTCAACAGTCATGGGAATCTTAATTTTCACAATCCAGCTTTCTCATTGTACCTTCTCTGCTAAGCTCTTTTCTTTGCACAACAGCCAAACATTAAACATTTTAGCCCCTTGATTAGAGCTGAACGCTCCATCCGCATGATTAGCCAAGCCTGTAAAACACAGGATACATTGTGGTTGTATTCTAAAGGGATATTAATTAGTCTGATTAATTTCAACAAAACTTTCATGTGGAAGATTACTTGGTACAAAGGTTAGGAACTAATCATGAAATGCTGGACAGAAGATCTTAAAGTGGGCAAGAAATATATTTAACTTTAACTACTTAACTCTTTGACTCTAGCCTTGCACTGTTGGATGAAATTCGATGTGCTTTGTCATGAAATGAATTGCATTTAAAAGTGGGATGATGTGCATTGGATGAAGGAAGAAACCCGCTCTTACTCTTACAGATGAGAAGTTCAATTCATTGGTTATAAAATACCATACAAATGAAACATTTGCGAAAATAGTAATTTTATGACATACTTTCATATTAACTCTATATTAAAAAAAAAATCTGTAAATCAATCTAGCAGAACCAAAAATATTGACTGTCTGAAATCACTCACCACTCGTCATAGTTCACTAAAGTCAGCTTTTCAATTCTTTTGTTGTCTGAATGGATAGTGAGAATTATTACACCCAATAGCAATAGTATCCCACAATGCATCCTGTAGTGTTGAGCCAATGGCCACTGACCAAGTGATAAATACCATCATGCCTTGCTCTTGTGCTGAAAGAAAGCAAACCTACAGAGAAAATATTCAAAAGTGTTCTATAAAGTATTTTTCTAGCTCACTACAGTGTATATAGTCCTCTGAATAGGACCCTGCATTACCCACAATGCAGCTGAACTATGGACAATTCTGCAGCTAATGTAGCAGCCTGGAAGTATCTCTAGCCACAGGCAGAGATGAATCTAGTATGTTTTTCCAACTCCACTTTGCAGATTATTTGTTTTTATCTATTTATGGGAGACTTCAGTCCCAACCTCCAGTTAATCAAATGTCACGACTTGAAGCAATTAGATGCACAACTCAGTTTAGAGTCACTATTTACACTTTTTTTTCCTTTCTTTTTTTGTCACATAAGCAGGAACACTCACAAAGAACAAACTTTTTAAAGACTTTGCTGTGTAATGGACATCACTGAGTCATTTCACCAGACTTGATAACCTTTCTGCTCTTGTACCACAGGTACACTATGTTTAAGCACAAACTGGTGTCACATAATTGTTACTTTTGGCCTCTGCGGCTGCTATTCAGCAAAAGGTACACTCTTGCATTTACTTTAGCAAAGAAACAGCCTTTGGTGCTGTTTTTGCAACAGATGTCTGGTTTTCACTTAATCTTCAGTTATACCCGCAGAGACCTCCCATGCAAAGTACGTTTAAAACTTGAGAGGCTGTACTTCAGGCATACTACAGCTATAATGAACCTCTTGACCCTCACACACTTAGAACCAAACGTGTCAGATGTAATCTCTTTCTCACCTGATTTATTGTATGCAGTCATGATTAAATCTGTACCAAACCAGACAGCTAACAATCGTGATTTAATGCACATCTATTTGAGGCTCCTTTATATCAAAAATGGTTTTAAGACCTCCTGTGCTATAGTATCAATTACTGCATATTTTAAGAGCTTAGTGGTAGGTAAAGCCCAATGAACAAATATTTGGTGTGTCCAAGTAAACATTTTCTCCAGTGTTTAATCATTAGGGAGAACAGCAGACCTGTGTAGGTGTCCTTCACTGAGCTCTGGTGCCACATAAACACTTGTGGTGGAAGGTGTTTACTCGAATCTCCAGCAGACGTGTGCCCAGTGTCCACGGAACAACTTAAATGTGTTGGTTGCATGGCCAATTTGACCTTCTTGAGAACTTGTGGTGAGTGCGTGTTGGTAACGTATCTATTACAAACAGGGATGAAAAAGCTGCTGGAAATGTGAGGAGTTTGGAATGAACGCAGCCCCCCCTCCCTCCTTTCTGAAAGTGTCTTTTGTTTGTTGTATGATTAAGGTAAAAGGTCAGAATGTAACCAACAGGCACAAATTAGTTTACATACAGGGCCAGAATGTGTTTAGTAAAGATAATAAATTGTACCTGTATTTGTGGAACATCAGTTTTGCTAATTGTGTGAGCTTCAACTGAGTATCCTGGGATGGACTAAAACGTTTTATACGGTTTACTGCTCATCAGTAACAAAAATAGACCTCACTGTTGCTCTTTTTTTCATTGATTTTAGAATGATTTCCTTCATTTTAAGTCGCTCTTAAAAAATACAAAGAAAGGCCAAATGCCTTTAAATGTAAATGTGAAACCCAAGTATTATCTTTCTCAGCAGGAAGTCTTGTGGCCTCTTATAAGGGAGATGTGTCATCCTAATAATGCTACCATATCTGAAGATGGATATGAACATTAAAATTCGGGGTAATGTTGGTGCAAAGATTCTCTTGAGACTCGCCTCCCTTGTGCTAATATACATTAATGAATGCAGAAGGACATGTTGAAGAACACACTTACAGTGGCGTGTATTATATTTCTTGTGAGGTACTTCCTTTATGACAATCATTACTTAGCCCTAACCTTTGTCTAACCCTGGACGCCGGTCCAGACGGTCCCAGATATTTCCCACTGTATATAGGTATAGGTGGGATTATCTTAAAATATATACCAAACCAGTTAGCCCTCATCTATAAAGCTTTTCCTATCTTAAAGAAAAACATGCTGCTTGAAGATTCATCTAATTAGGAGTTGGCAAGCTGATCTTGTATCATGCACAATCTCCATTTGGCATATGAACTGTTTGGTTTTAGTCATAAAATGTGTAATATTTGATTTACAAACTTGAAACGCTGCTTACTATCCCAACACTAACTGTAGCAAGTGACAGGGCCCCTTGTTTTGCTGTGTAGCATTGGCGAACTTGGCATAGAATGGGTAACATTACTTACAGTATAAGCCACAGAGGAGGGAGGGGGGTCATGGTGAAAAACTGGGTCAACAAACTCAGCAGACCACCTTTAGCTTTCAGTTTCCAACATTGGGGTTAGTACAGGTTCCTTTTTACGTTGGCACACTTGTTAACTAAATCAAACAATTATTATTGTAACCATGTAACTGAATAGCCTCCAAATCTTAATGAAGTACAAGTTTTAACCCATAAATATAAATTTCCTAATCAAGTCTAAACCTTGCCATACTTTAATTAAAGCTGATTTATCTTTTTTCCCCATCAATGATTTGTGACAAAATTTCCAGAGTGCACCCTTTCATCAGGCTGTACTTTTACAGATGGTTTCTCAGTTGCATTATCAACTCCTTCTAAAACTACTGTGACAGTGGAAGTCTATAGATTTACATCTGAGCCCAGTAACGCTACCTTTTTCTCACTGGGCCTATAGATTTACTGAGTTTTTTCGTGGAGAGGAGGAAGCAGAACAAAACTTGGCACAGCAACAGGTTTATGAGGTCACTATCTACTGGATCTACTTTTAATCTCTAAGGAAAGGACAGACACACATTTAATCCCACATATATACATGCAGGAGGGAGCTGTTAACATACACACATTGGATTTTATTGTATAAGATTGTTCAGCATCATAAAAGCAATGTTACAATTTAGCATGACACAGCTTCCTGTGAGGCAGATCAACGCTGAGGCCAATTCAAACAGCATGCAATCTGCTTAACTCAGACCGATTGAATGACTGGTGCCTGCTCAGCACTGCCGGCCTCACTGCTCGCTCTCCCATTCAGTTTCACACTTTTAACACCCATCTCAGAACCAGAGCCTCATTTGACGTACCATGTTTGACAGCGCAAAAGAGCTGTTTTAGTTCAAAATATTTGCTCAATAATTCAGAGACAGATGTGCTCGTATTTCCATAGATTTCATTTCACGCGACTTGAAATAAAAGCTCGCCCTTGCTCATAAAATGCACCAGTAAGCTGAGTCTGCTGTGGGTACGTTATTTTGCACATGGAAGGAGGGATACGTTTCAGATTGTTATCAAGGATTGTCCAAAGACTACACATGCCTTCACTGCTATACTGGGGTCTTGGCACGTCAGTATATTTGCACAGTTCTTCGTGCACACCGACAGACTTATGGAGTCAGTCACACTATTACATTTCAGTTGCTTGTATGCCAGTAAAAATGTTGTATTCATGTCTTCTTGTGTATGCTGATTTGGCACTTACAGACTTGTGCAGCTCAGATCATTTTTGGTGCACATGCCCAAGGCCTAGACAAGACGTTACTGAAACATGCTCGAGTAGATGGAAAGAAAAGGATTAGCCTCCAGAGCTATGTAACAAGGCTGGTAGACGGGCTCTTGAGTCGTAGTGGAAAACTTCTATCTTTGTCTTTTGTCTATAATGTCCATCTTCAGTTTGATAAAACTGTCATATTGATGTTCTGTGAGCATGTTCAACAGATAGTATTGTACTGTAGTAATGCTGAGAGGAACATTTTGGTGTTTATTTGTTTAAATGCTAACAGTCAATGATGTACATGTGTAGTTTACAGAATTCAAGTCTGACTGAAGATTATTATTAATGTTTCCACCTCTTTACCACATCATTCTGATTAAAAGTTAAATATAATATCTTATTTGCAAGATAAGACACAGCAGTAGCTCAGAATGTACAGTATGATGAGTTTATTTACATGTTTCAGTGTTTAATACCAACTTAGACCTCAACTCATTTTATTACATTTTTACTTATTTCCTCGCTTTAGACTGAATTCACTGCTGTTGCATGTTGACTGCTTTGCTAGACGATATTTGATGCATATCTAGTAAATCTTGCAAGAAAATAAGCACAATTGCTCCTATGTGTCCTTTTTTTTTTTTACTCTTTTTTGCAACTGACCTATCAACTCCTGTAGCTCTCAACTACACTCCAGTTACTTTCAGAGCTTTAAGCTAAGCAAACCTAGTTCAGTGGTTGGAGTTCAGATAAAAGTTGGCACACTTTAGCATGCTTTCATGCATTAGCATCTATCCATTTATACCTCAACTAATTTCATTGTAGAGGTCAGCTGTTTTTATAGCCTATTAAACATACAAAACCCAACAGACGCACACCTATCCAAATTTGTTTGTGTACATGAATTTCATTGTAATATGTGTCATATCATACTCCTCCAGGGTCCCAACTGAGCACAAAAGTGATATCACCCTCCTAAAACAGACCTGTGGCATACCCAAGACAGTAGAACAGCTTTTATGTCAGCTTATACCTGCAGTGACATCTTCATAGGTTTGACCGAAAGACTTTAACGCCAGTACATATCAAATTTCCTTTCTGTGCTTTGAATTATTTTGGCTTCCTTTGACAATATAACTCAACGAAATCCATAAAAGGAGTTTGTTTTGACAAACGGTGCTTCACAATATCCTCAGGGCTTCCACACAATAGTGTAATCTGATCATTTGATATCAGAAATACACAGTTCCAGAAAAGCTTTTGGCAAACAGGCTGCATATTATTGGGTGAAGGTAGTGGATGAGAGTTCTTTGGGTGGTAACTGACTGGCAGGTTTATTAGGCGTGATGTAATTCTATATCCAAACTGTCTTGGGAGCTGATGTAGTTTGTGTCACAGCCCTGTTTGATTCATTGAGATCCCATAAAAGCCAAGAACAGACCAACCTCCTTCTAACCTGATGCCTTCAGCCTCCTGTCACAAAGTCTCACGCCAAAAACTTTAAACTGAGAGATTACATCAACATTAACCCTGATGTCAAACGTCAAATAAAAAAGGGTATTAATTGAATTTGAAGAATCTAAAGTGATGCTGTCAACTTGAAGACATTCTAACATGACTAAATTTGTTTTTAGTTTTGAGATTTTATAGCTTTTCATTTGGCCTCTCTGAATTTTTTTTTCTTCTTCAAATGACTAGTTTTGGACATGCAAAGCTTGCTACATGATTGAAATTTGGGTTTTCAAACGATCTCCTAACTTTATTAAATACCTTGGGAAAAAGAGATCATCATTTCTTATTTGGAAAACCAAGTTACTTTTCCATTGGAAGTTTCCTGGGAGAAAAAAATGGAATGTAGTATAACACATTAAGTATAATAGCTGAATCTAATTAACACACAAGTATCAAGAAACATGAACAATGTAGAGTACAGTATTATTACAAAATTAAAGTATTACAGTCTGCATTCCGACAGCTAGGCATACTTACCCACACCTAACAGTGCTATGTGAAGTGATGGCATGAAGGATTCTACAGCATTCACCTGCTGCTGCTGTTGGTGAAATTCTTTGATGTCAAATTGAACATTAGGAAGGTTTTAGAGGATAAAGCCAATCTATTTGCTGACATTTTGCCATAGAAAAACATACATCAGTTTTGTTGTGTGTGTATACAGCAGATTCTAGGGAAAGAAATAAAGCAAGGAGAGGGGAAGCAACGATTTTCTCTGTCTATGACCCAAATCTGCCTCTCTGAGGTAAATTTCATCTCCAGGAAAGAGAATCTCACAAATCTTCTCCAAAAGACAGACTGACAGGGACAGAACGGTCCCATCAATGGGCCGTGAAGGCTGATTCGAAAGTATCTCTTTAAAGTGAGGGGATAATATAAATATTGTTATTGAAGAAGCCTGGACTTGACTATTTCAATCAAGGATTTTTAAAGCTCTCTGATGTTTCAGAAATGAACTCATAGATCCGTGAGTTTGGCTGAGCGATTTGTCAGAGTCTCATGAGAGCATTTCTGTTGTATTTTGCAGCCAAAATATCTTTCAGTCCCCAACCATCATATTATACACTGCAAATTCACTTGCCATTGCAGTTGGAAAGTATGAGTAAGAGAACCTTTATAACTTTACAAGGACATTTGGGACAGAAGAGTGTTTTAGGCCATAAATTTTAGTTGTTGTAATAAAGGATATGATCTTTCAATATGCACTTAAAGCTAGACAGTGGTAAACGATAAGTCAGAACACATTAAAAAAAATACAATGAGGAAAGGGCTTTTTAATTGTTTAACACAATTTGTGACTTTAGATAATTTATATAATAATAATAATAATAATAATAATAATAATAATAATAATAATAATAATAATAATAATAATAATAATAATAATAATAATAATAATAATGCCTTGTGCTAAATAACTAGACCCAAGAAGCCATTATCTTAGCATAGCATAAAGACTTAGCCTGGCTCTAACACCGCTTTACAGACAAAATACATTTTTATGTGGAGATATGTGCTGATGTATTTCCTGGACAAATGCAGAGCCTTCCTTTTATTCCCATGACCATGTTCTTGAAAAGCCACAAATGTCTCCGGAAGACCCTGCCAAGAAATAGTCCAACCCACCATGAAACTAACTTGTTGTTCAAGCAAAATAGAATGGAGAATATAACCAAATCATCATCCTTCACAAAATGTCATCACTTCGTTATCTCTTCTATTTAAAGGGCGTTGTTGCATGTATACAGAACACAGCAATTCTGTTGTGGTAAGCTTTGGACTGCAATTTGATGTCCTCATGTTTGTATCTGACTTAGGAAAAACAATTATGTCACAGGTAATTATTAGACTGTGGACTCTGATAAACTCAGTTTAAATTTAAATTTTAAAAAAATGCAGTTAATTTCATTACTTTATGATGAGAACCTTGAATGTCGACTTGTTAAACTTGACGTTGCAGCAGTGCTTGCTGAGTGTCTGCAGCAACTCTCCATCTTTGTCCATCTCTTTCTCCCACACCCCCCCCCCTCCATCCCTTTCCCCAGTTCCATTTGTCAGTGTGACAAATGGAACTTGTAGCTAAATGTGTCCTGTTGTCCCCAGACTACAGTAAACACCAGCCATCAAAAAGTCATAGCTAACAGCCAGACATCCTGATCCAGCTCCTGTCATGGTAGATGCATTAAGCCTCCTCCTCCACCCCTGCGGGGAGGGAGTAGGAGGGAGAAGGGGAGAGTAAACAGGAGGAGGTATGAGATGGTGGATAGGGAGATGAGGATGAATGGGAGTAAAAGGTTGAGAGAACGAAGGAGGACAAAGTTCACCGAAGGAGGGGGCAGACGCTGGAAAGGAGCTGTAGAAGAAAACAGGCAAAAGATGAGGAGGAAGATGGATAGTTATAGAGTGAGAGAAAAAAAAGATTAGGAGAGGAGGGAGGGGTGAAGCAGACATGTTGGATTGCATGTAAACTAATGCAGGGCAGCGTACTGGGGGGTGTATTTGAGAGCACCTGAGGGATCACATCGCAAAGTAGCCCTACAAGCATCCACAACTCCTGATGCTTCCAGCAGCTGTTCCCATGGAGCACTCTGCATGTCTCACTTCTGGGAAACACATTTTCCCTCCAATTGTGGGGTCTCTCTTTCTCTCTCTCTGGCTGTCTCTGGCTTTCTCTCTCGCTCTCTCTCATCATGGGTAAAACATATCAAAGCAGTGTGCCGTAGATCAGGAACACATTGGCCCTTTGGGGTCACTTTGAGAAGTTGATTTTTACTTTTTTTTTTCACTCCTCTCCTAATTTTCCAACATCTGTCTCCAGCACTCACTTTGTCATCCAAGACTGCTGTTAATGTTGACCGTGAGGCTTATTAAAGGAAAGTGTTAACGGAGGACCACTTGTCACATTATGAGAGCAAGGGATGATGTACTCATTGTGACTCATGTGAGGAACTATGGGTATTTTTCTTGTGCCGTGAAGAAGGGAGCTGTGATATTCCTTGGCAATTTGTCTAGTCTCCATAATGCACACCTGCTGAGTCAGCCCAGTCCTGTCTCTTTTGAAGCAGGTGCAATATGTGCCATTCAACTTGACTGGCATGGGTTGATTAATACCAATACCTGTGTATAACTCTTTAAATCTAAGTTTAGATTTAAGTTTTCCCTGGAATATACTACGTATGTCCATTTTCATTTAAACCACTGGTTCCCAACCATTTCAGCTTTGTCGTTGTAACACAAGTGTGTGTGATCAGAGAATCGTTTTTCTTTTTGAAATATCTCTGCCAACCAGTAAAGTTCACCAGCAATCTTTTACCAGTTCTTCACTACAACATGGCATGTTGTAGACCAGTGGTCCCCAAACTACGGCCCGCGGGCCAAATGCAGCCCGCGTTCAAATTCCAACCGGCCCGCAGCCTCTGTCATCAAATAAATCAATAATATGCGGCCCGCCAGCACGTACAATTTTTTTTTTTTTTCCAGCCTCGATATATTGCCATGTGCATGCCTGTTTGTTTTCCTCGTCTCTGGTCTCCAAACACGCTGAATGACAAGAGGCTTCACACTGTGACTCGGTCTCAGCACCTGGGCGCGTTTGTTCCATAGCGGAATGAAATGAAGGGAGTGAAGCCTCTTGTCAGTCATCTAGGATCTTTGTCTCTGTGGGGGGAGGCGGGGCCGCTACCACACACACACACAGTGCAGCATGAGCCTGTGAGGAGCAACGCAAGGTAACGTCAGTTGCCAACTTGGCGACTTTCTCCCTAAATCTGGCGACTTTCCAAACCCTCTCATCGACTTTCTTTTGACAAAAGCCACTAGCGACAAATCTAGCGACTTTTCCTGTGCTGTTACTGTTACAAACGCTTCTGGTTTGGAGACTCGGACGTGAAAGCACGTCATCACTGCTGTTTCCAACGAGCAGCGGTGCTGCCGTGAGCCCCCCGCCCCTGTCCCTACAGCCCCCACCGGCGGTGTCACGGAGCTGTCCCCGCTACAGAGACCCGCTCCACGCCGCTGACACCCCCACCACACCCGTCTTAGAGCGACATACACAGCCTCAGTCACTACTCATCTCATCTACTGTGATGACACGGTCAATATCTATTCAAGTGCAGTTTTGTTGAGACTTGATAAGCCATTTTATTTATTGTTTTGGTTGTGTGTGGTTTTATATTTGAGTGCATCTTTTCTTAACAGAGACAGGGTCTATTCTTGTTTTTGGTTGTGATTTTTATTCAAGTGCAATTTTTGATTTTTGAAAATATAATATAAAATATAATAATGTTTCAAATTAACCTACATATTTTTTTGACATTTATGTCATTTTATGTGGTCTTGAAAAGCAGACTGATTTTGGTAAAAACTTGTTTAGATTTATTTATCTATGTGAAGAAATGAAAAGAATTCCATTTGCAATGAAAAAAAAAAAGTATTAAATAGTTCATTTGCATTTAATGTTAATGGTTCAAAGGATGTCAGGCTGAATGGTCGGCCGTCTCGGCCCCCACACATTTTTACCTCACCAAATCCGGCCCTCTTTGCAAAAAGTTTGGGGACCCCTGTTGTAGACAAATGCATTGACTGTGTTCAATAGTTGAGTCATTGGTGTATGTTTGAGGATGAATTGAAATAAGTGCAAAGTCTCAAATCAGGACTATTGCAAACTCTGTGGTTAATTAGTAATTTATAATGTCCTTTTTTTTTTAGATTGTTTCAGCTTGAGTAATATTGGAAATACTGAACTGTTTTACAATCCTCTCTCATATTTGTGCCTACACACTTGGTTATCTTGACGTCCGATGTTGTATCGTCCTGTCTGAAACAATGGTGCTACCTGTTGCTTACCTCAGTGGGATTTATGTATTACCACAAGCTCCCAATATTTATCTTGGCATGTTGTGGAGGGTCCATAACCTCTGTTTGTGAATCTTTAGATGGCAATAAGACACACTCCAAATGCACTTTACAATCACAGTTGGCAGCAGCCCAGTGTGCATCTTCATATTCATAATCTTCAAGTTAAAACAAAAACGCCAAGCCTTTACATAACACTATCAAAAAGCATTTGAACTGATGAGGACAAAAAGTAAAATAGAATTTAAAAAATGGAAACTATAAGCATGTTAGTGTTACTGTGGAAATACTGCTGTACCCACCAATGATTAAGACACATATTGATTTTACAAATGTATACTCCCACATTACAAGAAGCCAAGAATGGATGGAGGGTCAAGGTTGTCCTTTTTGAAAAGAACAATGAATATAAAAGCGTCTGGGATAATAGGGGAAATACTAAGCTTAACCAAACAAAGCTGCAAAAACATAACTACCAGTAAGTCTTACCTCAAGAGAGGGAAAAAAGAAAAATATAAAAAGTTGTTCTTCAATAGAAAATCATCAGTTAGTGTACTAAAACCCACTGTTTGGTCTGAATGTGGGCCTTGAAGAAAAATCTAATCTGCTTAAACAGTGTTGAGCCTTTCTGACATCTAGCTGCTCTCCTCAGAATAACTCAGAGCAGGAGAATAAGCCAAAACTCCATCAACACTAATATTAGAAGCAACAGGCCTTGACTAGCTTGACTACCAATGTAAGAATATACCATGTCTTTTATGACTCAACAAGACTGGAAAAGAGCTAGGAAAAGGAATAATGGACAACTGAACCAAAGCGTCTTAGTTTTAATGAACCAGTCTAAAACAGGTAGCAAAATCAGTATAGTTGCCCAAAAGGTTGTAATGTTCTGGATGAGGTAAATCCCAGAACAAGAATAACTGCATTGAACAAATTGGAGGTAGAATCCAAAAAGTGTTAATATTGACTGAAGTGTCTGAATTGATGGACAAACCACCCTGGGAGGTTTTGTCTCGCTGGTGAGTCAGTGTCTGAACTCCTGGACACATTACTCTTGTTTGGTTGTTTCTGGCAGTTAACACACAACTTCAAGCTCCCATCCCCTGGAATGGAGTAGGGTCCACATTCGGCATGGGGGGGGGAAAAAATCATTTCAGACTTGCAATCTGGCAAACAGAGAAGGTTTCATGTCCTTAAGTGTAAACAAAAATGTATCGGAGAGCATGGCCACTTGACGCTTAAAATTAGAAATGAAAATGTGGTCACAGATAGTATTTCTTAATGACACGCAACATGGAGAGGATAAAATAATGGAATGAATGTGGCTGGAGAACAGAGAAGAAGCGCAGCACTGGGAGCGAATCAGACTGTTGACCTGCCAAACAGGGTACACTGATTGGAGAGTTGGTAATTGGACACATCCAATTTTCCTTACAGGGGGAAATGGATTTTGAGGAGTGGTGAGTAATAGAGGTGCACCACTGTGGGGAAAGTGGATCAGTAAAACATGAGAATCTTTCCTCCAAAGCTTTTGCCATGCACTTGAAGCCATGCTGGCACTGCTAACAACAACATGTCATTGGACTGCTACCTCAAAGATTATTGTTCTTTCCAGTGTCTCCAGATATTACAACATTAAAAGCTGACTCTGGTAAATGTTAGGCTAAGTAACAAGCATTTTCATAACAAAGCCATGGATACTGTCATACCTTTGGCTAGTCAATAGGAGATATGACTCATAACCCATCCAGAGGGCTAATCGCTAATGACTTGTCATGGCATAATGGAGGAGATACGTTGAATTAATGTTTTCCCAGACTTGTAGTCTCATAGTTGAGCATGGAGACCAATTTAGATTTAGGATTACATGTCAGAAGCCATGACTTTGCAAACCTCCATGGGCAGCAGTGCAGTCAGCCAACCTGACAACCGCAGTGGTCAAGCTGCTTCATGATTTCCCTGTCAGCAAGGTGAGTCAGGCCGTGACTAACCAGCGAGACTAAACCACTATCGAAGTCTACATCTATGGCACGAGGGCCAACAGGCATGATGTGTAGCACAGGAGTAATTCTATCTATTCCTCTCCATTCTCTGCTCTACCAGAAACATAAGACACTCTTCTGACTGGGAGGAGGGTGGGGTAGTTTAGTTCTATGCTGGATCCTGACACGAACCTGGAAGACTTGGAGCCACAGGGGCCGAATGTCTGGGAGCTACCCAGTCCTCAAGGCACCCAGACTGAGACCTATGTGCCAAGAGGCGGCCTCGTCTGGGCCTGGTGTCTCCCTGGGGCTTGGACTCGCAAGCTCCGAGATGAAGGGCGGATGGGGATAAACATGGACAGCAGGAGCCTATACTGTAATTTCATGTAAATTGTGGCCTAAATGTTGCCATGTGTAGACAGATGTGATGTACTCACTGTTGCTGCCAAAATCATCAAAAAACATTGTTGATATTGATCCACTGGCTTCAAATTTGACAAAACCGCATGTATAAATTTGGAAAAAGCTTCTCATGGTGTTAACAGCCGCCTGTCGTCAGTCAAACTGAAGAGTCGGCTGATGAGCCTTCGTCCTCTTTTCATGATGAGACAACAGCTCGACTTTTGCTTCAGTGTGACTACGATGAAAGTGTGAGTAACAATCTGCATGGGGCACAATTCAAAGAGGATAGTTTTAAACAGGTATCCTTGGGGCTAGCCACATACACCAGACTGTTTCATGCTCTTATGAGTCATGTCACTATGTGTGTTTTGTGTGTGGCCTTGATGTGAATCACTCATTTCTGAGGGTGATGAAAAGGTATTCTGAGAACATAAAGATCACACAAGATCAGTTGAGAGTAAAGGGACTACAACAAAGTGAAATGCAACTTAAAAGAAAATGTGATAAATTCACCCTTTTCTTGTGTTTTATTTGAAATGTTATCCATATAAAAATATATATTCCTGTTTTTTTTTAAGGGCTAAAAAAAAGTCAAAGTAGTTCTCAGGTTTCTCTTTTGAAGCTCTAGTAACAACAGCCTCTCTTCTAATTGGCCGAGTAGAACAGATTTACGGTTAACACAGAGAGAAACCAAATTGTGCAGGAGTGAATGGTGACTGCCTTCTTGTGACTTCACAAAAACGCAGGAGTCCTGACTGCTCATTTGAAGGATAGAAACGCCAGTTTTTGTGATGAACAGCATTAAGTACTGTAGGACCGATAACAAGAAAACAGAATGTAACGATTGTGTGAACGATTACTGGCTTTTTTTCCAGGCTTTGAGATTTAATTGACTCTCAGTCATTTGTTCACAGTATCATAGGAAAATATCTAGTTATTCACAGCATGTTAGGACAGGATGCTTTATTCCATGCAGCCGCGCCGTCCTCTCCTCCTGCGCTCCGGAGTGGACAGTATGACGGAGAGACAGTGGTGATTAAATACTGAGGGAATTTTGATTTAGAATTTTCAGTTAGATTCTAAGAAGATGTTTCCGAAACAACTCAGTCCAATGCAAAAAAACGCCATTGAATTAAATTGTGATAACTTGGATCTAACGCATGATACAGGTTGAAATTAAATGTGTGACGGGCGATAATACTGTAAAAGCATAATCGTTCTTCTCACTCTATTTCGTCAATCTGACTTCAGTTTACCACCACATGTCTGTGTCGCCAATTCCCCTTTTCCTCCAGACTATGTGTACGCATGGGTCAAAGTTTGCTTAGGGCTGTGCACATTCTCCCATCAAGTTTATTTTTTATAGATCACGACCTTTGCGTGGAAAGTGACGTACCGGTATGCCACTTTCAGGCCCCGTTTTGTGCGTACGCTACGTTTATTAATGGGGCCCCTGGACACATGGTGTGTGCATTTCTCGGAGAACTGAGCACTTCAGTACTTTCACACTAGTACTATAGAAAATAGTTCTGCTTTATGATCATGAAAAGACAAGGAAATCTTGCTTTCTACAATATGGGACCCTTAATGTTACAGATTAGTTAGAATTTGCGGTGTAAGAATGTTTTTTTACGTTGAAACTTGCTGAACATTTTACAGGAAATTGGGCACTTTTCCTTCAAAGCACAACACTTACTTTAAGCTCATGTCGGTGTATTTGTTTGTTGTTTCTAATGCCTACACTGCAAACCACATAACAGGGAGCTGGGAGAGCCAGGCCAGCCACCCAGACATGATGTAGAATTAAGCAGCTTAACCACACCAAGCCAGCCAATCAGAAAGAGCCTAATGGGAGTGCATGGACCTGGGTATTTAGCTGTCACAGGGCCGTCAGCAAGAGATGGAGAAGCGACCACACTGCGGTGCCGCAGTCTGTGATTATGCTCTGCAGCCAGGGGAAAATCAAAGCGCTGATTACACTCCGCAGCTCACTGTGGGCCCGGCCTCACAGACTCAGTGGTCAGAGATGACTGACACTCAGATGGCAATGGAGAGAATTTACAGTTTCTGCTTTCTTATGTAAAGCAGCCCTCCATGACTGATAATCACGGATTCCATTTCATTGTGGGAAACCCATGACATGTTGACGCAACCGTCCCGTTGTGTTGTTTATACGCTTCTTCCAGATAGATTGTCAGCCATGCAAAACCCTGAGAGATACTAAAATCCTCTTCACACTCATCTCTGCCGCTGCACTGATGGAAACACTGATTACAGTGTTTCTCAATGTGGAATTAGTCCTACAACCACAGGCTGGTCAGACGTCACGTGGCTGATGTTCAGTAACAGAGAGAGAAGCAGCCGTTTTCTTTTCCAGTTTGGTTTTGTTGTAACTTTTTTTTCTACTTCATCTTCAGTTGTTCTGAGCTTTTCATGTTACTGTTGATGTAGCTGCTCTAACACTCTGTGAAAACTGTAGTATAGAAACAATTAATCATCTAACATACATGGCTTCTGTTCCGGTTAATGGGCTTAAATTAAAGAGGCAATTTTGATATTTTAAAAGCAGGAATTGTTAAGTGTGCTCTCCAGAATGGGCACATATTGTGGGGCTTAGAAAGCTGTTGATTTCAGTTCTTTATAGTTGGACTAAACACTGAAGTTCTTATCATTTGCAGCACTGGCACACTGAAATCCTATTTTGCTTTTAAGATTTTAATTCTAAAATCTTTCCTGACATAAAATGGCTTGTAACATTATTGAGCCATTAATGGTTCTTATTCCCATCGATTTTAATCATGATGAAATAGGTGAAGAAATACTAAAGCTTTTGAGGTCTTGGAGTTCTGGGGTCCTGTGGCAGTTGCTTTACTTGGTTGATAATCCTCCCCTATCAATTATACTGATATGCATAAGGTTTGTCTTTCTCCTTTTGCGTGTGCCACTTTCTACCAATGATCAGTTTAACTAACAAAAAAACACTATCGTGTATCCCCAAGCAACAAGATGTGAGCAATAAAGGAGCTGATGTTAAAGCACAGACATAGTCTGTGGTTGTGAGTCACTTTATAGTTTGCTCGCTTTCATTAAACGTATAAAGAACAAAAAGGAAGATGACCACAGGAGTCATGTTTGGGGAAATGGACGAGTCACCAGCAGCCGGAGCATGAAGTGTTACATGTCAGAGGAAAGAGTAAGACAGACAGAAGGGTCGGCAGGCCAAAAAAGAAAGTGACAAACAGTGGAGCAATACAAGAATAGCCCCAAGGCCAACAATAACAGGGTGGAACGAAGCAAAGCGACAGCTGGGTTTTTTAGCTGACTCAGAGATGGCTGCTCTGCTTTACTCAACCAGTAACGTAATGTCTAACACTGCATTGGTTACTGTGTTGAAATGGGAGTTGGTGTGGGAATTACATTTTGCTGACATTGGTCTTTCTGACCACAATTCAATACATACAATAGCCAGTGTTGGGAGTGCTACAAACGTTAGATACAAATGTTAGAAATATCTAACGTTTGTAGCACTCCCATTTCAACATGTGGAACATCTCAGTGGTAACTTTGAAACTACCTTACAGTATACGTAATTGATCAGGGTTGTCACCTACTAGCTCATTATCTCATCAATACTGAGCATAGCTTATAACAAACTGATCTCAGTTTCAGGTGGCTCTCGTGCTAGCAGCCATCACATTGTCTTTTCCTTGCATTGTAACTTAGGAGGACAGTGGACACACTTGGATCAGGATAACTGTGTGACTGCTTGTTGCTGTGCTGTGTCCTGTGCTGAGGGAAGATCCTTTCCAGTTGTTACTCAGTCACTGCTCCCGAAGCTGGGGCACACTGTGTCATGGGTTCAGATGATTTTGTTCATGGTAGTCAGATTAGCTTTATGCTGATTTGACTAGGGTGGACACCGTGTCTGCTGGTTTGTATTGCTGTGATGTATGAGATGACTTGAGTGCCAGAGGCTGTGAGGCCTCAAAATGGTCTAAAGAGAATTGGGACAGCACTTTGTGACACATCACATTACTTTGAAAATGCCAAAACATGTTGTTTACATTTGTGGGTTTTTGAACTTTGGATTTTAAAAGAATATTTGGAACTCATTACCATACCATCATAGGACAAATGACTACACACAGTTCTGGTTATAAATGTCATGTGGACTGCTTCTTTTGTATTTATAGCTCAGACTTTGTTTTCTATTATTTTACTTTAGAATTTGTGGCTTAGTGTTTATTCTTCCTCATACTTACTGTATGTTCTTTCTTGTGAATAATTCCCTTGGTAAAAGTTCATACAAGTGAGTATAAGGAATGTCTATTAGAGAGCCCTCACACAATGTAAGACTTTATTATGAGATATTCCTCAGTCCTTGTGGACTTGCCAATCAGAGTGAGTTTTCAATGGTGGGACAATGGGAATGGCCCATAGTCTAGCTTTCAGCTTTGCTTTTGTTAGACTGTTTTTTGCTTCAGACCATCGCCCCACCCAGAGAACAAGAAACAAATAGGTGACAAACAGTAAACTGATCAAGAGCATGCCAGACCTTTGTGCCTCGGATGAGGAAGAGAGTTCTTCAGTTGCAATCATCTTCACTCAGGAATACAGTAAACACTGCAATTCACCTTGCTGACATATGTGGACCCCCAACCATATGCTCACCCAAACTCTTATCATACCTGTTTAAATAACTCCCTCCCCAACTCGTATTACTGCCGCTGACCGTCCCTCAAACTTAATCCCTCTTGACCCATCCACAGCTGGTTAGCAGCCCGTCGCCAGCCACCTTTAACCCCTCACCCAACATGGCTGCCATCTCTAACAATTATCGGCAATTGGTCAGTTATTTTCTTAGGCCACTGAAATTACCATGCTGTCAAAGTAAGCAGGCGATAAAATGTAAACGCTTCCATTTGCAGATCAGAGCGCCCAGAGGTGTGCACACTCACACATGTGGGTAAATAGTCCTGCACGTGCACCCAATGACTTTCACACTGGTAGAAATGGGCCCAATTTATCCACCACATTGTAATCCCAGGTTTTCCTTGTCACGTTAAAACAGCTGGAAATTGCCTACAAATATATGAATATTTATAAAACTGTGTTTCTGGATGAATGTGTCATCCAGTAATTATGTCCAATGAAAGTAACAGAGATTTTAAACATGTGAACTTTTCCTGTACTGAAGTACTGTAGCTGACTAACCCAATTAAATTCCTATACACACTTTCCATCATCAGTTCCAGATTTATGACCCTTTCCAAACAATACAGATCCCCCAATACAAGAATGATTTAGTGCCGCTATGAAATTACAACTCCTGTGAATGTGGGAAAAAGTGAGATGGACAGAATGGAAGAAACTATAATAGAGACATTAATGGAGGGTATTCAGTGACTTACGTTTGACAGCAGTGATTACTAGAGTGGTGAAACAACAGCACTTACAGGAAGCTGCAGACTCTCATCCAGGGCTGGATTGCAGGATGGAGTGAGATTGATGTCAGACATCAGCATCGAGTGAGGGCTCTGCCATCACAGCACACTGCCAGGGTGAGGACTCTGAGTCTGAGTGAAGCTCAGGGGGCAGACAAAGACACGACCACACTTCAGGTCCCTGTTAGTTTTACATTGAGGAAAAAAGTGCACTCATTAAAAGTCACTTTGGAAATATGGCCACTTGTGGACAAGCAGTGAGAGAATTACTCAAAGTCCACGCGATGGAATAGCTTAAAATGTTCAGATGCTGCTCATTTCCCAGTGTCAGCTCCATCAATAGTATCTCATTCGCCTCCAGGATCAGATTGTGTTGAGCTCAGAGGTAGAAATATTGAGTTAGTGGCAGTGCCATCCTCGCATACTTCACTTATACTCATGAGTAAAATTCATGCAGTCAAAAACAGCCGGACCGAAGGACATAAGGCTCTGGACGTCATTTATTTTTTTCTCTCTCTCATGTCTGTCCCTTCTTCTTTGTGTGTGTATTGTTTGCTTGAGATAAAAAAAAAAAAATCTCTTTTCCAAGCAACGCCTGGCCAAGAAGGCAGCAATCTGCCTAGTAAAATAAAGTGTAAAAAAAAATAAAAAATGAACGTGTTGCCAACAAAACTCCATCCTTAATACTTGTGTTTTCATTACACTTATAGCAGCACATTATGTAGTCACTAAAATAATCTAGATGTGGTATAACTATTCATAACATATCGGCAGGTATTTGTTTAGTATGTAGGTATAGAATTAAACAAATATTTCTGCAGCAAGAATAGAAGTATACAGTCAAAATATAATAAAAGCAAAATGCAAATAAACAAAGCAATGTGTTCAAAGCAATGTGTTCATAACAGTACATGTAGGTTGGATGAAGATAATTGGACTTAATTACTCCACTGATTGCACCTAACAGCCTGTCTACGGAGGTTGTGTTAGCTGTGTTTTTTAGTCTTCTCTCTCACCATCCGTCTGATGGATCACAAGCACCTCCATCTTAATCAGTGCAGCTGTTCACACCAGCCAAACGCCAGCTCACTCAACTCTCAACCCTCACCCCGCTGCAGCCCCAAGCATCTGTTATTCAGTCAGCATCCTTGTAAAGGGAGAAGTTGATGGAGATCAGCTGCATCACAGTAAATCATATGAAAGTCAATGTAACAATGAGGAAAAGTGGTAACAAAAGAAATGTGACAGTGAGTTAAGGATCACAAAGTGACTGTGTGTGACATAACGGTCATCTGCATCAGGCTAGACCTTGTGTTTAATGAGTGATCAGTGTTCATAAACGAAGGTGACACCGAGAGGCGGGTTAACGATTCACTTTGCGTCAGACAGAAGTTATTGATCGTACCTGTCGACAGAGGTTTCTTTCTGGGGAGATTTGCACTGTCAGATTTTGACATAATGATTCAGCAGGATCCTGGAAACACAGACTCACAGTGGCTGTGATGCCAGTGGTTTATTTACTTATTTGCTTGTGTGTGTGTGTGTATGTGTGTCGTGTGTGTGTGTGTAAGAGAGTGTACCCTATTAACTCGTCTGTGTTTATGTTGGGATGAAACTCCCTGTGGCGCCATTTTTGCTATTTACGCAACAACCTGCATTCCGTCATGTTTGTGTTTTTTGCTGACAGGGCACGGCGACTGACGCACAGGAAAAACAGGTCTACGTGCCTCCGCTCCACTTATTTTCCTCTGTGTCGTCTTCAGGCTCGGCGAACATGTTCGACGGACTCTCGAAAGCAAAGCCAGAGGATCTGAGTCGTTTTTCCGTGAAAGGCCAGTGGAGACAAACTCAGTCGGGAGTGATGTCACACCTCTTACCTTTTTCAGTGTCAGCCTCTGCTAATATAGTAATTTTCGGAGTGATTGACAGATTCATGATGTAAGCAGCACCTCTTATATTTGCTTGGATAGCGTCGAGGATTATCTGCCAAGGTGGCGTCATTTGTTTACAAAGCTCATTCCTAATGCGCACCGTGTTGCTCTAATGCTGCACAAAACCCTTTCTGCTTTACATTTTCCATGAGAGCGCTTTCACAACATAAAGTTCAGGTGAGCAGAATGACATTTTAGTGATAATTTGAGCCACATTAGTGCCACTTTTCCTTCCATCTCCTCATCATCAAGAGTTAATGTGTACATTTCCAAAACTCTCGACCTCGGTACGAGTAAGAAAGCTGGAACAAATGTTCAGGAAACAAATACACACGAGCGTTGGTTTAGCCTCTGTTGCCATGGTGATGTTACTGTCCGGTGGACGCGTGCGTGTGTGTGCGTGCTTTCTCCCCGGTTGTCGCTGACTCACGCCGGGGCTGCCGTCCATGAGCCAGGCGCCAATCAAATGCAAGTTGTGTGCCACTGAAACCACCAAGTCCTTGCCACCCTGCCCTTTCTCTGCAGCTGTCACTGCTTGGCAGGAACACGGCAAAAAAGAAAAACAAGAAAGAGAAGGGAGAAATAAAGACAAGAAATAAATGTCTTGCTCTTGCAGGCAAGTGACAGGTCTCAGACATTTGGCAAAGAACCCCAAGGGAATAAAAAAAAAAAAAAGACCCCCCCACCCCCACCCAAAAAAAGGACAGATTTTTCATTGCTGTTCTAGTCAATAAATCAATACTCCGACAAGAGGTTTGTAGATTTTTTTTGTTAAGCATGCTTCCCTCCCATTCTTGCCTGAGAACAAATGAGAGGCAATGAAAAGAAATGAATCTAAATAAGGTCTGAAGGCAGAGGAAATCAGAACGGAGGAATAACACAGGGCTCGGGCAGCCGGCTTTCTCTGGCCCTCACAAATCAAACTACATAAAATTGTCCCAGCGCTTACAGCAGGAGATGTTTGACATGAGCGCTCTCCACCCAAACACACACTTGCGGCGACATGCGCGCACACACACTCGTGCGTGCATGCATATGTGCATATACACACACGCAGATGCAGAGATTGCGAGCATGTCTCGCCTCAATAGTAGTAGAGTCAAACAAATTGCTAAGGTCTGTGCAAACAAGAACAATGTGTGGCAGGATTTGGTCAGCCGCTCTCCCTCTTTCTCTCTCTCTCTCTCTCTCTCTGACACACACACACACACACACAGTCCCTCCCTCCTCTTCTTGAGTTACCTTTATTTATTCCATAAAAAGTAAACCAGCCAACATCATGTACAAGGTTTTTATTAACGCTAAACCTGGAACATTACATATCATTTTGACATTTCCAAATCACGTATAAACCTTGTGACCAGTCACGGAGCAAAGCATTTCATCAAGCTTTATTTAGATGTGTCACATTGAAACCTGCAGAGAAGTGCTGGTCTACCCTGATTACCAAAAATAAACAGTGGGCGAGTAAAAGTCTGACTCATTCATCATTGCATCATATATTGACTGGCGTTTGATGTTCTGAGGTCTGCGGATGTAAGTGAGAATGTCAGGGATTTTCCTCTGCGTTACACAGCATCTGAACTCTGGATCCATATTTGGCGTAAAAGAGATACAAGGTCAAATATACTCCGCAAATGTCTTAATGTAACAGATGAATATGCGACCGATAAGTGATAGCCAGGTAAACCTGTGGCATCCTCAATACATTTAGATTATTATGATTTCCTGCATCTTAACTTTTCTTTCGAAATTGAGCATTTAAAAATAATTTAAACCAGGATATTTGCTCTGCTCTTACATTATTAAACGTGCCCATCGATAATTAAAAGGTATTTGGCTCTTGCAGCTTTAAAGGGTTACGAACTATGTGAAAATACTGCAGTGATGCGCACAAAGTTCTTACCATAAATTATAGCTGCTGCGCAGCGATGGGTCGGGTCCGGGCTACTTTTGGGCATATTTAGGCAATTCTGAGCAACAAACAGGAGAATAGGAAGACAGGATAGTTGACCTTATAATGTCCAATTTGCATCATTTGAGGATAGAACCCACAACCTCTAGAACCAAAGACCATTGTATATCACACTGAGCTAATTGACAAGTAGCAGTGCAACAGTGGCTTCACAAATTGAGTAAGTCATTCACTGTCGCGCAGGCAGATTTGAAACCACAGTAAAAAGAAAAATCAGTTTTTGAGGTAAAATAATGATATGTCTTTGTAAAACATCTACTGTGACTCTTAAGATGTTAGGAGCCTTCGCACATGGTCTAGTCCGAGCTATTGGACCCTTGCTGGGTCCCGAACTCACAACCTCTGACACCAAGAACCAGCTCCTTACTCGCTGAGCTAATTAGCTGGTAGTGAGACCTGCTGTGTAGCTTCATTTATCCACTCAGGTGAGTCAGTGCCCGGGCAGCTGTTGTGAACGCAGATTTCAAAAATGGTCAAAAAGTCAGAAATTCTGTTATCTAAACAAAAATCTGTTAATACATAAATTGCATCTAGACAGCAAAACAGCTTGAGGACATGTGACATTTCCATTTGTCATCGTCATCATCGCTGGGTCTCGAACTCACAATCTCTGACACCAAGAACGAGCTCCTAACTCGCTGAGCTAATTGGCTGGTATCGAGACCTGCTGTGTAGCTTCATTTATCCACTCAGGTGAGCCAGTGCCCGGGCAGCTGTTGTGATGAAATGGTCAAAATTTCAGAAATTCAGTCATCTAAACAAAAATCTGATAATACATAAATTGCATCTTGACAGCATGGAAATGTTGGTGATTTGTTTTTAATGATAAGTGTTTTGCTTCATAAGAGAAAATATGATGTTTATAAATTCCACTCTCACATTGACTGCAGTTGTTCCCATGAGAGCAGAATTCAAAATGTTCTAGAAAATTCAGTTTTTGAATTAAAATTCTGATATTTGCTAAACTTCATCAACCATGACTCCAGAATATTCTCATTTTTTTTCAGGAAGTTTGAAAATGTATTTAGCAAGAATTTGATGGTATATGTTTACAGTACCGTTTACAGTCAAACGTTTTCATGCACTGTAGGCTCAATTTTTGCTTAATCAAAAATCCGAGAAACAAGTTTTGTGGAGGACGGTCTGGAGATGCTCTGTAGCAAGTTTGGTGTCAATTGAGCAAAAATTGTGGGAGGAGATACATTTTAAAAGTTTTACAGTTATTGAAAAAAACAGAGTGATGGACTTCATAATTTGTAATAAGTTTAAGTGGACAAAAGTTTCAGCAGTATTGAGGCTACATTGTGGTGAAGTTTCAACACTGTAGCATCTACCGTTGGTATGGTAGGAATTTTTAAAGTTTTTAAATTTAAACGCTTATTGTGCCCCCCCTAGGAGGGGGGGGCACATGTCCTCGGAGTTGAGTGAATCTGGCATGGGACTGAACCTTTGTGCAAAGTTTGGTGAGTTTTCGCCCATGGGAAGTATGACTTCCTTGGAAGAAGAAGAAGAAAGAAGAAGAAGAAGAATTCCTAGGAATACAATAGTGTCCCGGCAGCTTAGCTGCCCGGACCCTAAATATACTGCCAGTTGGTAAAAGATACCCACTGTGTATCTGAAAGACAAAAAGCCTGAAGCATCGCTTGGCTTGATACTGCCAGCAGTGTCTCGTATCAATTCAGTCTTAAAAATTAAAGGTCCAGTGTGTAATAATTGGCAGGGTTTATTGGCAAAATCTGAATACCCATGAATATATTTGTATAAGTGTATAATCGCTATGAAATAAAATTTGTTTGGTTTTTGCAGCCTTATAATTCTTCTTTTTTATATACATATAGCAAGGGTCTTGCTTTAGAGAGTGTCGCCATCTTGCACTGCCATGTTCGTGCGGCAGCCCGAACGGAAAGTCCAGCCAGCCAGAGAGCACGTTTCGTGATTTTCATGTTCATTAATAAACCAACAAAGAAGAAGGCGGAAGGAAAGGAGGAGTAGGAAATGGCAGACATACTGTAAAATGGTTTAGATCTTCACCTCATCGCTCCATGCTCCTGAAATACTCCCAGTCGTGGTAAACAAGTTCTTTTGTCCTCTGAGGCCACCGTCACTTTGCCAATGGGAGAGGTGAGCGCAAGCGAGTGAATGCTGCAATCTAGAATCTAAACGCTAGATATCACGGTTTTACCCCCATTTTACACACTAGACCTTTAATGATTTTCAATTTTCACAGTCATTACAACTAAAATTATCCCTCAAACTATCCCTCACATACCCCACATTGATCACAAAAGGACTAACAGAAGAATAGTGCAGTAAACTAATCAGAGTTTAGACGTAAATCCACAACATGAGAAATGTGTTAACTTCTCGCTCCCTCTTTGGTTTGAAGTGCTGTATTTCATATTTTATTTATGCCAATTTGTTGTAGTTGGATCCAAATAGGTCCTGATTATGGATTAATTTATCGTTTGCTAATTATATGTACATGATTTACAGTGGACCATCAGCTCAAGCTCTGCACTTATTTATTCAGTCCACACTTCTAATCCCTGTTTTTACCTTCAGTTGAGGCTGTAGATGTAAACGTGCCACACAAAGTCCACGGCCACATGTAAAACACAGGCTGAATGTATATGAAAACATTCCTCTTAAACAATACCATTTATTTTCTCAACCATAACAGATACTGTATATGTTATCTTAAAGGCAGGATCTGGTTGACAGACTTTTCTTTACCACGGGTGGGCAGATTAATTAATTAGCATCATTAGACTCCTGACAGTGAAATGAGCCTCATTAAAGAGAATTAGATGAAACACACACCAGCCAGTGCAGGCGAGGAGAGGGGGTGGGGCTGGTGTGTGTGTGTGTGTGTGTGAGGGTGGGTATGGGGGTATGTGGAAACGAGTGGAGAATGAAAGGCAGAAAGAGAAATAAATACATCTCACTACAGAGTGCAAATGCATCATCTGTGTGTGATGCCTTCTGCAGTGATTTTGTGATTCGATCAATAGCAATGGATAGGTTTATAAAACCTGTGTAATTAAAGCTGCTGACTCCCCATGGGGGTTTTGCCCCCTCTTGTGGAGCTTAGTTAAACTGTTACATTCAACATGTTGGAGTCTGTCCAAGAGAGTGTGGAGTTCAGTCCATAGTCTAGAGTTTGAATCCTGTAGCATAATGTGTAATAGCAGGAATACAGTACAGACAGAGATGAGTGAAAGTTCATCAAACACTGTGTGAATCAATAGTGACACATTCAGAGTGACTGTAAGGCATCACTTTGGTTAACGACCTGTCCTCTGCTTGTCCTCTCATTCACAGCAAGGAGAACAGTGAGTTAAAAAGAACAAGGAGCAGGGATAAAATGTGGAGAAGAGGTGAACAGGGACAGGGACAAGAAAGGGACAATCAGATGAATCGGAGAGGAAGACAGGACTTTGGGTCTTGATAAACTGAAAGAGAGAATGCAAATAATAGAAAAAGTCTGTTTAATCTTGCATCTTCAAAAATCAACATGGGTTGGAAATTCTGATGCTTCTGGGAAAAAAAACTTGGCAAAGCACAAAAGTAAAGTGTATCACATGTTGCTGCCTTAGTCAGAATTCCCATCAGAGGCTACTGCAGACAGGGTCTACCCACAGACACATGTCTTAGGGTTTAGTGCTTTGACTTGGTGGAGAATCTACAGCACTGACCAATAATGGGGACGTAGTGGCCATACTTGTTCACCACATTAAAAATCCTTTGAAGTTCAATTTCATTTCCAACAATCTTGAACATTAATTCTTTCTGATAAATTCAAAATGGGTGTTTTCAACTGGCCTCAGCCTTTCAGTTTTGCACTTAGAACAAACCATCTGGACTTTTGTAACTTTGTGATGTCACAGTAAAGCAGTCATTGCTCTCAGCCCTGGCTTAAACCCAGCCCACCCAGACTCTGAATGATTACTCAAAAGCTCAGCCAATCAGAAGAGAGCCTCCTGTCATCTGATTGGCTCCCCAACCTGTTATCACTTGCTCCATGGTGAAGCCTGAGAGGTTTGATGTAAAACTACATTGATTCATTGGCTTTTAAAATCACAAATTAATAACAAAAACTCCATGTGGCCACATTGATTAGAGCAGCATACAATAGTACAAATTATGTAAGCCTCTACAAAAGACCTTGTTTGACTTTTTTTTTTTTTTTTTTAAAGGAAAAACAACGGTAACATGATTTTTTCATTTCAATAAAGCAGCTGCATGGATGAAATCTGAGTGAAATTCATCCATAATTGCTGAGAGCACCATCAACCAAGCCTGTTTCAGAATGAATGTAAGGCCAGGGTAAAGTAAACTTCCCTCAGGTCAAATCGTGGCATGATTTTTTACTTTGCTTTGCTTGGATCCTTAAACCGGCCAAAAATTATAGTTTCTTAAATTTAACATTAAACATTAAACTCAAAGTTGCAGAACTGTTTCAAGCCCTAATCCTTAAGCTGAGCCCATCCTATGGTACTTCATTGTGAATATAGTCAGCACCAAGGTTCACAATCATCCTTCATCCCCCCACCCACCTCACCCCAGTGCTATAAGTCATTTAGCTGGGGGGCGCAGTGGAACACACTCCGTCACACACACGGTATCTGAAGGGTGTTGTAATTGTGCAGGCGGCCTTAATTGCATCTGATAATTGGTGGCTGTTTTAAGAAAATCTGCCCAGCTATCAGTCACCTAAATGGGGCGATGGAGAGGCCGAGTCTCACGCTCTCATGCCTGAGTGCAGGAAAGCAGGGATAGCAGTGCCGTGTTTTCAGGGTTCACTGGAGTGTTGTTAGGGTCTTGCCGCTCCAGCCTCGCCAGCTTCCCTGGTGGTCGGCCAAGAGCAATGGCACGGCCCCACGGGGAAGCAGATGACTCAGTGCGTGTGTGTGTTTCTGTGCGCTGACTACATTCATTTTGCTCTAAACACACTCGAACCTCAATTCGGTCAGAGCTGCACTCGAGCAGGCACTTCGTTTCTGAGTGCTTTTGTAGTGGCAAGTCACAACTACTGCTACTACCACTTCCAACAGGGAGTGACTGACAGTAGTTTTTAAGGCTGACGCCGGTAAATATTGTTGAGTCTTCAAATGATGAATACAATGTGCCAAAATCCCTGCAGAAATATAACTGCCACATAAAAATAGACATATGACACATTACACTGTCAATAAAAGGCCAAATTGAGCCACAAACAAACACACTGGCATCACTCTGACTCTTGTTTCTTCTTTTCTGCCTTGAAAACAAACACACTTTTCATAGCACAGACCATGATTTTCTGCACCGCAGCCATTTTCCCTTTACTATTTATATATTTTTCATTTTATTTAAAGCGAGCCAGTGTAACTTTTGCTGAACAGCACTCACTGCGCCCACAAGTGATAATTATGGGACGCGCAACTCAATTTCCTTACATTTCCCAGCATTCTCTGCAGTGAGCCGTCATTATGTGACTTGACTAATGCGATGTGGAACAGACAGAAGTACGTTATAATGGCTGATGAAACTGCCTTTATTCTGGAGCAATGGCATGACGATGCAAAATAAGACAAGATATTCCTGACACTTGAAGGCATCACCAGTGTGGACCCACCTAAACAACAGCAGGCTCAGAGTGGCATGTGTTAGCTGTCAGGCTGCACCATCAACAGCTCATTCTCCAGCTGTGTGGCTATCAGCTGCCTCAGCCATTGCCACCACTTGTCAGTCATGCTGTGCTCTGCTCATACCAACACTGTTTGTTGGCACAGGCCCCTGCACCCCATCGTAAACCTTATGTGCTATCAGGGTTTGAATGACAGGAGGGTTTGCCCCAAAAGTGATCAAAACAACAGCCTGTGGGGTTGAAACAGTTATGATTGTAAACCTTACAATACCACCCATATTAAAAATATTGCAGGACGACTTCAGGCAGTGGATGATTCCATTTAACCAAAAATTGTGCTTGCTGCACTCGCATCAGAGACTGCAGGTAACTGTAAATAGAGTTAGGTAACTTTGTACTGCAAGAGGTGGACTGAGAGCAATTTTGAGATACTTCACTTGTGCATTTGAATTATATGCTACTTGATGTTTACAGTCCCAATTACTCTGAGCCTTTCTTCTGATTGGCTAAACACTCAAAGCTAAATCCCCCAAGGTTGGATGATGGGTTGGGTTGGACAGGGAATCATGGGACATGGCTGAGACTAATGGACACTTTGTTGGGACATCACAACGTAACTGAACTCCTAGAGTGCTGTCATATTTTGGCGTATTAATCTAGATGTGCCTTATAATCCAAACAGACATGGAAAGCTATTTTTTTCCACTGTCCGGAACATTATTCCTAAAGGGATCACATATCATTATTCCTAAAGGGATCACATATCATATCTAATGGTAACTGGTTCTATAAACTTGGTGCAGTAACTGCAAGTTTTAGTTGTGGACGCAGATCTTTGGCACCTTTTTTTCTGTTCTCTCTCTGTAAACCCGTACAAAATTGAGCATGAAGGTGATATTGATTAGAAATGAATAGTTGTCAGTGTCCTGCCATTCTACCGGCAGCAAGGTGCTTATGTAACTGTATTACATCAGGGCTACTTAGGACAAACTCCTGTCAAGTAGGGAATCATAGTGAAAGAGGTTCTGTGGGTTGAAGACATCAAAGTGTTTGGAAATACTTACTCTACCCTTATTCCTAAACACTAACCCTGCCAATAAAATGCAATCTCACCTCACAATGGTAGGGGCCAAAATGGAAACTATCATTTTGCTTGTCATCACCTTCACGGTTGCTTCTCTTGGCTGTGACTGCGTCCCTGTACGTCTACCTCGTAAGTGCGGCTGTCGCTGACCGGCAGTGGCAGCAGGCGGCTGGTAGACAAGGTCTGCCGCCACATGTGGAACATCACAGTCACCGTACGGTAGTCAGCCGTGGAGCCGGAGAGTCGCTGTCTTCTGCTCCCACAGGAATCAAACCTGGAGCGGAGAACTGGGATCTTACTGTGAGGGCCATGACTTCATGTTTTGCTCACCTCCTCATCCTCCACCTCCCTCCTCCTCCACCTCATTCTGGTTCTCATTGACTTCTTGTGTTATGACAACGTCACTCTCTCTGTTTGTGTCTCTGCCTTACGTGCACAGAGAAGCCCAGCTTTTTGGCCACACTCCAGTCGGGGTCTTATATGGATGAAGTTATTTACATGCACTGCTGATGCCCTGAGGACCGAATCAAATCCTGTTGCTGTAAATAAATAAGCTACAGATAGAACAGCCTGACAGCAAAACAGCTTGAAAACCAGCTGCTCTAACCTCCCCCTCTTTAATGGAGCAATAGGTTACTACACAACGATCCCCAGAGTACTGCTTGTCCAACATTGTTAATTGAAAACACATGCTCCTATTAATTCAGCATAAATAATGACAAACGTTGAGTGAGACAGTTGAGCTGATCTTGGAGAAATCCATGCATCATCTGACCTATACATGTGTACAAGCTTTCTGTGCAGCTGAATGTCTCCTGGTTGTAATTGTCTGACAAGAGGTTTGGTCTTTGTCTTTTATATTTTCAGAGCGAGTTGGAATCCACAATGAGTTGCTATTGGAAAGTGAGGAAGGACCTAATCAAGACAAGAAACAAGAAACAACAAGGCATTGGCGTTGCTCTCCATCACTGAAGACAGCTGTTGGTGAGTCTAGGAATGAAGTTTGATGTTACACTCACAATGTTTCTTGTGGACTGGTGGGTAAACAGCTGTTTATGTAACGCAGCAATAATACAACTGACAAAATAGATGCTCCAAAACCAGGTTAGCAGGAAATGACTCTCAGTACATCCTTCTCTCACTTGGTCCATTTGATTTTCCTCTGTCTCTGACCCTGTTATCCCTCCCATGCCCCCCCTTCTCTCTCTCTCTTTCTCTCTCCCTCTCCTCTCTAATATGTCTCACTTTCCCCAAACACCACCACCACCCTCCTCCCTGTTCTGTGGAGCAGGTGACAGAGTGTAAAGCAGGTTCTCCAAAGCACCAGAGTCCAAATGACAGCATTAGTCACCTGAAAGCAAACAAACTGCAACTAATCTTGGGACTGTTTACCAGTAAATGTCACCACAGCAGAAACGTAAATGTGCATGTGCGTGTCACAGCCATGATGACACACACACACACACACCTCCGCCCTCTTCCACTCCCTAGTGCTCCAATCATTTGGCTAATTTCAAAATTAAAGCACAGCACCTCAGGAATTATTAACGACCTAAACAAATAATCAACGTGGCGACTGAAAAGGCGTCTCATTTCCTCGCCAAACTCCACCCCTACACCCCATCTGGAAACCGTAGCCAGGAATATGTAAATGGCAATTAATTGGAGAGCCCCATTTCTCCTTTTTTTAATATTTTGAGTGAAAACACAGGCACAGCCATGGGACTAGCAATGGCTGAGCGTCTCCCAGGCATTATGCCAGATCCCCAACGCTGACGGACTAAATGATGCCGTCGTCAGTCAGGTCGGAGAATAATTTCACCTCATTACACTGCAGGCGAGGCAGGTAGACGCTGGAATTCTTTCCAGCGAGCAACTTAGGAAAATAGAACAGAAAAAAAAAAAAAACAACATGCCTTGACAGTCCCTCCTTCTGGAATTCATGGTCTGATGTCTGGTCGGGTCAGGTACCGACACAAACCGCCTCGCTCAAACGGCTTCCACCTGCTTGTTGCAAGATAATTCAAGAATATGATACACCTCCGCATAAAACCAATGCAACACATAATAACACACGTACACCCGCACTCCATCTCCAGTCTGCCGTATTTTACCGCTCGTATTTACCTTCTCTGGCGTTCTCCCCAAAGATTTATAATGTGGCAGGTACAGTTTAGTATGTGAGCAGTGAGCTGTGCAAACCACGTCATGACAACTCACACACTGCCACACGCTAAAGCAGCACTCTATCTCACGCACACACACGTGTTACTGACCAATCAGAGTGCATGAGGAGAGAGGCCCCTGGGTGCCACACAGGGAAGGGGGACGTACCTGTGTGTGTGTGTGTGTGTGTGTGTGTGTGTGTGTTGGTGTGTAGAACTGTATGTCTGCAATGTGTGAATACTTTGCCGTGTTGGTTTGTAAAGAGGATGTGACAGTGGCATCTTCTTCTTCATCGACTTTTTCTGTGTGCAAGATGTTCTTCTGTCACTTTATAGCAATTCAGAACTGATTTTAATCCAAAGCACAACAACAACTGTCGCTGAAAGGATTAACAGATCAATTAGTCAAACGACAGAAAACTAATGAGCAACAATTTCATAATCAGGAATTGGTCGAGTAACTATTTCAAGCAAAATTATGTGTGGCCCTGAGACCTGAACGCACTGCAACATAGGAAAACACAAACACACACCAGCTGGGATGTGCTCATTCAATGCTTTGAGTTTTGAAGTTAAAAGAACTGAATTAGTACAACAAGCAAATCCTCACTATTTTGTGTGCAGCTGTCGTCTGTCAGTTCTTTCTGACACTTCTCTGTATTTGCAGCACAAGTCTACTTATGTGAAAGAGTTGTAAATCGAGTATAAAGCAGGCTACACATGGAATATTATTCATTAATCGTCATAACAACCATTTGTCCAACTGTTTGTCTCTGGATGTGTGTGTGTTTGCAGGCAGATGGTTCTTCTATGTATATGTGCGTGTGCATTGCTTTTTAACCATGTAAAGCACTTTTGCTGCATACTTGCATGAAAAGTGCTTTATAAATAAAGATTGATTTGATTTAGCTATGAACCCAAAATTATATTCTTACAGAAACGATCACAAACACAAAAGTTTTTAGGCCTTAAAAAGGTTAAACATAAAAATAGCATCTACACTAATTTAACACAGATGCAGTGTACACAAAACATAATGCAACAATTGCAGAAGCTACTGCACTTAACTAATCCATGACATCATTGAAAACATGCTGGTACCATGATGTCATGGGCTAAACTGACACACATGACATAAATCAGTGTGTGGTATCAACTACATGCAGATAAATAAATGACTAAGGTGGGATGAAGCTACAACCTGCCTATTATTAGAACATGCTGAACTCATGGCACATTGTGACAAATCTTTGTCCCGTCACTTTCTTTTCTTGAAACACTGTAGAAAAAAAAAAGGAAAAAGAGTTGGTGTGATTTAATGAGGGGAAACAATGTAAATTTCCATGATCCTGTGACAGGATCTCAGAAAAAGTGTGGGATGTTCTGATTTGATAGAAGTTGTGGTTGCCTGAATCTGACACAGCCTGTAAAGAATATCTGCTCCATCACACCCGCACAGCAAAAACAACTGTAAAATCCACATGGAAGCACTGTAAACTATTACAGCAGAAAATCCCATAAACCTAACTATTTTTCATATTTTTCCATCATCTCACACCCACATACATAAACCACCACACATTCCCCCTCTGAGATGAAATCAATAGCTGTCTGGATTGATAAAAGACACCTAATTCAATTTATAAATTTGATCAGGCAATGTAATAAAATAGTAGCTTTTGCTCATAGCCCGTTGAAACCTAATCGTGTTTCATGCTCTTGTGCCTTCTCTCAAATCATCAGTGTTTGGGTTTCAACCTCGGAGCACTTCACCGAACGCGAGAAAAGTGGGGAGAAACTCGACCCGATCCAGTTAGTGGTCTTTAATACACACACATTCAATTTAGTAAAGGGGGGGGACTGCTCCTGTAGCTTTGACGGGGCTTTTAATAGCCTGATTAAAGTGTGATTAATCACTGATTTTTGGACAAAACATCCACAGTTGATATGAATCAAGGGTTGACATGTTGTGTGCAACAGCTATGGTCACACCGGGGTGAGCGATAAATATGTGGCTTAGTCAGTCAAGCAGGCAGTCTGAGGATCAAGCTGTGCCCCTGTGGACTTATGTTCTGCTGGGTGTGTGTTACATAGAGCCCTCGGTCTCTGTATAGGCTACTGACCCGTTACTGGACCCCTGCTCCACCGCCTGCTAGCATGTAGCACCAGGGTGCTGTGGGGTTGACACGCGCACACAGACGCACACATTCTACAGTTTGCAAACACACGTATGAGTGGCCCCTTGCTGACACAGAACATCTTGTTAAAGTTTATGGTTTAATTTTAGATGGAAAGAGATATCAGCATGGATTTTATTTGTCTTGCTGCTGATTGGGAGCCCCCTGCCTCTGCCAGGTCTATACCTTCCACAGTAGATTTATTCAATTTTTCATATTTTTTAAAATACTATGAATATAACGAAAATGTTCATGATATCGCTTTTGAGGGAATCTGGAAAGCATGGGTGAAGAAAAGAAAATATTTTCTTCAGCTATGCTTCCAGATAAACTAAGCTAATCTGCTGCTGACTCGGACTACTGACCTTCAAATTTATCATACAGACATGAGAGTGACATAAATCTAATTATCTGATTCTCAGTAAGGAATTTCCACAAACTATCTCTTTGAAGCTGAGCAGGGCAAGTACTGAACTGAATGTTAAAGAGAGGCTAGTAGTTTCCTTTACATGGCTACTCAGAGGAGACATATTTGATTCCCACGAAGCGAAGCTGCTCAGACATTTAACAGAGATGGATGATGTAAGAAAAAAAATTCAAAGTCTGAGAGCGTTTTCCCATCACTTCCCCATTTAGGATCCCACTGCAACTCAATTTGTTTACGATGTATGTGCATATTTATGTGTGTTTTGACATTATGATGAATGGAATTTTAACTGAAAACCACTTATAGCTAACGTAAACACACAAGAATTGTGCTTTTTGACTAATCCAGTGCATCAAATACTATAAAAATCTAAATCCAACAGTGTAATTTGATGTATTGTAACATTTTCCTCACTGGCCTTATAATTGTGGACATTTAAACACTCACTTCCTCAGTACAGATAACTTTGAGAAGTCTCTGACAGATCTATACGGTTCTGTTCTGGATATTGCCAAACTGCCCATTCTTCTGAGTTAGGAGGGATTTGTGGGTGATTTTTTCTGACAATATGACTGATGATGTTTTGGAGACTGGGTCCTGGTTGGGGAAGAAAATCATTCATCAGCATCTGTGACGTCACCCCCCGGACCACCCTTGTTTCCATGGTGCATTATTGATCCATCTGATATGACTCTCACATATGCAATTCTCCATGACACTACAATGCTATCATCTTAAGTCCATTTAAGGCCACCATGGTATATAAACGTGAATGTTTGCAGAATTGTATGGGCCTTCTCTGTCTCTAGTTTGTGGCAGAGATCACATACAATCATCAAGCAGGTTCATGTAAACTCATTCTACTGAAATGATTGATTGTGATTTCACATAATGTGACATATTTAAATCAAATAGAAAATTAAGCTGAAAATATATATCGGCTATGAAATGTCATATAATTTGGACACAGCATACACACTCCCTAAATTACTGGAAAGACCTAAAAATGCACATATTTCCATCTTGTACGCTATACAGACATGTTTAAGGAGACAAGTTGTGATTGAGGGGAGGGAGGGAGGGAGAAAATAACAGAGAAGCAGAAAAAGAGAGAGACGGGTGGCGTCGGAAAGAAGCGAGGCCTCAACAGCCGAGTGGAAGATTTCAATTAGTCATGGAAACAGGAGTGGCCCACCCTGCTGCAGTAGTGACAGACCTCACTTGTCCTCCTGACATACATTCACAATACTACTCTGCGCTACAGCTACATGTTCTCTTCCATCCCTGTTTACTCCTGTCACCCTCTGTCATCCGTCTGTTTTTTTTTTTTTTCAGTTTTAATATTGTTTTCCTTTTCCCCCTCTCTACCTTCCCAGCCTCCTGTACTTTCTCATCGGCTCTTAGCTTTTTTTCCCCTGTACCTTTTCTCTCCTACCATTTGCTCTCAGTGACAGCTGAGCCTCGACAGCTTTTTACATTTCATTTTTCTTTGCCACAGCGAGAGAACAGCCGGGCATCGGGGGCCTTGTTCAAACAAATAGGAGGCTATGTGGTTCGCCGAGGGTGGCGACACGCCATAACAAACCGCCGGCTCCTGGTCATGGCAGGAACACACTGCATAGGGCCCCCGCCGCAGCGAGCGGGGGCCAAACGGGACCTGCCGTACCGGTTTTCATGGCAACCAGACAGCAACATTAGATGCGGTGAGGTGCGGAGTGACAGCAGATGGGAGCTGATGTATTGAAACACCTGGTCAGACGGTTTGACGTGTGCGAGATGGAATCGGAGCGGTGAAAACGGAAAGGGGAACGTCTGTTTGGGTCTGAAAAATAACATGGAAGGCAAATATTGAACAGAGCAGGAATGTAATAAAAAAAAGACAAAAGATGGGGGGAAAGTGTTATGATGGGCTGCAGGCAGAGGTGTGTGCAGTATTAATAGTCTCAAGGCTGAGTCAAGTCAAATACATCAGCTGCATTGAGAGGAATTGTTACATGGGCCTAGAGATTGACAAGGCTGTTGAAAATGTGATGGATTAATGTGTTTAAGCTGTCACTGAGATGAGGTAGCTGCTTTTGAGGGGACAGGGAAGAAAATTATATTGAATGCAAACCTGGAACCAAGTTTGAAAATGACCACATAGCATCTCTGTAGATCACAAATTAAATTAACAGTGGTTTCTGTGAAGTTCTCATATAAAGAAATGCAAGGCAAAATGCATCTAGTCTAGTGTCATATTTAGGGTAGGGGAGTTTACTTCATTTTAACTTATCTGATATAAAATTGGTACCTGTATGAGATTGGGTTCATTCATACATCCAATTTAATAATACAGTGTCTAACAGCTATATACATGCCTCATGTCAACTGTAATTCAGTGGCTACAATGCTGTGTTATCAACATGCGTTGTTTTTGACCCGTGACCAACTCTGCCATCATATATCCACCTTGAGTTGTCCAACAACTCTTGTAGTGGAGAGAAGAATATGACTGCAAAATGGAAACACAGAAACAAATTAGTGGTTGTAGATAAGTCTTTGAATTTTAAACGAAGGTTACAAGAATCATGACTACTGGGGAGGGGCGACCGTATTGCAGGCGTGGGGTGAAATGTAGTGAGATTTCTAAACAGTCCAAACTGTTTATGCCATGCATCCTGATAAGATCTCACTGCCACAAATAAAAAGCACATTAGCAGTTTGTTTCCACAAACCTCCCTCGAAACTGCTACTCCCTGCTTGCACTTAGCATAGACTTTTCCAAGTAAGTGGCCAGATCTGCACAGAGATTACCCAAATGACCGAAGCCTTTCTCTTCATCTCTTCGACCACCTCTTTCCCTCTCCAGTGTTAATCCACCTCTGGACTTGCAGCACTGACTGAATGGCACCTAATGACCTCCCAAGTGATGTTTTTCTTCCCTTTCTTCCCTTCATTCATATCTCATCCAAATTGTAATGGCCTGAGAGTTTATTTTTTGGTCTCCATAAGTTGTTCCTTTCGTTTTCAGATTCCTCTCAATGCTTTTCTCTCTCTTTATTTTTCTTCTCTGCTAGAACTTTAGATACATTTGGACAAATGGCAATGTGTTCAAACATACTGTACATATGTGGGAATATTTTCTTTTTCTTTCTCTGCCAGTAATAGTTTTGTAACTCATTTAACTCATCACCACTTCTCTTAGCATTTGCTTCATTTACAAGTGCAAAGACAACCTTAAATATTACCTCAAACCTTTAAATTGCATCAACTCTATCTCATAAATCCTGTTTGTGTCTAGCGGTGAACAGTGGGGCAGAAATCCATAGTGAATGAGTCCAGTTAGAGATGGAGAAGTTAGATTGCGCACATTTCTAAACTGATTACTCAAATCAAATTAAATGGTCACTGGAGACCACAAGCCTCAGACCTTCAAAATGGAACGAGCTGTACTTGTTCGCTCTTCATCAATGATGAATTCATGTTTATTTACATGTGTATTTTGGCCGGAAGCTTTTGGAGATTCCTGCATGTTTCTAATTAGATATATTTTCTTCAACGAACCAATGCTGGGATAAATATTCGCATAGGTAAACACATTTTCCATGGAATCTGACCAATGCAACCTCAGTGCACTACCACAGCTTCATTGGAACACTAAAACCCTGCATTAGACAGAAATTCAACAGTCATAGCTTAGCAACTGGCACTATCATAGGTCCAGTAGGAATGATGCACTGCTCTTTGGGCATTTTTTTCTTTTTACAACACGAAAGATCCAAAATTAAATGTGTAAAAAGAGGAGTAATCCTGGGCAACTGCATCAACCTGTCATTGAATAACAGTTCACGACTGGCGCATTCAACCAATGACAGGGCAGTGTTAGCAGTTGGAATTGTGGAAGCTTACACTCCAGTCTCTCAGTATTACCCATAAAAGTGTTACATTTGTCAAACAAATCAGCTCCTTATGCTGAAAACATACTGTTTAAAAATGAAAGTATATTAGATTAACCACAGAGTTAATGTTTGCCTATTAGCTCAATAGATACAATCTGCTAGCAACAGTGTTCATTTCAGACGGCTGATGTTTGAAGTCAAGCACCCATTGTGTAGCTACTAGGGCAGCTATGAGTTTTTGAAGTTGTTTAGGGAGAATGAGGTGTTGTCCAGTTATTCCACACATTTTCTTGCTGTCCCAACCTCACTACTATACTATGTAGTCTTTTTGGGATTGACCTTTCCCATGAAAGTTCAGTCAAATGTCAATCTGCAACCTCCCGCTGCTCATGACGGGTCCTTTTTGTTGTCCTTCACTTCTGCGGCCGCTTTGGTGTTTGTATCGGCTTGTTGGCCTGAAAAACTCAGCAAGTGATTGTACCTATGTTTTTTTTTATTTTTTTTATTCCCACCCTTACAGTGAGCATTGCTTGGTTCAACACCACTGATTGCACCCCAAGGCCCTGGGAACATTGGCAGCGTTGTATGGCGAGGGAGACTCCAAGTCTGATAGATTAACATTAATATGGACTGGGGGAGAAGGCTGGGCATATTAAAGGTCATTTCCCTCCTTCACAGCTATCGGGGGAAAATGCAACGGGCCATTGACTGCAGGGCCACACACGCATGAGCGCATGCACCCGCTCACATGGACACATGAAAAAAGACCCAAACAGCAACATATATAGAGATATAAAGACACACATGGAGGCATGAAGAGTACAGGGTGGGATGTAAGGCACACATGCATAAAAAAGACACATGCAGACGCAGACATAAACACTCTCTCACATACACAAATGTGAGGCTCCACATGAGATGGCATTATATACATGTACTGCACTGGTAAACTCTACTGTGGCGACAGCCTATTAAAAACCCAGTGAATTTATAACTCCCAATTTGGTGATTAAAGATTGTGAATTTGCTTGGTCTTAGCCTCAGGTTCTTGTCACACAGGGCCTGTTTTCTGTCTATAAATCTAACGGCCAGAAGTTTTCTTCTCACCCTCTCCACCCCACCCCTTTTTATGGAGGTTATTGCTCCAGCCAATATAGGATTAAGACTATTTCATGTACATTTTTCAAGTATTACCTCTGGACTCGAGATATGAGTCTCCTAGGTACGACCTGTATGTTTACATTTGTCTTTAGTGTAGAAACATCCATCAGACCTAAACATAGTCAAACAAAATGGAGCAGTGGTAGATGCCCGTTATAATTTTTAAAGCTGAGAGCAGTATCACAGTGAAATATTAACATATTTTATGCTTAACTCATTGAGTGCCATTGACGTATATATACGTCAATCAAAATCCAACGCTTGAGTGCCATTGACGTACATATACGTCAAATGCAGTTTTCTGCGGCTGGTAAATGGGGACGCTGTTGCGCACACTGGCCCTCATTTATTAAACTTGCGTACACCAAAAAAATGGGTGTACACCAAATTCACCGCAAGGATCGGCATTTATTAATCTGAGTGTGAGCGTACGGTACGCACAAATCTCACGCCAGCTCTGACCAGGTGTACGCACATTTGGAACCAGCGTAGAACATGCAGGAAGGAGTGCTGCTGTGTCAGAACGATTATTAAACCATAGTCTAATAACGCAGCCATGTGGACCACATGTTGTTGTTGTTTATATTGATAAAAATATAAAAAGTAGCCAAAAAAAAAAAAAGAAACGATAAAACCAAGTCCGTGTTGAAAATATAACTCGAGTTTTATTTTGGGCAACTGAGATGAATTAAAAACCATGATGTGACAGATGCTCGTTAATCAGCTGGAAACAGAAACAGTCAATGACAGACAGACCTAGATCACACACACAAACTTCCAACATCTGCAGCACCAGAGCATGACCGGACGGCTCCTCAGTCTCTCTCTCTGCCGGCGGGGGGGGGGGGCTCCGCTACCTGTCCAGGTGCAGCTGATCTCGGCGGAGTGTTTTTCTTTTCTTTTTTTTTCCCGTCACCGGGACCTGTCAGCGGGAGATCGGGCCGGTGTTTCACATCCCTCCATCAGCCGAACCATATCATCGGTGCTGATGGTCATAAAGTCGCGTTCGCAGCAGTAATATGCTTATGATTTCTCCTCAATCACTTGTGTTTAGTAAACTGCAGGAGCATTTCATGAGATCGCTGGGTTTCCTGACGTGGTCGGTGACACGTGCGTCTGCAGCCTCCATCCATCAATCTATCAATGTCTAGATATTTAATGTTGCCGCCCTCTCCCTGTTCAACGCAGTAATGCCGGTAAAGTCCCTCTTCTTGGCCGTCTTCCGTGTCTCCATGTCGTAAAAGGGGCAGGGCGACGCCTCTAAAGCAGGAATATATCGGGGCGTGACATTTAAATGACGCTCGTTTTCAGTCGCCGGATTTATCACCTCCACGCCGGTTCTACGACGAAATCAGCAGCGTACACACTTTTAGTAAATCACACGTGACACTTGGCGTACACTGATATTTACACCAGAATCTACACCAGATCCTGCGCAAGTTTGATAAATGAGGGCCACTGTGAGTAATTTTGGGGATTCTTGGATGTGTAGAACGAAGAAGACTGTAGATCAGAGCAAGAAGTGAAGAGGAAGGAGAAGACGAGTGCGATCGGTACAGAGATAAAAAAGTTGGGAAAAGTTTCTATTTCTAGAGGAAAACGACGGGCAGAGCCTGGAACAAGTGTAACGTGGAGCTGGAGGAAAGCTTAGCCACGGATGCTATTAGCATAGCTCCAGCATGAAGTGATCGGAGGAGGCAGGAAAGGTAAACTGATCTAGATGATCAGCACCGAAATGCCGAAGCGAAAGCGGATCGCGGAGTCAGTTTCACCAGTTGCTGTAAACCGACGTCGTGACGACGAACCGAGAGATCAGCGCGGTGCGTCGCTGCCGCGGCCGCGTCCAACAAAGATGCTGAAGACGCCATGACGTCTCCCTCCCTACTTCAGAGACGAGAGGAAGCAGCAGGAGGAGAAGGAGGGGAGGGGGGAGGAGGGGGTTAGGAGAGGGTGAGGGGGCAGCAACTGCAGGAGGAGTAGGAGAGCAGGCATCACTCTGCAGAGTAAGACTCCTACTTGTTGTATTTTAGTTTTTTGTTTTTTTGTACAATGAAAAAACATGTGAAATGAAATTTTCAGATGTCTTACATGTTTTTGAAGCCAAAATTAAAACGGATAAATCACTGTTTTTCTTGAGAGACTCTCTTTCACAAAAATGCATTTTTCTCAGCTTTCTAGAAAAAAAGTGGTCTTTTTGGTGCAACCAGGCTCTATTCAACTTAAGATAAATTAAGAATGGAACAAGGTACAAACAAATGTTTTTTTCCCTAGTTAAATAGAGAGTCTTCTCTTTCCTTTATTGTGTTTTCAGAGTCATAATACAAAATATTCTCTTGGTCTTAAAATATTACTCAAAATGCCCCGAAACACTGGCACATGGCACTGACCATTTTATAAAAGGGCTGGCACTCAAAGAGTTAAGCATCAATAATCAATAACTCTGTCTCATTGGTTTTCTTAATGATCTTCCTCTTCTACTAGCAGTAACAATGATTTGGTAAAGATTAACTTGAACAAGCAGGCTACTAAGAATACTTAGTCAGATTAGATGTTGCTGTAAGACCTTGTTTTACTAGAAGAAAAATTGAGTGAACAGGACTTTTAAGTTTGATCTTTTCATTTGGAATTCAACAAATTCAAATCCTAATTTTTTAAAATTAAATTTCAATTTTAGAGTCTAAATCTGACTAATTCAATTTGAGCATGAATGGAAAATTCAAGTTTTCAATTCTCAAAAGGCAATATTTAAATCAATTTCATGAAGCCAAAGGCAAACAAAAAACTTGTGATACTAACACTGATAAATGCAATGTAATACATAAGCCAGATGTCCTGAGTAACAAGCAGTGTTGGGTATAGTTACTTTTGAAAGTAGTTAATTAAGTTACAACGTTACCATCAGTTAAAAGTAATCAGTTACGTTACTGCGTTACCTATGAATGAAAGTAACGCGTTAGAGTACTCATGCGTTACCAAAAATTAAAAGCCTTTTGCAGCGCCTCGCACATGCTGCAACTTAACAGACAGACACACAGCCTCTTTTAAATGCACTGAGTCCTGACGAATAGTCATCCAACCAAATTAACTCTACAGGATAACAATAACAGGAAAGACAGTCAGAAATATGCAACATAGCGTGTTTTTTTTTTTTTTTTTTGATCGCAGAACTGATCAAAATTCAGGAGTTGCCGTGAATCCCTTTCAGCGGCTTCACTGCTCGATCTGTCTCACGTGTGGAGAGGAGGGAGGCTGGCGAGACGTGAACGTCCTGCCTTGTGTGTAATAAAAGTTTTTTAAAAATGCGGTTAAATGTACTGCTATCACACTGCTGCTACGGCAGCTATGGAGTAGAGATCCGGGCTGGACCGGGGGAGAACTGAGCTGCCGCTCGCCAAGAGGGAGCTGCTGAAAGCAGCAAGCACTGAGAGCCGGCCCGGGCTGCTTGTTGCTGCTGGAGAAGCAGGTCCGTACAGCTGATTCATGTAAATGGGCCCTTAAATTGGATGTGGATTTTTTTTTGCGGTCGATAGAAGCTTATCACCAACGCAGAGTGTTTTTACCGTTATGTTCTTGTCCTTTTCGCCGGCGAATTGAAACGCACACACACAGGCAACGTAGGTCGGCAGGACACAGACGCATCACAGCGCTGCGCCTCGGCTGACACATCCGCAGGTTGCACAGTAGTCTGTCTGACAGAAAGCAGGCTGCAGTCGGGATTTTCATTTCCTTATCCGGCGAAAAGTAACGGATTACTTTTTTAAAAAAATAACTAAGTTACTGATTGCTCAACTCACGAAACTAACGCGTTACGTTACACGTTACTCGAAAAAAGTAATTAAAGTACTCTAACGCGTTACTTTGTAACGCGTTACCCACAACACTGGTAACAAGTCATTAAAAGCCGATGTGTGTGTGTGGAACAATATTTGTAGCTAATCAAGAGAGTAACCAGAGCTAATACCACTTACAAAATTGAGAAGGATTAATGAGCTTTATATTTCAAAATGTTCATGTTCTGTGGTGAAGCACAGAATCATGTTTGTTTTATTTATTTTATGGTTTTCAGATGCCTAGTTTTTTTTCTCACCATAAGCCTGTGCACATTCTCATTTGTCCAGGTCATAGTATCTCAAAGGAGGTTAAATCGAAAGCAACTGGACTTGGTTATTTGTCTGGGAAGACATTTCACCTCTCATCCAAGAGGCTTCATCAGTTCATGTATGCATCTGACCAGGCTGGGACTGGTCCAACTATCTGGTGTGGAGACCTAGGTATTTAACTGATGAAGCCTCTTGGATGAGAGGTGAAACGTCTTCCCAGACAAATAACCAAGTCCAGTTGCTTTCGATTTAACCTCCTTTGAGGTTTTCTCACCATACACAGAGCACAGAGGTGTAAGCAGACTTATCAAAGAAAATGCAGCTATTAAGATCTCATTTCATTCAGGTCATCAAGACACTTAGGCTTGATGTATCTTAGTTTAGTACACCAGGTGTCCATGCACGGCATAGGCTTCTGTCTGATGTTGCTTTATCTCCTGAAATGATAGTCGGTACCCATCCTTTTGTCCAATAGGTGGTTGGAGGTTCAGTTAAACTAGTTAATTTGCCCAGGGTAGAGTGGGTTCTCTGTGGTTAGCCCAGCAGTTACCAGACCAAAACACAATACAAGTGTTGTATTAAGAGGATATTCAGCATCACCTCTGGTGCCCTGCACCAGGTGATCTGCACACACAGGTGACAACTGTGGATGTCAGGACAAAGTGAACGCCTTTGACTTTGAATGGCTGCGGCTCACAGTCCACATCCTGAACATTTACAGGATTTGAGATCTGCATCTGCTGACCTCAGGTGAGACAGGGCTGTAACCAGCTGATATGTAATCAGCCTCAGGTCTGTGATGGGAAGACCATGGGTGTTCTGTACTCCACATAAGGCTTTTGTCCAAGAGCTCCAAGTTGAGGTAGATATTGGTCCAAGAAAAAGCCATTTCACCTCACTATATTACAGGTGTCTGGATCCAGACGCCACAGCCACTTGAGCATTGCAATTTCCTCTATTACCTGGTGCACAATTTCCAGGTGATTCTTATTGACTTTAATGGCCACTGCTTCACTGGTTTCAATATTGTGGCATTTGTGGGCTGGGTGGTTTTGGTTTGTAACCAAAGAGGGCTTCCACCTTGTGGAGCAGGTCCAGTGTGCACCCCTTACAATCCTGTATAGTAGGAGAACAGATTCACAAAATCACATGAACTACACTGCTGTATGGATCAATAACTTTTTCTGTTTTTTTCTGGTCTAACTCATGGTTGTAACTCCTGAGAATTTAGTCTCCTTGCCGTCTTGACTGATTGTCGAACTACATAAAACCAGTAATTTTTATGAAAAGATGGACGTTGTATTTCCTCCTACTCATACCTCTGCCTCAATTGTGCGTTGATCAGTTGTCAAGCATGTGGTCACACACCTTATTATAGCATCTAGGTTTTGATATTTCATCCACTAATGAAGGGTACCAGGTTCATGACGTGTATAGACAAGACTTTGTAGGTGAGTTGGCTGAACATACAGTATGGATCCATGGTTGGAACATGATAACTAGCTGACACACGCTCAACTCAATCGTATTCAAGCTGAAAACAGATCAAGTAGGCAAGGCTTTGTAAGACAAATACAGTCACTGATTGAGACTTGGTGCTTGTTTCAATTATAATAACTGGTATTGATCATTTTCCCTGCAGGATTAAGTTAAAATCTTATTACCAATCATCAAAATGTAAAAATCTTTTAGATAAATATAATTGCTACCTGATTTTGTGAATATTCTATCAGTGCTCTGTAGTGCAAGTCACATTTCACTATTGTGCGTACATTCATAGGGTTAACATCATCTTCCCTACCAACATGAACAAGACATCCCTCCACCCAGCATGGCACAAACAGCTTCAGTGCTTTCTGTGTAATCTGCATCTCTGCAAACCAGCAATCAAGTAGCTGAAAACATAACCGCTTTGCCGTATGTTATGAGGTTGGTTGGAGCTGTGAGAGTGAACCGAAAAATATAGCCGTGGGCTATAAAACCAAACGGCCAGCTGAAATATACAGAGTTCTGCTGTATATTTCCTTAGTGGCTCATTACTATAAATGAATATAAACTAGGCTATTGATCCTGAGGATGAGCTCCACAACTGCACATCAGCTCCATACCCTGCAGCTAGTTGTGTTGCTAGGGTGGTGGCTGGCACTGGTCAGACAAAGTAACTTGTTATTAATGTTATCACACACATACATAGGCGGTCTGAAGTTTGCAAATGATCTGAGTAAGGCAGCTTTCATTGCAGGATATTAAAAACGTCAGTAGGACGCAGATTCAGGTTGTATGCCTCTGTGTGCTGTGGCCTGTTTGTGTACTTTGGATAAGCCCTGTGCTCCCTCTGAGAGAGGAAAGAAAATCAACAAAACAAATGAGCAAAGGCTTAAGAGTTCTTATTGATTGGAGTTAATTGCTAATGGCGTCACAGGCAGAAATAACAAACAGGTTGGTAAAGACTTTAGTGTAACACCAGCTGAATCATATAATAATCAGCACTGGGGAGGAGTTGTAATTATTAAGGAGAAGGGTACCTTGAAAATTAGTACACAGAATGACATTCATTTCAATTCAGCGATACAGGTTTTTTTTTCTTTTCTTTTTTATATTTTTTGTTAGTGATCTATAAATTAATACTTTGTCCGCAGTCCCATTCTCTCTTTCTGCACCACCACATTAACAAATTTATAGTGCTGGCCTATAGATATATGATGTTTTCTTTGGTTCTGCTCCCATCTAAGTCTTGCTTATTTAAAAGCCGCACAGCCTCATACATTACCTGCAGAGTTTGGATCTTAACATTATGTCACCATGGGATCAGGGTTCTGCTCCTGCACTTAAAAGCCCCCTGATGACGGACAAAGACATAATCAAACGAACCTGGAGGAAAAGACGCCTGCATGACCCTGCTCAGTGCACATGCTGCACAATGGAAAAACACATTCGGGAGATCCGGCTAAGATGGACGCTACATTAAGGAATTTTGCACTTTAGCGTCCCCAGGTGGCAGTAAGAAGAAACAACAACACTAACAAACTACATAAATAAACTAGCTAAGCTAAACTAATTTCCCGTTTTTAGTGCATCTCAAAGAGAAACCTAGACCTGCTTTATTATCAAGACGACATGAAAGTCTTACTTTGTACTGGTACATTAATTCAGTTGTTTTTAAAGACCTTAGTTGTTGAAGATATCCATTACTTCAGCACAGAAATGTTGTTTATTTAAATATAGTTTGTTGGGAAGAAATATTTATTCTTATTTCCAATTTTGGGCATCGTCTTGTGACCCATTATGTATTCTAAAATGTCCACAGCCCCAGGTTAGGGGTTGGTGAAAATCAGTGGAGAATACTCCATGATGACTCTGTGGTTTTATCTTCTAAACAAAACATATTGTGCAAAAGTTTCAGGCACTTTCGATACTTGGATTCGTATTCATCACACAGCACCATCAAGTAGGCGTCAAGGATGGCCGCTATAATCAACAAGCCCAAACACAGAGTCATGAAAAACTATTTTCAGAGACGAGAAGAACAAGGAGTCCTGCAGCAGATGGTCTAGCCTCCACAGAGCATTGATCTCAACATCATGGAGGCAATCTGAGATGGCACAAAGAGACTTAAGACACAACCAGAGGCAGTCCAAATCTACACAGGAGCTGTGAAAAGTTCCACCAGTGACACATGAAGCAACCTATAGCATACAGAGGAGAACTAGTAAAGTTTTAAAGGGGACATATTATGGAGATAACACTTTTTGATGGCTCTTTAAGGGGATAGTTCAACATTTTGGCAAATTGGCCCATTGCCATAATCCCTATAGTTTTAGGAGTAGGTTCGTTACCTTTAGTTGTTGGTGCAAGCTATTTATAACGGCGGAGCAGAGCCGCGAGCTGTTCAGAGCTACGCTACGGAGGCTAATGGGATTTCTTGGTTTTCCCATCCAGCAACTCCAAAATGCTCTCGTGGACAAGTTGTGACCTGCACATTCACCACGCTATGAGATAATAACGGATGTTATGAGACAGAGTTGTATTCGAGGCAAATGCAAACACTGCATGCTGAAAAACTGCCCCCGAGGGGAACGCGGATCAGCGGTTTTGCATGAATTTACCTCAAAAACAACTCAAATCAACATTTGGTGTAACCATCCTTTCCAACGACTTGCAAAGAAAAACATAGTTTCAGTGCCTAAAGGTGTTGCGCAGTACTGTATTCACTGAAATGGGGAAAGCTAAATAAGTCAACATGTACAGTATAGAAATTTGGAATGTAGCCAGATTTGTGAGCAATACCTTTTGGGTATCACCAATGCATCGTCCACCCTGACAACACTTAATATCATGGGAGCACTAACACCGGCAAGGGGGCAGTGCATCAGATGGAAGAGGCTCCTGCTGAGCATTTGTGTTTTAGTAAATTCATAATGCTGACACAACAAGGAATGTGGTGGAAAGGTATGCCTGAGGCTGAATCAGCCTGCACATCCAGGCCGACTGTCTGACCAGAGTCCGTTGTCACTGCTGTGCATTTTCTCCTCCAGAAGCACCACAGTACCAATTAACGTCAGTATAGTTAGCTCAGGAAATAACAGCCTCACTCATTTCTTTTGTACTGTTTTTACAGAGCATGACAAAATAACCATTTTTATCACACTGTAAGTACACACTGTCACCACTGGACACAGAAATGCATCGGCTTAGTGGTTTGTAGCTCCTCAAGGAGAGCGCTGATGCTGTTTGCCCAATGCCGAGGCCGTCTGGGTGGTCCGGCATGAGGTTTCCTGGGAAAGCTTGTTGTCTCCTCTGCTGCTGGGGCTTTATAGAGATGACTTAAAATGCAGTAAGCGTAAAAGATACTCACATAGTTCTTTTAGAATGGACACAACCGGTTTAGTGTGATTTGCAGGTAAAAGGCAGTTGATTTACTTCCCTGCTCCTAATTTGAATGCAAAATTGTATGTCTTTGTGATATATTTAAACCACCACTTTGATTTAGAAACATGCAGAACATATGTTCTTGGCGTTGTCCATGTTTTGGAGCTGAGGAGAATCGGATGTTGTGCATGAGTCCGCTCCCTGAGCTAAAGGTTCTAGTTCCCTGAGCATGACAAGCAACTTTTTGTGCAATGCTGGTGACCACAGCCCTGGAACAGCAAACCAAGAACCAGAAATGCAACTTCCAGTAATGACCAATCACATTAGTTCCTCTTATCCTCTGCAATGGGTGGATGATGGAGAGATGGGATTCAGGTCTGTCAGCAGAAGTTAATGTCTGTGAACATTTTCAGCCGCTGTGGTGAGGTACAGTGGGCTGTCCACTAATTGGAAGGTCGGTGGTTTGATTCTTGACTTCCCTAGTCAGTAGCTTGTCAAAATGTCCTTCGGCAAGATACAAAACCCTTGATTTCCCTAGTGTGTGTCTGTTCATGTGATAGAAAAGAGCTCTATGCATCAAAATGCACTGTATAAATTAGTCATTGTGGCTTAGTGTAGGCCTTTGAGTGGTAAATAAGATTAAAAAGTACTGTCTAAAAGTAGCCCATTGAACATTTACAACCTGAGGTTTTATACTTCATATGTCATCATTGGTAGATTAATGGGAAGTTATTGTATTTTGATGCAGCAAGGCTTGTTAAAGTTGTGTAAACAATCAGGTTTAAAGAATGGTGCACAAATTTTATATTTACAATTCATATTGCAATATTTGAATGAAATATATATTTAAATGTATTAAGAGATGGCTTCAGGTAACAGGTGTGTCCAGGTTGAGCTGCAAGGAAAAGAGGTTTGCAAGCTAGACCTGAGCAGGAATATTTTCTGAGGATAAATACAACATTTGTGGTTTGTTTGAGTAATTTTGTCAGGGACATGTTTTATGCTCACAGCACAAAGGATGGATCATTTTGTGGTGTTACTGATTATATGGATAAAAGCCACAACTGCAAATACAAGTGCCAGTGGTAACATAGAAAACACAGTGTAATAATATTTCTTACATGACAGAAAAGAAAATACTTTGGTTTTCACTTTTGCTTTTAAACATATAATTGCTGCTGTTGTGTGATGAAAACAGATGATTATGCAGAAAAGAACTGACATTCTACAGATTTGTGATAATCAAGACATAGAACAGCAATACTGACATTTCTGCAGAACCCAAGTTCAATGTATACACTCATATGGATGACACTGTTGGTATCTTTCTCAGTCTCATATAAAGTAATGCACAGCATCAGTCTTCTGTTATGTCAAGTTTGCAACACCTTGTTTCATCTCTCATCTTCGAGTCCCCCCCCAAAAAAAACAACAACAACGAAACAAACAAAAACAAAACTGTAAGGTTATTGGAACATAATACATTTAAATGTCTGTTCTAGTTCCTATATTTCAAATACGATATATGTACAAGGTTTTAATTGTCAGTGGTATTTAACTCAATTTCCCAAATTGTTTTTTTTTTTTTCTTTACAAAAGTCAAATCAAGTCATGTGGCTTGTATCTGTGATGTAAGTAAATTCAAACTATCCACTATACATGGCAAAGCAGGCACGGCAGAGATGGTGAGAATAACAGATTTTTTCCCCATGCGAAACAAACACATGCTCACATGTGCATGCGTGTGTGCGTGCACAGGCATAGGCACACACAAACACAATACATACAGGTAGTCTCCATGAGCCTCTGTGCTGTAACTAGAACCTCTTGCTGTCAGCGCAGCACTGTGAAAACAAATTAGTCCAATGATTAATGGAAGGGAATTAGACCCGGCAGATCATCCTGCTGTGAGGATGGGACACTCTGTGGAGAACAAAGTGTGCCATACAGTCTCATACATACACTTAGCACTCTTTCATTACTAAACTTGTGAGGACCCTTGCTTGCGTTATTTATTTCCTCAACTTTGAACCACAATGTTGACCCTCACTGCTACCTAAATACATCTGATGAAACAAACATTAGGCAAGCAAACATCTACTTAACATATTTCAGAAATATTTATATCATGAATTATGTTGATGTAACAGGAAAAAGTACACTCACACTCATATTTACATTTCAATTTAGAGTCACCAATTAACTTAACCACTGCAGCATCATATTGTACCATCTTCCCTACACATAATGTTAATTCTGAATATATTGCTTTACAGTTTACGACAGTTTGTCACTGTTCCCGTTTCACCTAAAAGGAGAGTGTATGATAAAGTAGAGTAGAGAATACTTTATTCATCCCGAGGAGGGAAATTCATATTAGTGTAGTAGCTCACACGACAATGACACAAAAAAGAAAGAAAGATGGAGCAGGGTCGCCGGATGGAGCAGGGCTGCCGGATGGAGCAGGAACCGCCGGGTGGAGCAGGACCGCCGGGTGGATCATTGGTGGAGGGGCCAAATCATTTTGCTTATCTGCCCCACTACTATATTCCTCCATCTTGCAGCAAGGAGAGAGGAGCCGTCCACCACCGCTGCTTTCCTGGTCAGTCAAGGTGCCATGAAGTGGATGATCCAGTCCAGAATTGCCTCCTCCTTCTTCAGTGCTCTAGTGCCTCAGGATGTTTAGTCTGTATCCTAGCAACAACTTCATGGAGAACTTCAGATGGAACTTAAGCAGTTGCCATTAGGTGGGATGTACACAAGTGTTGTTATGATTCGAAAAAATAAAATAAATGTCTACTTTCTGAGTCTTCACCAATATCTCCAGCTCTTCATCACTCTTGTTGGGCAGAGAGTTGATATTTCCAATGATGACTGACCTCAGAAAGGACTGATAGGACATCTCCACCTCCAAGCCTTTAACTTTGCACCAGCAGCAGCACAACAACCACCACAAAAGCACCTCTTCAGATCATCTGAGGACAGGATGGTGGTGTCCTCCAGATCTGTCCATTTTCAATGAAAGAAGCTCATCTCTGAAGAATCTCTTCTCCCCAGAGAAGCATCCATCAGTAGATAACAAAAAAACACAACAAAAATAAAGCAAATGTTGAGTAAAAACTCAAAAACTCAGAGCTACCAGACTTTGCTGCTCCCAGTTGAAGCGCATGTTCTGGGAATTGTAATCTTTCTTTGAATAATATCTAATTTAAAATGACAATCAGTGAACTCAGCAATGCTAGCATTAGCAACCATATGCAATCAATGATACCAAACAAAGTAAGGCCATTACAACTAAAGGTTTGTTACACTGAGCAACAGTATCTTCCATTAATTATGAACTATTTAACTTTTATATTCCAAGAGAAGGACTGGTTATCTTTTCTTATTAAAAATGTACTTATTTATTTCTTTGTTGGTCAACAAAACGCAACAGTATACTGTAATTATAAATCATAATACTTTTTGAATTAAAAGCAGCAAAACACATTGCAAAACAACTGAATATGTAGCCCCACACCCTGTCTGTCTTTATTTTGACTCTGCACACAGCTGAAAACTCTTAGAACAAACTCCCACACTGTTGTATGTTTGCTTCGTAACTATGGCAACACATCCCCAAATTCTTTGATAAAGACTAACTTTGGGTGTAAACCAAGTGAGTCCTTATGAGTATTAACCATTGGATTTATGCAGGAATCACCGAATGGACCGAATGAATATTTGTCTTCACCCATTCACCACAATGAAAAAAAGCCATTAATGTAAGCACAAAATATTGACCCATATGAGCCAGGATTGAAGATCATAGGTCGAGAATTGTGGTTAGGAGTGATTACATTCAAGCATATAAAAAAATAAGTTACATATTATTTGACAGGAGCATAGTTCAAGGTTAGCCCATGACCTTATTACCTCCATATGAGGTCAATGTTGGCTTTTTCTAAAGTAAATAGAAACTTATATCAACCAGTTACATCATCTTCAGTGGATTCACTCTTCATTAGAAGGCAATATTGTATCCTGGAGGTTCTCTACCATCCAATATGTGTGGTTGGTCACGCTGCCTTACAGAAATACCATCGCTAAACAATTTCATGGTTTTCAGTGGAGACTTAGAGTGTCCACGATGATCTAAATGCTGTTCCAGAGGTTTGAGCGCATTGACAAGTGGGACGTTCTGGTGCAAACATTGGAGCACTGCTCGTTGACTTTGGGGGCAAAATGGATAAACAACAGTGGAAAATACAGGCAGTTTATATTAAAATCCATTTTCCACAAACTCCACTGTCTGTTGTCAGGCTTTAATTTGCACCCTGACAATGCTCCTTCTAAATGGGCTGCGATGTTGTTGGAGAGAATCAAATAACTCTGTGCCAATACCACAGATTCATCAACCCTACGAGGGAAATGAGACTGATTGGAGAGAAGAGTTAATTAGATTAGAATTATTTTTCATTAACATCATTAGTGTGGTGGATTAAGAGGGGGAAACTATGCAGTGGTGAGAATAATGCTTCCAACGTGCTCTCCGCTATGAGCTGGCAGCATCGGACACCGAAGTAAAGAGATATCCTTTTCAGAAAATGAGCCACTGGAAGTGCTCATCACCAGAGCAAATATTGACCGCCAATCTGGATAAGTGATAGGAGGGAAAAAATAAATACATTGTGAACTTTTACACCATTTGCCGATACTCTCCACCCTCTTTATGTGTTGAACTGAGCCAGAGTGACCAGCCACAGTTTCCCCCTCAACATTTATTCTGGAGCGATATACCAATTATTTTTAATGGAGCTGAAATAAGAATGGCGCAAGAAGCTGGTGAGCAGTGGAAGGCATAAATCGCCTGCGGGTGGGACGCAGCAGTGCAGCGCAAATATGACCTCATACAGGAAGCCCAGGCTTTCTTCTTCCCTTTCAGTGTCTGAGAGTGATGGGTGACGGGATACGAGGCAGGCAGACGGATGGGGTTTGGGTCTGGAGTTGCGCAAGCACTTTGACTGACCCGTGTACCGCAGATTGACAGGCCAGGGAGCAGCAGATGTCTCACCTGTCAAGAGGCGTATCGCTAACACAGTGGACGGTGACGGATGGAAGAAGGGATGGATGAGTGGAAGAGAGAAAGAAAGGCCCTGTGAAAGTGAGGGAGGGTAAAAAAGGGCTGAAGGGATTTGGAGAGGAACAGAGGAGGAGAAAATTCGGAAATATGAGGAGATCCTTGCTAGAAGATGACAAAAGGAAACGGAGGCAGGAGGGCAGAGAAGTGAAGGATGTAGGGTGAGAGGCCTCAGTCCCTCTGGTAGCTACAGTGGATGTAACCTAACCAGAAGGAGCAGTTAATGACATTTTATGTAACTATTAAGCAATTATTGAATACACAAAGCCTTTTTACAGCATCCGAGCTCTGTGCACGTTTGGGACTTCAACGGTTGAGGAGGGCAGAGGGGATGAAAAAAAAGAAAATCGTAATAATAAAATCATTCCAACGTCCGGGCCAAAACCTACATTTTCATTCGGTAAAGCAGTCACGCTTGTGCCTAATCCACAGCGCACCTCAGGTTTCATACATGACTGGGGTTTGTCCAGAGTGGCCTCAGCTACTCTCTTTAACAGGTACAGAGCTCTCTGCGGGCTCACTCAATGAGCCCATATAGCAGACCACCACTCTGGCTGCTGCTTTCCTGCCTCCAGGCTCCTGGTTGAGCCCATACAGTGGAGGGACACAGCCATGTGCTCAGGTGATGGAGCCAAGCTGCCAAATGTCTTGGAATACTGTAGTATGTACAGTGGTAGGATTCTGGAGAATGGCAATATCCAAAAATCTTCTAGCAGTTCTTCTGCCACAATGACAGATAACCCAACAAATAGCAGATAACAGCCTGACCTGAAAGATGACGAGTAGTATCAGAAAAAGAAGAGCACGAGTTGCTCAACGCCCTGGACCAGCAGTCGAGAAAGCGCTCGTTTGTATGCGGGCGCGATTCCACTTCAGTGAAATACGTATTTATGAAAGCGATATTTGATTTTTGTCAATAAAAAGCCAATAAAGTCCCATACTGTCCCTTTAAAAATGGATAGATTTTTAATTGTGTGTGTTTTTTGTTTGTTTGTTTGTTTGTTTTAACAATGGGGTTTGTTACACCTAGCATTACAAGTTTTTTTTATATATATATTTTTTTTATTATATTTGCACATTACTGGTGTATTACTGTACTGTTATATTAGAGAGGAACTTGGCGGACAGTGATGGAACTGGGGATTTGCTGCTCAGACCATAGTGCTCATGTGGTGTTTGGCCTAACCACTCAGCTTGGTATTCCAAGATTCCACTTCTTTTTGATAAAATTAATTTCATAAGTAGAAAACAACTTTCAGCTTCCATTTGTAGTTGGCTGCCCCATCCACAATAATGACATGGAATGAAAAACTACAAGTCCCAGAGGATAACAGGCATCAGATCTGACTCTCAGTCTTGCAATGGATAGTTACTGGGGTGTGGGAGGCTGGAGCTCCCTCTCCAACTGCTGATACTATATGTCTGTTCTCACTGTATTTGTCGGTGAGACACTTAGTCACCACAACTCACAAAACTTGAGAGGTTACAGTTTAAGATCCCACCAGTACATACTCATGTAATAATATAGTAATGTTTGCTGAGTGTGCGGCTGGTGTGATGCCGTTGGAAGATGGCCTCTACTGTTAGTTAAAAAATCAGGAGGAAGGAATTTTCTCAGCTTGGCAGTGTATATGCTTTGGTATCATTTCATAATGCCATAATGGCCTTGTGGACATTCATCTCTATGATTATGGGTACTTGTCAATGTTTCAGGTCACAACCACATCAGAGCTGTACGCATAATAACAGCCTCTTGGTTATTATCGCCACATTAAACAACACCTTCAGGACTCTGTGTCTAATTCTAGCTCCAGACCTAGCTACAACTGTAAATCATTTTATTTAGATAAATATGGAGTATTTGCTCTTGGAGCATTTCTGAATGTTTATATATCCCTGAATTAGTTACTGAGTTGTTGCAGAAGTATTAATCACCAGTTTTTCTTGCCAATGGAACGAAGTTGTCAGTAGAAATCTAGGAGCCGAGCTGCGTCTGCACAGATCTCACTCATATTTACCCCGTCTACAGTAGCACCATGGGACCTGCTGTGAAAGCAACCTCTGTCTAATCAGGAAAGCATATTCTGGATCACTTAGGTTTTCTATTTCATCTGCCAGCGGCTCCCTGAAGGGGATGTTTTGGTCAGAGGAGAGGAATCCCCTCATGACTCATGATGCTCTGAGATCTACCTTCATTAATGAGGAAATTTAAATTTCAATAATTGTTGCCATTTGTTCATATGAGGCGTGAAAGCCCAGAAGTTCATGTGAAAGTTCTTTTTATGATAATAACAATATACTGAATGTCCAACAGAATCGTTAAGCCTGTTAGTAACGTATGAATCACAGTGGATCTAAGTGGGCGTAGAACACCTGAGGTTTATAACTCCTCGAAGCTAAAATCTATATAGTGTCAGATTTGTATATTTTTCCTAAATTACTGCATTTTTATGCTTTTTTGAGCCGGCTTTACAGCTTATTACTGATGGTGGCTTTTTAAATACTCCCCAAATATGAATGTGTACTTTCCCGGTCATGTATATTATCCTGAATGCCTCGCGTGTTCCATTTTAAAAAAAAGAGAGAGAAAAAAAGGGCCACATTCATCAGAGCGAAATAACATATAATTCATGTGACTTTTTCATTATTTACAGAAAAGAAATCAGAGTTATTCAGTGTAACAAGGTGCACCATACATGTCAAAAAACAAACCAGGAAAAGGCAACTAAAAATAACTGCAAAACCAAATCATAATATTTTCTCAAGGCACTGTACTTGCACACGCACGTGACTGGCTGACACAAGGAAAATAGACAAAGAAGATTTTTAGGAATATTTGCTTTAGACCTCACTTCATTTCCCATGAAAATATTGTATGGACTCCATGGAGGCGAGTGCATGAGGAGCAGGAAGTCAAACTGTGTGTATGTAGTGGGAATCCTTTGGGGGAGCTTGAAGATATACATTTGACATCTGATGGAGCAGGTCTAAGCACATACATTAATTACATTAAAGTGATATAAAAAGTAATATTAGAGCAATATTTGTCAATAACTCCTGTTCAGCATCTGTATCTAAAAACCAAATACATTTTGAAACATGGAAAAGTATTTGTTAATCAGTTGTCATGGTGATGCATAGGAATTCATTGATGAAAAATAATTAAGCAACATCCACTGGCACCAAGGAGATGCACCTGAAGTTTCCAGGAGAAGTTCTCCTTGACATAAAGAGCTAGATAGTGTAGGAATCCAAAAACACATGGAATGAAGTTGTACCACGACTAGAACTTATTTTTTTCTTTTTTTTACCAGAAAATTGTGCTTTTCTAACTCCCTCATTTAAGCCATCCCCACTGCTGAGGAGCACATGTGATCAGATATTCATTAAGTCTGTGGTTTTAACTCCCCGTGGCTATATTACATTTATTTTGTGCCACGGTGCATTAAAATCTTCCTAAGTACATATTTTATCCATTGCAGAGGCCACACAGCAGACCCCAGCTATCAGCCATGTTTATAAAAAGCACGTACCTGGCGGGCAGCGTTGCCATTCACCCTGACAGCACAGCTGGACAAGACTGATGGCGTGCTGACAGTGTGGATGGATGGTCGCGGAGGGGGGAAGGAAAGAAAGACGGAAGGTGTGGAGGCTGGCACTGCCAGATGGGTGGAGGAGAGGGGAAGGAGAGGGGTGTGTAAACTGGCAGCAGACAAACAGATGGAAAGTGCAAGGTGGGCACTGAGTAAGGTGTGCAGGGTCAGGAAAGGAGAATATAATGGGGTGTAGGCTGATGGTGACGGTCGTGTGCTCCACAGGTCTCCCTTGGTCCAATGATAACTTGCGGTTTTTGAAGTGTTCCTCAAAGCCACAAAGAGGCCTAAGAAATGGTTGGCACTTGGCAAGAGCAGGACTGTTCCATCACAAACAAGGACCCAGGACCCTCACTCTCGAAGAAGGAAATGTCTCTAAACCATATACCACCCAGTTTACTCTGGCACTGTTCTGGAAACCAAGACTTTTATATGCATAGCTTTAACATTGGCTTTTGGAGGCCCAGCAGATGATGGACGAGGGCGGAAAGCTACCTGCTGGTAAAAGGAACACCAGGCTTGTAAAAGGTTCGCATTACCATTCGTTTGTGACTTGTTATACCAATTAAAGGATTTAAGAATCAAAAAATAGAGACTTTAGTTGCATGTTTATTCTTATTCAGCAACCCCTTGGTTGTGTTTTGATCCCAGTGTGGCTGTAACCTATGGTTCAGTTTTATGCTTAAAGCGGTCCAGAACATGACTTGAAAACCACAGATCACACATACTATTATATGGAGACAAAATGGGCCCTGGTAAGGCTTGGTATGAGCCGGCCACAGCTGAGGGAGGAAGGTGAGACAGCTGGTTGTTCTTCACAGACCTGCTTATAAAGGCGTGTGGGTGTCATTTACTATGGTACTTCATCCATATCAGGATATCAGGTGATATTTTAGAGCAGCTACTCTCACTGTTTGGACTTAGACATCCTTCTCACTTCCAATGTTTTAGGCACAGAAGAACAAAAATTGAGTCTCAACTTGTGTTACAATGCATTTTAGAATTTAATTTTACATCATTTGTCAAGTTACAACTCGTTAACAAAGGATGCACAAATCATGTCATGCATTATACATTAAAGTAAATACAGTTGTAGTCCAACTTTGTGCTTATTGTGTGTCCCTTTTGGTATCATTTTGCATAACTTTGTGTTCATTTGCATCTCTTCCTGGCCATTTGTTGTCCCTTTGTAACCATTTATTATAATTTTGGTATTGTTTAAATTTCCATCAGGAAATGTCAGAGGGCCCTGGGTGGTCAGCAGCCCCTGGACCTGTGCTTGGTAGGCCCATTCATTAATCCATCTATGTCTGACAGCCTGACCAACTCATAACCATGAGCAACTGCTCCTCGGCCCCATGAGGCTCCAGGTTCACAGTGTGGCAAATACTTTGTGGTTTATGATTAATTTATTAATACGAAATGGAATAAAAGGAGCTTTATGGCCTTTCTTGCATTGTAAACCAATCTTGAAGCTCTGTGTTGTAGAGGGGCTCTGTGTCAAAATCCACTATAGTACCTTTAACGTTATACTCACGTGGTACATACTATATATTTAGAGATCACATTTTTAAAACCAGACATACAATGTTTCCTCTGAGACAGTTTTTTTGCTTGCTGTAAAGACTTGTTCATACTGGTCAACCTGAAAGAATTGATCAGGAATTGATCTTATAGAGATCAGTTGATTTAGGATTTGTCTTGTATCGTTACATGAACAGGCATCACCACAATTTCCCATCAGTTCTCAAATATTATGACAACACAAGTTGACTTCAATTAAATTGTATTGTGTATATAGAAAAAATACAGTCATCATAATCCAGAAACAACAGACCTGCTGGAGCCTCCTCTAACTCAGGCCTCTCACTTTTTCCTCTTGTCATTTTCAATACTGACCTGAAAAAACTTCTCCAGGTTACTGGTGCAAAGCTATTTTACATTTGCCCTGAAGTGATCAATATACACATCCCACAAACAGAGACTAGTGAACCAAATGGAACTTCTTTTTTGTTTGTGAACCGTTTCATCCCTACTCCATCTGCCTGGTGCTGGACCATCCCAGCCTCATCCCTCTGTCTTTGCGTCCTTTTAAACATGTGAACAATGTATGTTTGTATAGTAGGTATGTCCTCTTCCTAGGTCCCATGGTAGAGAGGGGGTAGTCTGGCTTCGATCCTTTCTGTTGGTGGTACCTGGAAGTTGTTTAGTGTCTTCTCTTGGAACATATATTTTGCTTCTGCTTACTGTCTATGATGATGTCATCCTGACTATAAATCAGCTTTGTTGCCCTGTTGTATAGACACAGTGACTCTATGTCTGTCCATTCTGGAAGAAGAATCATGAGCTCTTCCTTGGAGTTCATCCATGTTTTCACATCACAGTAGAAGTTTGATTTTTTTGTCTTTTGCCTTTGACTCTACCAAGCCCTCAAACAGAGCTCTTTCACTGAAACATGTTGGTGACTGTTCAGTCATGGTGTCTCTACTGTGCCATTTCTCCACTCATTCTCCTTTCTTAAATTGTAATTCCATCTCTCATTTTCCTGAACTGAAATTGTAGAGTCACCGAAGTCGAGATATTCCATAAACAATTCGAAGAACTTACTTTTCTCTGCTGAAACACATCCTGGAAAAGTCAAGGTCATGTCCTCCCCCTCCCATAGCGGACCTGTAACAATGATCCTCAACTAACACCTTCAACTTCCTGTCTCCACTATAATTTACCTTTAACCCCTCAGTATCGCCACCATCTCACCTTCCTCTCCTCTCCTCTCTCCCCCCTCACCCTCTCTCCCCTGCCTTCCCCTCCTGCATTCTCCGACCTAATCCGCTTTAAGTGTTTACAGACCACTCCATTTCTCAGAGGGGCTCAGCTGGTCTTTCTCAAACAAGCCCATCAAAAACAGATGAGTGGCAGTGGTAGGACATGCTGGCAAAATAACTGAAAATGAACACATATGGTTTGTTCATTCTTTGAAACAGCAAATTTTGCCTTAAAGTAAAGTGCATTGTCCTCCCTTTCTTCTCTGAGATAAAGTGGATTACATGATGATTTCTGTGGATTAGTGTTTAAGACAGAGTTTTTTTCCCTGTTGCAGAGGCAAATATAACCTGAGGTGGCTGGGTTGTCTTTATTTTTTTAATCTCATCTAAGAACGGAGCCACCACTGTCAGCCTATATTAACAATAACAATGGCATTAATTAAGCTCTGGTAAGTAATTATTTGTATTAATTGTGTGATACTGTCCAAGTCCAGTATTGACCTGTCTCCTTGAGCGGTGTTTGTCACTGACACTGCCACAGTTCCAGTTCCAACAGTGGACTGTGTTGCTCTGTTGGCCAACAAAGCCACAATAACGAACTTCATCTTGTCTGTGTAACACCTAGCTCACACAGTAATTGCCTCATGCCTCCAACTCACCCGCATCTTACATTAGGAGGCATGGTCAGACTTGTCATCGAGCTAGTTAGCCAGTCTGCTCGCTTTGCAAAAACACACATGGTGAAGCAAATTGGATAGAGAAGAATAGAGTAAGGTGTCACTACAAACCTGCAGCCATGCATGTGGTGCTATGGGAGGAGATAACCTAAATGCTAACCTCATTTGCTTGCTAATTAGCGCCAAAAATACAGATAATTGAGGAAGTTGAAATGCTGACCTGAGGAAATCACAAGACAAAATGTGTGATTGTATTAGCAGTGTTATTATAATTCATTCAGTGGGACAGTGGACATGGATATCGATAGAAGGAAAATCATAAAAACGATTTAAAAAAATGTCAAAGGTCAGGGGATCATCAAAGTCTTTATGATTCACCGTCTGTGGATTATTTATTTTATAGCAGATCATCCTATTTGTTGGAATATTTGAACCTGAGGCATGTCTGACCAGAATCATTACAGTTTAGGCCTCAATTCTTGCTTGTCTAGAAAAAGAATAATGCCACAGGAGGTCAGATCTTTAGAATTCACATTTTAGACAATGACATTGTTGGCACATGTTGCTTTCTTTAGGATAAACCCCAGCAATCATCTGGCTGACATGTCTGAGGTCTGGGACAGGTGTTTCACATCACTGAGTTCAGCCAACTAGTTGAAGATTATTGAGGCTATGACTGTGCCAAATTCCCTTCCTTCCTTTTATGTCAACCCATAAGCCAGCATTTAACTCCAATAGATGAAGGTACTCCTTCAATACCTAAGAAGAACTTTAACACAACACAAGAGGTTAAAGGTCAAGTAACAGGTTGGGAGTGAATTAATGAAGCAATATTACCCTTGAGGGCATTGTTTTGATGTTAAAGCACACCCTCATGCGATTATACAATTGTTACCAACAAAATAAAATGTATAATAAAATATAAATTCATATTGATGGGCTCTCAAACGTGAAAGGTTTTTGCAATCGTGCTTGAAGTTTCCATGGAAATACATAGTCCGACTAATAACTGAAACATAATCAATCACATCAGTAGACTCCTATGTGTAATGGAACGTAGTTTACCACTACAGCAAATAATCTGACCCTTAGTAACGACCTAGCAACAGAAAGGATTTTCTAGTCCAAGATGAGTGATCGTCTCGGACTTTCCATGAACAAGATCAATAGCCTACCATGTCACTGACACAGCTGATGGGGAAAGTCAAACATTTTGATTATTTAAAAGCCCAAAAGTCTCAAAAAAGAGAGACAGAAAAGCATTTATATTATAGTAATATTCATCTCCAGTTTTTTTTAGAAACATTTTCACTGCGGCCACAACTAGGGAATACCCTCTTGGCTAAAACAGGGCAGTTTACAGCATATTTACTTAAAAATGTTGATTTAATTGTTCTATAAATGTGACGTTGGCAGCTGACAGGAACACTCTACAAGAAGTTGATGTGGTTTGTGATTTATTTCATGAGCAAAATAACGTTTCTAAAAAATAGAAATAAAACTCCATGTTTCCATAGAGATGGATACAACAACATGACATGGCAGAGTAATATGATCAATAAGGCGTGCTGTCATGCTGATTCGAGCACGTTCTACATTTTTTGTTGACCAATCAGATCGCTTGGTCGGAACTACTCGTTGTATAATAGGAGGGAGAATTCCAGGGATCACATAAGGAAAGAAGGAGCATAAGTTGGGAAAGGTCAGGTGAGGGAGAGTGAGAAGAGGAGGAGCAAGTCCAAAGAGAGGGGTGTGTGTGCAGTGAAAATGAAAAAAAATCAAATGTGTGCGAGTGATTGTGTCTGTGTGTGTTCAGCTTTATGGAAGCAATGCGTGTTTTTCTGTCTGAGCCGAGGATCACTGCTGGGACACCGAGAGGGGAGGAAACAGGATTGTCGGTGGGATGGGACGGGATTAGAGGGACAAGTGTGGAATCTGTGTGTATGTGGGTGGCTACAATTTAGGTCCTTTTACCTTTGAACATAGATCACAGACATAGCTTTCCCGCTGTGGGGTGAATGTCTCTCTCTCTCTCTCTCTCACACACACACACAGAACTGGACGGATGCAGTTACGGCAGCATTGTGAGAAGCAAAGTCGAGTTCGACCCAGATTCTTCATGCCTTGCCTATGTACACAAACTTTGCTTGATCGCCTCTCATTTGAACCGAAACCTCTGACACACACATGCACAAACACCCATGCAGAGATACATATGAGCTCATACTACACACACATACGCACACACACACATTTTCTCTTAAACCCTACACAGCTGAAAACTCCCACACACAAAGACACCATCAAATTCTTCCCATTAAGATGCAGCTCGTCTGTTTTTAAGGAGGGGGAATTACTCGGACACGTCTGAAAATCCGTACGTTCAATCATCCTGCCATCTGAAGCCAACTCCTCCTGTGCTCTATCTGTCCTTATCTCCATCTCTCCATCTCCTCCTCCTCATCCTTTGATCTTGATGTAGTGATCACTAAACACTCGTCCTGATGCTTTACTTAACCCACATTTATCAGCTGGCGTCTTCCTAGACACACACTGCAGGCCTCAGAAAACCCTCTCTCCCTCCTGCCTGCCAGGCACAGCAGTGTAATTTATGAGTTGTAATTATGGAGGTGTCAAAGGAACAGAAACAGTCCTGTGGCATAAATGAGTGACACTCTGCGCCTGGGGACTTCCTTGTTTTGCCCTGTTGACCTTGTTGCTTGACCTATTTCTCTCCATTAAAGGCTGCAGTGTTAGTGTACACCAAGAAACAGCAGAGAGGTTCATTGCAAAGTGCACGATCATGTTAAAAGTTAAATATATTCTTCATTTAACTGCACATTGGTCTGTAATTGATTTTGCCAAAGTTTTACTTTATATTGACTGGATAGCAAACTTTGATTTATGCAAACAAAAACTATTAAGATAAAATGTATATATCATAGGGACATCATATGACAGGTATTTAGAGTAATATCTTTGATTATCACCTCTGTCTGAACCAGCATGTGAACAGAGTGCAGGAAACTCATGTGAACAGAGTGCAGGAAACTCATGTGAACAGAGTGCAGGAGACTCAGTCCCATGTTATGTAGTAAGAATTCCCACTCTCATCCATGTTTTTATCTCTGCTTGTTCAGACTCCTTTAATTCTCTTGATACAGGCCAGAGCCAATAGTCAACATGAATTACACTCTGTCCAAACTCCAGCAGGCAGACTCCTTACAGAAACCAAGAGAGTGTATATCACTCTCATTTTAGTGTCTCTTCTTTGGCTTCCAGTAAATTTTAGGATTGATATTAAGATTTAATAAGTGACTTGGGCCGTACACCTTACTCTGTCAAAAAAACACGAGTATTAATGGTAACAAATGAATCTGAATTGAGGAAGCACATGCAATTGAAAGTATCTGAGCAGATATTAAGAGTACACTTGTTCTTATTCACAAAGGTTTTCTTCTACAGAAGTTGGACGTTTTTCCCTGGGTACCATTTCCAGATGTTTGATAAAGCTCTGGTTGTGTATCATTTACAAGCGGAAACAATGACCCACAACATCCTGGGTTCAAGTCCAGCTGAGAGCCTTTGCTGCATGAGGATGATGGCTTTATCTGCCTGGCTTTAAAACAGACATTATCTAACATCAAACCACTGAGTGCTCATGAGAGAAATAGTGTGATGTTGTCGAGAGCAGAAGCGACACCGAGGGTTTGTGCAGCATTGTACTTTCTACCTGTCATGACCCACAGAAACGCTTGTATCGTCCAAACCTTCACATGGATCATCACTTGGGTTTCATTGTTTTTCTTTCTGTCTGTGGTGAGACGACACGCTGTGTGGGGGAGGCAAGAGCTTCATCACTGTTTACCTTCTCCATGCTTGGACTATACTAAAGCTGTGTGTGGGCCAGACCCCCGGCGAGGGCGGTCGGTGGGGCTACTGTCAGCAGTGCGGACAACACCAATATCACCTCCCGCTGCACGGACAGGTTCCGCACCATTATCTGGGTGACTGGCTAACCAGAATTCCTCATGTGTGAGCCGTAAAGAGCCTGTTACGCTTGCCGATGGGTAGATACATTTATCCACAGCACATTCAGTGTGTACAGATGGAACTGATGCAGATGTCACAGTTTGCCAAGACACTGCTGTATCTAAAGGTGAAAAAAACCTTTTAATCCTTGACTTAATTTCTGCTTTGTACATCTTTTTAAGTTGCTCTTTGTTGATGCTGACCATTTTTAATTGACTGGTTATTTTGCAGCCTACATGTACTGTAGTTGGAGTGAATCTAATGTTTTTTCCTCTGTTACAAGTGTCTGAGGTTTCTCAAACTGAGCAGCCAACCTGCAAACACTGACCAGGCATTTTCAGCTGGCATGGGTTGAGAGAAAAAGTAAGACAGGAGTTTGATTCACCCAATTTTACACATCAGAATGATCGCCAAGATGCTTCAGATGAGATTTGTTTTCACCTGTTGACCTTATGAACTTGTACCATCAGACAGGAGGTGGGTCTCACATTTGCAAGCTTGTGCATTTGGTTTGTTAAGAAAAACATTTCATGCCCTTCTTGTTTGATTTGACACAAAAGGCTAAAAGTGAAATCAGACCTTTTGCTCCAAGCCAAGCAGTGTTAGTCACTGTGGGAGTTCCAAGAACTGTGGCTCAGCCACACAATAATCTGTAACAGCGCTACCCTGGAACACAATTATAAGATTCATTAGAATCAGAGGATGAGCTCGCAGGGATGAAGTAAGTCTGTGCAGTTCTTTCGCAACACAACTGACCTTTGAAGAAACATAAAGCATCTGAAGTACTGGGTTTAAACCACAGGCCGGGGCTTTGTGTGAGGAGGTTACATGTTCTCCCTCTGCCTCTGTAGATTCCCCCACACTGGGTTCATTAGTGACTCTAAAATGCAGGAATTGGCTCTACAGTAGCATGAAAAGACAATTGATAACAGATTGTAACAACGATGATGTGGATGCCACTTTGAGTTTTTAATTGAAAAACCTAGAACCATATATGTTAGAGTCAAGTACTGTATTATCTGTGGTTAAATATACAGCATGTTAAAACAATATGACACATAAATAAGTCAGCATGCTATAGGCTCATATCGGCAGATAAGAACATAAAGGTGCATATTTTATAGTTACATCTTGCATCACAACAAACTCATTGGGGCCTTCCCTGAATGGAGATAATCATGACATTTTCTCAGTTCATTGTTGATGTGATCATTATTATTATCAACTGATCATCGGATACAAATAGTGGCTTAAATTAATGCAAGAAACTGTTGATCATTGTAAAATAAAAAAAATACCACTGGTGAAATTTAAAGTCAATATCCCCCAAAACTCAATTTAAACTGTAAACAGGGACTAATATTCCTGCACAGGCTGGCCATTCACATGCTGAATTTTCCTCAAACGCGACACACAGAGTTGACTTCTGCCGCCTTGATGATGTTACACTGCTCAACATAGTTCCATTTATTTCTTTTTATAACCAATTTCAGAGACGAGTCCTCGTCCTGACCCCCTGACACAGGATACCAAGAACAACTCATTACTAGTTCCTTGAATAAACCGTCCTCGTGTCAATAAATTTTATGTGGCAACTGAACCTCCAGACTCTGTAACCGGGGCCAGTTTCAGGCCTCAGATGGTGGTCTACCTCATTGACTCTGTGTTCGCTAATGACCCTGGACCTGGATCACCATTATAAAACACAGATAAATGTTTACTGTTGAGGGATGACATCATAAGAGTTAAGGTCTGTACAAATATACAGGTGCTCCACCACCCCTCTGCTTTCTCCACTTCCTCAAGTCCACATTGCTTCGATAAAAACAACTCGAAACGCCCGAGTCCCGTGTTCACATTTGCTCTGTTTCATTTATTTTGTCGGCCGCTGAAAACATAAACTTTTACTTAGCTGTGTGTTATTAGAATGTAAGCTTTTTTCCACTGAGGAGATTGGGTATGGAGGTTGTGTGTGTGTGTGTGTGTGTGTGTGTGTTAAAGCAGGTCTATATTCCTTGACCTGAGTTTTCCTCGTCTGTCCTGTCACTGATTAAGGCTCTGTATCCAGGGACTTCTGTATCCAGGGACTTGTTTTCAAAGACATTACATAAACCATCGATTGGTCGTTACCATGTTAATGTGGATCCATAATGGTGACTATAAGCAAACAAAGTCATTGCTGTGGAGACTGGAAACTGTTCTTGTCTTCAGCCATCATTACATCTTCACAGCCGATTGGAGGCTACAGTGAGTTGCCAGTGGAAGGTGATAAGGCTCACTGTTGTTTTCCGCTGCTAGGGAAAGCTCTCAGTGAGTAAAGGAATGATGTTTGATGCTTAACTTGCAAAGTTTCTGTTGGACATGCAGCTAAGAGTTGCTATGAAGCAATATCAAAACAAATAGCCCATTTAATTTGTACTGATAATTTGTAGAGCAAAGCATTACAACACCATGAAACAATGGTTTTCACATATGTTTATATGCAAAATAACACATTATATACAATTCTACACTTTTGAATTTGGAAAGAACAAATAATCTAGTTCTCTTCCCCTACCTTAGTTATGCACATATAGACAAAACATACTAACATGTATGCAACTGACATATACAGTAGGTATTCGCAGCAACATCAACTTCTTTATTTTTTCACAGCTCTACTTTGTCAACAATTTCAGTCATTTCTTGTAGTGTAGTTATTTTACTTATAAAAGGCATCCTTTAAACTAAATTGTGAGTTGGTTAGTGTTTGTATGTAGCAAAGCCACAGTGCCATTTTGTCTTATTTTATGATACTTAAACACAGCATGACTATTTCTCCTTAACTTATAACCCGTATCCAACCTCTCTAAATTGATTTTATTTCTGTCTAACAGGATTTCTACATCCCAATCTACAGTGTGTTGTTTCAAACAAGCTTTCCCTTGTCTCACACGAACTTAACCAGGACTGGCCAGGTGAATACTTAGTTTTAGTTTTGTATTACCACACACTGATTACTGTACCTAATGTAGCATGTAACATTAAAAAAAGAGACTGACTGCAGTGCCATGAAGGCGAAGAGAAGGACAAACTCCCAACCGTTAAAACGGCTACTACTGTGTACATAATCTTTTCTGCTGAGGTTTCATTTTCCTCTGAATCTCATTGCTGTCACACCCGCGACTCAAACAAGACTGACATCCTCTCTCGTTAGACATTCATCAGCCACGCAGTAACCTGAGCCCTGTGTACACACACACACACACACATACACACACATTCACTCACAGTGACCCACTGCTACCGCACTCCTATCACAACCCGTCTACATCTCAAGCCATATTCTGCGTGCACATGTGGTGTGTTTATGTGCAGACAAAGCCCCGTGCACACATGTGCCTCAGCTGTAGCTGACACTTTGTACCAGTCCGGAATCTAATATCCCCCCCATTGAAAACACATGTGGAAGTCTGACAAAAGCCGGCATGTTCCCTGTGCCATGTATGTCAGCAGTCAGTCAGTCTCCGTGCTGTCTGTTTTGGAGGCCGTGCAGCACTCTCCAGGGCCACGCGCTGCAGCAGGCTTTACAATGTGTGCAGGAGAAGCTGTGAAAAAAGCCTGTGCGTTGTTGTGGTTTCACCAGGGGTACGTGGTATTTTCACTGACGGTTGGCGTTGCTGAATTACCGTTTCACTCGTAGGCATTTGGAAACTTGTTTTTAGTCTTTGATGCAGGCCATAAGAACAGGTAGAAGTCTCTTTCATAGAATATACTGGTACACTCATTCATACTGTCCTTTATAGATAAATTTGCTGTCCAGCTTTATGGTATGGTCAAGCTTTAAAGTTAATTACTCACAGCGTCAGCTGTCGTTGTCGTGCTATATACTGATATGCCAGTCAGCAGGGAACATGCTTCTACTTTGAGTCACTATTGTTCCCCATGTTTCTTCCTGCTTTATTGTACTGTGTCATTTATAATATATATGTATATAATATATTAAGCTTTTTGAAGAAGGTTTTCAAGACAAGCATGATGACAACATTACTAACCATGGAAGTGGTCAAATAAAATGGCATACACAGCTAATGACTTATGACACCAACTTGTACATTGGCACGAATCATGTCACCTTTTTTTTTTGCTAAAAAATAATCACAATTACCCGACATAATGATACTAATTAATTTTGTGGCAAAATGTTGTCATTTTAATGTTTTTGTGATCAGTATGTATGAAAAATCATTTTTGAAAAATTGACCACCGCTCTATTTTCTTAATTTCAAAAACCTGAGTACAGCAGAATCAAGTCAGTGTATCTTCTAATCGTCAGACATTCTGTTATTCTAATGAAAGCTGCCGTCTACGTCAGATCTGTAAAATATAAACGACTCTTCTGTCAGTCCCACTTTTACATTTGGAGCCGCTACAACAACATAAATGTGTGTTTATTCAGACAATAATTGCTATTCATGCAAAATGTTGCCGGGCACACATGGAAATGAAATGTTTTCGGTTACTGAAGTGTGACCCATTTAAAATATTGGCACCACTTGCACCAGAGCATGTTGGTTACAGATACCAGGCAGGTTTGTTATATTTAAATAAAATTGACATAATTTGTTAGTTTTAGACCGAGTAATCCAAAATCATTTTGCTGAGTGTACAGTGATGACAAAGTTCCTGCAGGGAAAGCAGAGGTAAGCAGCTGCTACAAGCTTTCATTTCTACCTCGAAACCTTGCACCTTCCCAAAGTGCCAAATTTCCGCCCTGGTTGGAGCAGACTGGCACTCGTGTTGTTGCCCTTTGAGAGATTGTGGTCGAGCTGCACTCGGCTGCATGGATGGCTTGTCTTTAGCTGCAGACGCTCAAGCACACCTAACCTAAGCTGTCTCCATTCTCTTTTACTGACTGTCTACTGATTTGAATGATTAAATCATTCGCAAACCGGTCTTGACGTTCAGTTTTCTCAAGCGGCCGCTAATCAACCCTCCTTCAGTCGGAGGAAGTAATCAGGTGGGGCAAGGAGATTTTTTGAAAACCGGCACGTTGTGATAATCTGTTTTGGTGCTTTGTCAAAACCCTTCTTTTGTCACCGAGGCAGGTTTGAGAGCTAATAGGTGGTGAAAAGCGGGTCGGAGGCCCAGATGAAGCAGATTAGTTCACTAAGACTGAAGGAGAGGCAGGAGAGACATCCAGGCATTAGCATGTGTGCTAGCCAGAGTCTGTCCCGGGGGGGAAACCCAAGTCTGGCCACGGCGTCCCGACGGACATCCTCTGCCGAGGTTAGCATATCCCTGTTTCGGCTGAGTTGCTGAAAGTTGTTGTGTGTTTGTGCAGACGTGCACGTGTGTGTGTAAGAGGGGTTACATAGCCTGAGAGAGTGTGTGTGTGTGTAGTTGCTGAAAGATTTGTTATTTGGAGCGGTGAATTTTAATGACGTTTGTCAACTCTAATACGTTGAGCTGCCCAGCTGTGGACAAGACTGAAGTTTTTTCAGCTTGCTTTGAGTTTATTTAAAGGAAGTGCCGGTTTTCAAGAAGACTGCTGCAACCTATTTCTGGGATAAATACACGTTATTTATAGTTAGAGACACAGATAGAAGCTCATGTACTGACACGTCCAGAGCTGCACAGTCAGAGTGTGAGGATTCTGTTTTCCAGGCCGCGCTGGAGAAGACTAATAAGCTGTCATCACTTGTCATCAGAGAGAAGTGCTGGCAAACTGCTTTCATCATCACTTGTTACGAGTCTATTTAATAACCTGCCTACAGGGGAATTTATTATATACTTTGTTTTTCATTTAAATCCCATTAAAATCACAAAGCAGCAGACTGGTAGCAATACTATGAAACACCTAAGTGACCTTACAGACACACAAGTCTGCATATTAACTTACATGTAAAGGAGATCAAGTTAAAAGATTGCGTTGATGTAAAATAAATATAATATTCATGCAGCCTGTTTCCACTTTATTAAAGGACCTGTCCGCGGCTGCTGAAAGCTAGATTTCCATATTTATGAAAAAACTGATTTCTATGGTCTTTTGGACGTAAAACACCTCTAGGCACTTCTCAAGGTAAAGGTAAATCTCTGTTTAACCACTGAATGTCAGTTGATAAAAATACATCTTTAATACCATCTGGAGACATTAGATATCCTCAGTTTAGTTTAAGTTAAACATGACATTTAAATTCAGTTCGTCAAAAATGATGTTGTCAAAGGTCACAATGACCACAAAACACAGTCTAGGGTCTCCAGACAACTGGTCAAGACAGTCCCTGTAAATATGGCACAAACTTTCACATAAGTCGAGGATGAACTGATTGGATTTGGAAATTTATTTATTTTATCCATATGCACAATTTAAAAAAAAAACATACATTATATTTCATAATACAAAGGCAAATAATTGTGCAGGAGAGGAAAGGAAGCCCAAGGAGCGTATACCCCCTCTCCCACCCCCCAATAGAAAATCACTAAAACAAATCAACCAATAGAGGGAAAGAAGCAGAAAAGGGAAAGAGATGAGGAAAAACACAACAAAGCAACAGAGAGAAAAAGAAGGAATAAAGGAAAAAAACAAGACAACAACGACGACGTACAATCTCTGTTCATTCAGGATTGTTAAATATAAGCCAACTTCCCTGGAAAAGCAAACAACAAATCTCCATTTCCTCTTCTTGTGTGTGTAAGTTCATGGTAAAGGTCACTGGCTGGCAGTATCCACTCAGACAGACTGTGGTAAATATACTGTATATGCAACGTAACACTGTCGGAGGGAAGAGGAACATGTGCCACAGATTACCCTCTGCTGTGTGAGGCTGGCTGCATACCTCTGAAAGCCAACAGCCTGTGAAACGTTGCCCTTTCAAACTCCGAATCCCATAATTCAGGAGGACGGGCTGACAGCACCACCTTCTTCCCTCTCAACGTCCAAACCCCTCAGCCGCTTCCATCCATCCTGGAGTGAGACAGGCGCAGTGAGTCTGTTCACAGTTCATCATGTAGTAAGGACATGGTCAAGTAGCTTCTTTGCTGTGTGTGTGTGTGTGTGTGTGTGTGTGTGTGTGTGTGTGTGTGTGTGTGTGTGTGTGTGTGTGTGTGTGTGTGTGTGTGTGTGTGTGTGTGTGTGTGTGTGTGTGTGTGTGTGTGTGTGTGTGTGTGTGTGTGTGTGTGTGTGTGTGTGTGTGTGTGGTGTGTGTGTGTGTGTGTGTGTGTGTGTGTGTGTGTGTGTGTGTGTGTGTGTGTGTGTGTGTGTGTGTGTGTGTGTGTGTGTGTGTGTGTGTGTGTGTGTGTGTGTGTGTGTGTGTGTGTGTGTGTGTGCGCACACTGTTGTTCCTATCTAAGAGGGGACATCGGCGTCGTTACACATTCACCAACAGGGGACCAAGCAGCCAACAGGGGACTTTTTTTAGGTCCCCTGTTGGACATGCTTTAAATCAACTTAAAATCATGTGAAAAACCTTCTGGTTAATTTTTTTAACTTTAGCCAAGAGGGGACCTGAGTGTGTGTGTGTGTAAAATACCATATTCAGCAGTGCCCTGGCAGGCTGGAGCAGGGATTTTAACGACTCATTCACACACGTCGTTTCTTACACTCCTCCATAGTGTGAACGACTTGCAGCCCCGGCAGCCTTTCAGACTGTAGAGAGGCTATCAAACAGGCTCCTTAGTGAACAAACCAGTACCTTGAAACATAATTTGTTATTCTTTGTAACAAAATATAAAGGTTCCGTTTTCATGGATGTCTTAAGTTTAAACTCAACACTGTATTAGGTATAATAGAAATTTTAAAATATTGAAAAAATTGATCACCCATAACAAAATTTTAAATAAAATGGTCATTTAGATAATTTCTGTTGAATTCTGATTAAACATTAAAAATAATTGACCTTGCTATTGTTGCTTGTCCAGTTTTTTTAAGCACAGGGTTTCAATTTTACAATATACATGTGTTCTCAATCTGTATAGGAATTATTAGTTGACTTACATTGCAGAAAAAGGTCCACACTTGGTTTATATGGAATGACAGGGGTCCACTGTTGGTTGATGCATAATGACACATGATCCCACTTAGTTAGCATGGAGTGACATACACACTCCATCATGTATGAATAAGAAAGAAATAAGCAAAAGTGATAGTTTTTAAGAGAAAACTTTCATCAAAACTTAAAACAAACATTTCTAATAAAGTAGCACCAATAATGTTGTAATTATTTTTTAAATGTAGGGTGTACTACTGCAACACACATTTCTACAGTCTATTCATTTTTTAATAGAGGGTTTTAGGATTTAGGGTAATCTTAATGTACTTGCATCATAAATCTGTATTCATAGGGATGTATTTTATTTACTGTTTTATATTACAGAAAACTCAATGGCAACCTATGATGATATATTATGTAGAAGTAAACCATCAAAGAGTAACTGATATTAAAGTATTGGCACGGCAATTTGTTATCTTTGGGGAAAATACAGAGGGTTTGGGAGATCATCAGTTTGTCAGAGATACAAGGGATAATTCATTGAGAGGATTAATCTCACAAAGTCCCTATGTTAAACTATTGCCAGACACATTTCTACAGTCTATTAATTTTTCACTGTACTGGTGTTTTATACTACTTAACTGCATTGTTGTCATGGGAAAATACTTAAACTACTCACAGTTTGACATGGCCTGATGGCTCAGAGCCACAAAAAGTTACTTTTTGGCCACGTACATCTCATATAGATGAAGCCCTGTTGGGGCCACCTATGGTCAGACTTTTACTTTTTAAATGCATGTGATTTCAATTAATTTTAATGTATTTGCGTCATAAATCTGTATAGGAATTATTTGTTGATTTACGTTTTAGAAAAAGGTCCACACTTGGTTTATATGGAATGACAGGGGTCCACTGTTGGTTGGTGCATAATGATACAAGTGCCCACTTAGTTAGCATGGAGTGAAATACACACTCCATCATGTATGAATAAGAAAGAAATAAGCAAAAGTGATCATCCGTAAGAGAAATTTTTCATCAAAACTTAACACAAACATTTCTAATAAAGTAGCACCAATAATGTTGTCATTATTTTTAAATGTAGGGTGAACTACTGCAACACACATATCTACAGTCTATTAATTTTTCCCCTACAAGAGTTTTATACTCCTTGAGTGCATTGTTGTTATAGGAAAAATATTTGAATTAAAACTCAGGGTTTTAGGTCACATTTAATGTACTTGCATCATGAATCTGTATTTATGAGGATGTATTTTATTTACTGTTTTACATTACAGAAAAAGGTCCACACTTGGTTTATATGGAATGACAGGGGTCCACTATTGGTTGGTGCGGAGTGACATACACACTCCAGCATGGGTGGATAAGCAGAAATGAGAGAAATTGCTAAGTTTGAAGATACATTTTAAATCTAAATTTAATACAAACATTTGTAACTATTAATACACATAACACACACACACACAAACACATGCAAACACACATATTTCAACTTAAGTAGCACTGGTAAAGTTGTAATTGTAGTTTTGTTTTTAAACATGGGGTTAGGGTTAGTTACTGTGAAAACTCAATGGCAACCTATCATGATACTTAAGGGAATATTTCAGTTATTGACATTTATGGCTCAACAATAAAACATGTATGGGAAAATAAAAGAGGAGGGGGGTCATCAGTTTGTCTGAGATACAAGGGATAATTCTTCTAGAGGATGGATTAACATCAAAAGCTCAAAACTTTCATCAAAACTTAATACAAACATTTATAAAGTAGTAGCAACGGTAATGTTGTGTTTTTTCATGTGGGGTGTACTGTGAAAACTCAATGGCAACCTACGATGATATATTATGTACAAGTAAACCATCAAAGAGGTACATATACGACAATTTGATATGGGAAAATACAGAGGGAATGGGGGATCATCAGTTTGTCAGAGATACAAGGGATAATTCATTGAGAGGATCCCTATGTTAAACTATTGCCACACACATTCACACAGTCAAAATGTTTTTAAACTGCCACGACCTCGAGAAAGCCATCCATGCGTTGCAGTAATCAGTTCTAGATTGGACTATTGCAATGCACTTTATGTTGGCGTCTCCCAGTCTTCGCTCAGTCGCCTCCAACTTGTCCAAAACGCTGCTGCCCGTCTTTTAACTAACACTAATAGACGTGAGCACATTACTCCTGTTCTTAACTCCCTTCACTGGCTCCCTGTCCCTTACAGAATTGATTTTAAACTTTTAATGTTTGTTTTTAAAGCACTTAACGGCCTGGCCCCACTGTATTTATCTGAGCTACTTTATTAGAAATGTTTGTGTTAAGTTTTGATGAAAAATTTCTCTTAAGGATGATCACTTTTGCTTATTTCTTTCTTATTCATACGTGATGGAGTGTGCATTTCACTCCACTTACTTACATTCAAAACAGACTGACTGAAACATACATGCAATATAGAGTCACAGAGCATTTTTATGAGCTACAATTCTCTGCCAGAAATGTTGTCTGGGAACAACATCTTACTTAACATGGCACAAGAAATTAGGATTCATCAGATTGTCAGAGATACAAGGGATAAGGCATTGTGGATGGAATAACCCCAAATAGCTCAATGTTGAACTGCTGCAACACAAATAAAAAAAGTTGACAGTGGTGTGGACCGTGTCTGAGGAATATAGTTCTTGCTGTGTCCTAATTGTCCTTTACAAGGCTTTGTAAGGCTTTGCATGTGTTTTTATATTTATGCGTTCCTTTGTTTCCCTTGATTTTCTAAATACCTTTTAATGAGTAGTTTAACAGGGGGGTTTTTGGGGTTATTCCATCCACACACTGACATATTCCCTGTATCCATGACAATCTGATGAATCCTAATTTCTTATTCCATGTTAATTGTTGTTCTCAGACAGCATTACTACTAGCAGACAATGGTGGCTCATATAAAGGCCCTGTCACAGAATATTATAACAGGTAATTGCACCTTCACAAAACTCATTAAAGAACTGACAATTCTTTAGACAAAATGGAATATTGCTGGTACACCCACTCTTTACAGTTGCCACAGAAGTTGAGTCACCAAACGCCATAGGTGCGTAGGTAGCACATGGCCAACCTAAGACCTGGGAATACCTGTGTCTCAGTCGGTCTGATTTGGATAAAGATATTGGCTGAAAGAAGGTAGAAACTCTGAAGCCCAACCTGAAAATACCCAACGACCATCGTCAGCTACGACAAACCATCCCCCACACTGCCCACACTCAAGGACTGACACAGGTCATCTGGCACTCACTCCGCTCTCACTCCATTCACTCACTTCTCAGATCCCAGTTCAACAACTCTACCTTAAAGTTAGGATCTGTGAAATACATGAGTGCTGGTGACTTAACTACTTCAATGTAGAGGAATGTTTTGTGCCCACATCATAGACTGAAACCCCATTAAAAATGTTCAACTCTACTTAGGAAACTGTGTGTAAATGTAATGAAGTCACATTGCTTACTACAACATGCACAAGGTTATACCTAGATAATAAGGACTATACACACTTGTGTTTAGCTGGGTACTGAAACGAAAGAAAATCATTAGGAAACCACCAAAATAGATAACAAATTAATTACTTAAAAATATAAATAAATTAGATAACGTTTTACCATCTTCTGAACACAATTAATTGAATTTGTTTATAATCCACTTCAGATGCTATGAATAAGGTAATATGGGATTGTTGAATGTACAATCCACACATCCTGAAAGCAACCAGACCCATTTCTGCTGAGCACCAGTGTGAACTGAATACAGCTTTTATTGTGTACTTCCCACTTAATGTAAACTCTCTGATCCTGTGCCAATCCTGTACCTTTTGACAACTTTAAATTAGGTTTCAATTCATACACCAATTTCATCTATAGATGTGTATGACTATGTGATACAGTGTGTAATATACAGAAGGAAAAAAAACACAAATTTAGTTTTAGTTTTCATTTTTGTTGTGGACCAAAAATATTCAGACAGGTATACATGAACTCCAGTAGAGCTAATAGTTTGGTAAGTAAAAATGTGTGTTGCAGTAGTTCAACAGTGGGTATTTTGGAGTTATTCCATCCACTATAGCTGATTTATCCTCTGTATCTCTGGAAATCTGATTAATCCTAATTTCAGACAACATTTCTACTGGCACACAATGGTAGATCATATAAAGGCTGACAAAATATTATACTGATCACAAGGCATCACACACCTTTACAAAACTCATCAAAGACTTGACAGGGTGGATTATTGCTGGGACACCCACTCTTTACAGTTGCCACAGAAGTCCATAGGTGTGTAGCACATGGCCAACCTAGGACTGGGGAATTCCATTGTCTGTTAGTCTGATTTGGATATAAGATCTTGGCTGAAGGATGTTAGTCTTTTCCAGGTTGCCCTTCAGAGTTGCTAACGACCATCGTCAGCTACAAGAAACCATCCCCCACACTGCTGACAGTCAAGGACTGACACAAGTCGTCTGGCACAGATTTAAAGCCCTCACTCACTTCTCAGAAGCCAGTTCCACATTTAGAGTGGAGAGTGGAGGTAGAGTTAAGCCTACCACACACATAAAGATAATCTGGCTGATTTTGGCCCGATTTTCCCCCTTCCGACCAAAGACAAAAATCGGCCGATTATCCTAAGGTCTTAAGATTATTTTATGAGATTCTCTTGTAGTGTGTGGTGTGTTAAGAGTCAAAATTCTCACAACAATCGCCTCGGAAAACGTTCGGCACCGATAATCGTAAATATTAAACATGTTCAATATTTACAAATCAAAAGTCATCTTGTGTGTGGAAAGCTGGTGTTGTGCTGAGAAGTGCCTGCTTGCCAAGCTCTGCATGCTGCTCGCGGCAAGCCACTTCTCGACACAACACCGGCAATCCCACAGAGAGCCACGGTGCAGCCCTGGCATTACATGAGGTTCACATAGACATTCACGCACACACGGGAGGTTTCCTGATAGCCGATAGCAAAGACAGTAGCGATCATAGCCGGCAACAGCCAGCAATAGAGCAGCTATGTTTAAACAGTCATGTGACCACCGCTCACAGCCGCTTTACTGCTCGGCGTCCGAAGCCACAGACACACAGACACACACAGATGGTATCGTTGTAAAGGCTGAAGTGTCCCGCTTTCATTTAAAAAAAAAATTACATCACTCTCATTGTCCATTCCGGAAATAGACCCGAAAGAGTAGCTACAACAATACTGATCTCTTTCTGAGTTTTCTGACCGGAGGGTCAAGATTCTGAAAAATTTTAATGTGTGTGGTGAGCTGTGTTTGGAATATCACAGCACACCACACACAATACGATCAAAACTGTTCAATCACAGATTTTTTATCTTCATGTGTGGGGTCTTTCACAGATAAAAAAATTGGTTGAAATTTAGAGAATCTTTATGTGTGTACCAGGATTTAGGATCTGTGAAATACATGAGTGTTGATTACTTCACTACTTCAATGTAGAGGAATGCTTTTTTGTCCACATCATAGACTGAAGTCTATGGGTGGGAATTGAGAACCGGTTCCTCTTTGGAACTGGTTCCCACGTGATCATTTCCTTGGGATTGTGTGCGTGCATGCTTAATGATTCCGCTAATCGATTTTGCTTTTTTTCCTTTGCAAATGTGCATGTTTCTAACCCAAACAACACATGCCGTGTTCAGGTCAGAACGAAGGCAAACACGGCGTCGAGACAGAAGCGCTCTAAAGTGTCGGGGTAGATGTGATGTGACAAAAAATATTCAGATTTATAAAACACTGCATACACACACTTGCAAGTAAAGTGCCTACAAGGCACATACATACTGTAGATAGTAAGGAATATACACACTTGTGTTTAGCTGGGTACTAAAACATCAAAAAATCATTAGGAAGCAACCCAAATGTGTAACAAATTAATCACTGAATCAGATTGCCATTCTACTATTTGTTTTCAAAATAAATTTGATTAGAATTAGATTTATTGTGTACCTCCCACTTAACTCATTGAGTGCCATTGACGTACATATACGTCAAACACAGTTTTCTGCGGCTGGTAAATGGAGTGCGGCTGTCGCCCACACTGTGAGTAATTTTGGGGCTTCTGGGATGTGTAGAACGAATGAGACTGTAGATCAGAGCAAGACGTGAAGAAGAAGGAGAAGACGAGTGCGATTTCTACGGAGATAAAAAAGTTGGAAAAAGTTTCTATTTCTAGAGAAAAACGACGGGCAGAGCCTGGAACAAGTGTAACGTGGAGCTGTGATGAAAAATTTCTCTTACGGATGATCACTTTTGCTTATTTCTTTCTTATTCATACATGATGGAGTGTGTATTTCACTTCATGCTAACTAAGTGGGCACTTGTATCATTATGCACCAACCAACAGTGGACCCCTGTCATTCCATATAAACCAAGTGTGGACCTTTTTCTGTAATGTAAAACAATAAGTAAAATGCATCCCTATGAATATAGATTTAGAATGCAAGTACATTAAAATTGATTGAAACCATGTGCTGTTAAAAAGTGGAAGAGTGACAATAGGTGGCCACCACAGAGCTTCATCTATATGGGACATTAGGTGACTACAGAATAACACTTTGTGGCTCTGGGCCATCAGACCATGTTGAATCCTGAGTTTAGTCATTTAAAGTAGTTTTCCCATGACAACAATGCAGTCAAGGAGTATGAAACTTCATTAAGTCAAAAACCTGACAGACTGTAGAAAGGTGTGTTGCAGTGGTATATCATATTACTTAGTGAGGTTAATCCATCCTCTAGAAGAATTATCCCTTGTATCTCAGACAAACTGATGACCCCCCAGCGCCTCCTTTATTTTCCCATACATGTTTTATTGTTGAGCCATAAATGCCAATAACTGAAATATTCCCTTAAGTATCTTGATAGGTTGCCATTGAGTTTTCACAGTACATCCCATGTTTTAAAAAAACTACAATGACAACTTCACCAGTGCTACTTTAGTTTAAATATGTGTGTTTGCATGTGTTTGTGTGTGTGTGTATTAGTAGTTACAAATTTTTGTACTAAATTTAGATTAAAAAATGTATCTTAAAACTTAGCACTTTCTCTCATTTCTGCTTATCCACCCATGCTGGAGTGTGTGTGTCACTCCGTACCAACCAACAGTGGACCTCTGTCATTCCATATAAACCAAGTGTGGACCTTTTTCTGTAATGTAAAACAGTAAATAAAATACATCCTCATAAATGCAGATTCATGATGCAAGTACATTAAATGTGACCTAAAACCCTGAGTTTTAATTCAAATATTTTTCCTATAACAACAATGCAGTCAAGGAGTATAAAACTCTTGTAGGGGAAAAATTAATAGACTGTAGATATGTGTGTTGCAGTAGTACACCCTACATTTAAAAATAATTACAACATTATTGGTGCTACTTTATTAGAAATGTTTGTGTTAAGTTTTGATGAAAATTTTCTCTTACGGATGATCACTTTTGCTTATTTCTTTCTTATTCATACATGATGGAGTGTGTATTTCGCTTCATGCTAACTAAGTGGGCACTTGTATCATTATGCACCAACCAACAGTGGACCCCTGTCATTCCATATAAACCAAGTGTGGACCTTTTTCTGTAATGTAAAACAGTAAATAAAATACATCCTCATAAATACAGATTCATGATGCAAGTACATTAAATGTGACCTAAATCCCTTCGTTTAATTCAAATATTTTTCCTATAACAACAATGCAGTCAAGGAGTATAAAACTCTTGTAGGGGAAAAATGAATAGACTGTAGAAATGTGTGTTGCTGTAGTGCACCCTACATTTAAAAATAATTACAACATTATTAGTGCTACTTTATTAGAAATGTTTGTGTTAAGTTTTGATGAAAATTTTCTCTTATGGATGATCACTTTTGCTTATTTCTTTCTTATTTATACATGATGGAGTGTGTATTTCACTTCATGCTAACTAAGTGGGCACTTGTATCATTATGCACCAACCAACAGTGGACCCCTGTCATTCCATATAAACCAAGTGTGGACCTTTTTCTGTAATGTAAAACAGTAAATGAAATACATCCTCATAAATACAGATTCATGATGCAAGTACATTAAATGTGACCTAAAACCCTGAGTTTTAATTCAAATATTTTTCCTATAACAACAATGCAGTCAAGGAGTATAAAACTCTTGTAGGGGAAAAATTAATAGACTGTAGATATGTGTGTTGCAGTAGTACACCCTACATTTAAAAATAATTACAACATTATTGGTGCTACTTTATTAGAAATGTTTGTGTTAAGTTTTGATGAAAAATTTCTCTTACGGATGATCACTTTTGCTTATTTCTGTCTTATTCATACATGATGGAGTGTGTATTTCACTTCATGCTAACTAAGTGGGCACTTGTGCTTATTTCTTTCTTATTCATACATATTACATATTAATGTATTTCCTATTACTGTAATTGGTTGAAACCCGATGTATGGAGCATTTTGACTATTTAAAATTGAGATGATAGTAGGTCCCCTCTTGGACTGCTAAGAATGACAGAGGCAACACATTTATGGATGAGAAAAGACAGACAAGCAAATTATCTTTGTTAAGAAAAAAGGAATTCATTCATTAAAGCTGGTTTTAAGTAAATGTTGTTGCTTATACTGCAGAACTTGATATTAGTGCATGCAGCCATGTTACTTCTGAATTGCATGCAATATATAGATATAATTTGTATTACAGAGACTTTAAAATAAGTAATGATAACTCTCAAGTTATATTATCCATTCTTGAAAGAAACTGAGAAAGTCATTGTTGTAAACAAAGACTCATTAGGTGAATGGGTCGTTAGGTGAATGAATGGGTGCAGACAGCTCCACTGCAGTATGTGGAGGTCCACTCTTTGATAGGTAAATGTCGCTCAGAGATCCAAGTCCCCTCTTGGCAATTTCTTTAAAAATAATTAAAAGTCACATTTTCAGTAATATTATGGTTAAACACCTTAAAAGTAAATTTTATATTCCATTTTTGGTTTTTCAAAATAAGCAGAAACATAAGACCCCTCTTGGCAGCTTGGCCTGACAGGTCCCCTGTTACCCCTATTGGTGTGTATGTGTGTGTGTGTGTGTGTGTGTGTGTGTGTGTTATATTTCTTTCTGTCTCTGTGATCAGATATATTGTGTTTATAAAGTGCTCCAGTTTGCCAGCTCTGAGCAGCCAGTGTTTCTTTGTGCCAGCGAGGCCTGTCAGCGGGGTAACACACATAATTGCTCCCTAATTCTCCCGTCAGTGGCTGGGTAATATCTGATTTACAGGTAATGAGCCACATCCCATTCAGCAAAGCCCCGCCTGTGGCTCTGTCTCACTCTGTTATCCGCTGTCTTTTCTTTCCTTATTTCTTCTTAAAACAGAAGCATGACTTTTCTGTTTCTTTGCACCGTAGTGAAAGCATGCGCTGCATTTCCAAGTCCAGTATTTCTCCTAAATACAAATTATGCAGCTAACCTGCCAAATAACAAATTGCATTCATTCTACTAATGAGTAGGCTACTATACAGTGGGTGACAAATGAAAGGAAAAACTAATAAGCAACTCACATAACATTCAACTACTGTAGCTACTTAGGTAAAAAATCATGATCAATCATGATGCATATTTTTCCCTGACAAAATTCACGTATCAGGTCTATAACACCCATAATTGTCTATAATGAAATTGTCTCAGTATTTTCTAGAATGAAGTTTCATTTGTCATTTATCCTACACTTGGACCACTTCCCCGTTCTTTAGCATAATAATGATTTATCTTATGATTTGGTTCTTAATTATCATCTTATATCTTATGTAATGTTTTTGTCCATTACGTCTATATTTGAATGAAAAGTGCTATATCCACTCATTTAAATAGGAAATAAGAGACTGAACTTCCAGTGCAGTATGTGGTTAAAAATATCTGCACCTTGAGCTGTTTAATGCTGTTTCCTCATGAATGCATCAGTAATGAAAGCCTAATAATACATCCTATGTTTAACACTATGAATTTAACCATTTCATACTATTTTTATATAAGTATATATCAGTTTACTTATAAAACATTTTGAATGAAGGGCTTGTATTGAAAATATATTTGCATTGCTGTACTGTTTCTATTGATGGAAGGGGACTACTCTCTATTAGGATAACTTTAATTTGAAGTAACCCTTCCCTGTAAAGGAATCATTAGGAGACCATAATAAAGGGCTTCACTGTCGGAGTCCAGGGGCTTATGTGTTGACAATATGGTTAACGATGACCCGTCTGACTAATCACTTTGCAACACATCCCTACAGTATAACACCATGTTTTCTGACCACGGAACTCAAGCATGAGTTTATCTTTGTAATTAGTGGTTCACATCGTGCAAACTTGGTATAATATCCCTCTGTATGTGTCTGTTAGTCTGGTCTGATCACGTCACAGCTGGATTAACCAGCTAGTTGGCCGTGGGGCAAAAATAAGCTGTGGTCTGCCACACCACCACCAGCTCCCTGTGCATTATGGGTATCCTTTCCATACATCTACTCAATCACTGCCACTATCCAAACACTTGGTTATTAAGCAGCCTTTGTGACTGAAGCTCCTGCAGCCCTTCGCCACAATAACTCCCTCTTTCAAAGTCACAGAGAGATTTTTCCATCCAAAATGTCGGGAAATCATGCCACCATTTGACCTCTGTTGATCCCTCAGTATTTATACACATCACTGGGCATGATGGGATGTAAACCTGGCCGAGTAAAAGCCTCTACATTCTCTTTCTTATCTCACTTTATCTGTTTTACTTTTCAAATTTCACCTGCTGTTGCAGTGCTTCATTTAATATTGTTGGTGCTCTGTTCTTGCTTCTGTGAAAATGACTACTAGTCTACTGCATTCAAAGGAGAGAATAGGATAATGCTGCTACTACTGATAGTAGCCCCAGATAGTAAAATGAGTTTTTAATGCTTTTTGGCACTGATGGAGCGTTGGACAACTTTATCGAGACAGTTTACAGGCAAACTCCTCCTGGTTACCTCTGAAACATAATTTTTTGCAGAAGCTAAACTTCAACAAGCACGCAGAAATATGCAAGACTTCTGCAACAGTTTCATCTGAGCTATTCCTGATGGATTCTCACAGTTTTTAGCCGTAAATGTTGGGGAAAATGAGAAGCAAAGAGGGCATAACGCAGCGTCGCTCAGATTGTTTAATACCCCGTCTGATAGGTTTATAAGCCTCAGCGGCAGACCAAACAGCAATTTTTTGCCGCCATAATTGCTCAATTCATGAGCCAATGCTTAGATATGAGAAGTATTGTGCTGGATATTTTTGCCAAAACAAGTAAACTAATCAGATTGAAGGGGCAGCACAATTGGAAATGGTTTTCATCGCAAATGATTTATTTAAAAAGAGATCGGGTGATATTTTGTGATGGTTGAAATAATCTGTTGAGGCTCTTACACCGAGTGAAATCCCCTTCCAAAGAAAAGAATACAGTTTACTGACTCATTAGCCTTTATTTTTATACTGCAGCCATATTCAGCGTCTGTACATCTCCGTGTAGGGTGTGTGTGTGTGTATGTTTGCGTGCAGGTACCATAGTTACACCTGAATGCACGATTGCACTTCCACATACTGTGTGCATGTAAAGATACACAGCTGGATCTGAGCTCGGCCCTGCGCCAGCTGAACAGCGCCTTCCCCATGCAGCGCTGCACTGAGTTCATGAGACAGTGTTATCATGGAAGATGCCTGGGGTTCAGGATTTCCAGAATTACTCTTGGAAGAGCGTTTCAAACATATTAAAGCCACTGGCACAATAAAACAGGGCGCTGGCATGACTATAAATGACAGACTGTGACATTTGAGCAGTGAGCATCGAGTTGATCTTGGATCTCGTCCCCTGTTGTGGGCAAACAGGGAGCAATGTGTAATGATTAGGAGGCCCTCAGAGGTCATGCACATGGGAGATGTGCTTGAAACATGGTGTAAAAGAAGCCTGTGTGAGGAGATTTGCAGATTTACTATAGTTTATCTCAAGCTGAGGTTCGGATGTTAGTCGTAACATTCAGCCATGGTCTCCATCTGTCAGACAAATGGCTTTGAAAGGAAACTGATTGAGATGAAGAAGAATAATTATAATACTTCATTCATCCCCTGGAGGGAAATTCAAATTGTCCGGCAGCTTACATAACCTAAAATGATATGATATATAAATGCCAAGTAAATGTGTATAGCCAACAAATGGCATTGTGCATTTGAGACACTGATTGTGAGTGGTGACAGTTTGGCTACACTTCAAAGCAAATCAAAGTTCAACAACACAATTTTAGGTCTGTATTCTCATTCTTTAGATGATATCAAAAAAATAATACCGTTAATCAGCTGCCATACATTTATGCGATACAGCTACTACTGAGTTTATCACAGGGGAACATGAGTCTTAACTACAGCTCCACTGCAAAACACACATTTTACATAACATTAAAGTAAATAATTACTGTACATTTGGAAAACTTCCCATTAGTGTCAGTTTTGCATGGAATGAAGACCATGGTATGTCAGACTTTAAAAAAAGATGTGCTCCCTAGTGAGTGTGTAATGTTAAAGTGGAACACAGAGCATTAAGATTGGTTTAAAATGCAAGAAAGGCCATAAAGCTCCTTTTATTCCATTTCGTATTAATAAATTAATCATAAACCACAAAGTATTTGCCACACTGTGAACCTGGAGTCTCAAGAGCCGAGGAGCAGTTGCTCATGGTTATGAGTTGGTCAGGCTGTCAGGCATAGATGGATTAATGAATGGGCCTACCAAGCACAGGCCCGGGGGCTGCTGACCACCCAGGGCCCTCTGACATTTCCTGTTGGAAATTTAAACAATTACAAAATTATAATAAATGGTCACAAAGGGACAAAAAAATGACCAGGAAGAGATGCAAATGAACACAAAGTTATGCAAAATGATCACAAAAGGGACACAACATGACCACAGAGGGACTCAAAAAAGCACAGTGTTGGACAATGAATGTATCTGTATAATACTTCTTGTGTGACAGCCGCAAAACAACCTCAAAGAGATGCATAGTGCTGAAGTCTCAACTTCTGTGACAGACACTTCACTATGTGTTCTTGCAACACTTTGACGCCTATCTCTATAACACATTATAACTATACTTATGAGTTATAATGCAGTTAAAGCACTGTATAACTATAGTTATTAACACTCATAAATGATCATAATGCTTTATAACAATAATCATAACAATATAAAGCATTTTATTATGACTTATAAGGTCAGGTATTATATATAATACGCTATAATTGTTAGTAACTCGCTGACAATGCCCGCATTGATAATACATTATAAATATAGTTATGTGTTATAATTTGCTTAGAAACGTGTATAACTGTCAAAATAAACACTCATAAATTATCATAAGACTTTATAACAATAAGCATAACACATTGTAGAGCATTATAACTCTATAATACTTGACCTCATAAGCCATTATGAAATGCTTTATAGCGTGTTATGATTATTGTTATAAAGCATTAAGATCATTCATGAGTGTTTATAACTATATTATACAGTGCTACAACTGCAGTATAACTCATTATATAAGTATGGTTATAATACATTATAGAGAGTGTCAAATAAAGTGTGAACGTGTTCTTTTCTGTCTGTTTGGATAGGAACACTGGAGGTGGATGGAGCTTGCTTTATTTGTAGTTAGACTGGAGGTTGTGGAGGAAAACTATCTTCAACTTTAAATGCTTTAAAAAAAAAAGAATAAAGATCATTATCTTCTTTTTTTCATTGTTGGACTAAAACATTGGAAGTGTGAAGGACGTCTGAGGCCAAACAGTGGGAGCAGCTGCTCTGAAACATCACCTGATATCCCCCAGTCTCCCTCTGCCTCTTCATCCTTTGGCTGTCTTTTATTTCCACTGAGAATTGTGAGGTTTTATCTCATTATTATTCTAATGTTCACTCCTTGATGCCATATGGAAGTATTAACAAAGCAGAGGCTGCAGCTTCAAAATGCCCTTTAAGAGGATATTAAAGTATCACAGCGACCACTCTCCCTGCTGTCATCCTATTCCATCTTAAAATCAATTCGACAGTTGCTCATCCATTAGAAAGTTAGTCATCTTTTGTCTGAGCCAGCCTTACAGAGCGCTGCAGAGTGACAGCATATGTGGCTTTTTCTTGGCGACAGAGATATTTCAAAGCCCTTCTTGTCCTTTTTTAAAAACCCGACAACCTGCGGGAGCCGGCGGGAGCACTGCGGAAAGTCAGCAGAAGCGCGAAAGATAATATATTTTATTTTATGTGTTTTGGGAAGAGAGAATGTTAGTGTGACTCCATATATTAAACATAAACCTATTTAAAGCTAATTGAATACAAATACAGGGTCGGGGTATAAAATAAGAAAAGTGGGCAAAGGGACATATCAGGTATTAATGTTAACTGTTATATTTTTCCTACTAGTAGGTGAGATATTCTATGTCCAGACTATTATAAGAAGTGAGGCCCCCTAACATATTTTTCTTGGACAGGGCCCACACACTACATACACACCACATACACACATCCTCTGTGGAAGCTCCGCGTGCTTGGAGAGGAAAGGCGGACATTTCGGGGCACGGGGCTACATTATACTATAGTAGCGGCTTTTATGAGACAGACAACACGCCTGGCTCCAGCGGGAAAACCTCATGATGGACAGGCACTTTACCTGAGCCAAGAGCAGGCGGGCTAGGAGGAGGGAAAATGAAATAAAATCAATACTCGAACATAACTTTTTAAATAAACATTTGCACTCCACGGACATTGTTGGCAGTAGGAGCCAGTAACCTGTCCCTATTGGTGGAACTCAACACCAGACCGTTCGTGGAGCACTGGCTCCCATCGAGGTGATGGCTACTGGCAAGATGTGACGTGAATAGCGGGCTATGTTCTGTTTATCCAAGGTAAAAGAAGAGAAAGAGAGTGGGAGGCGGGGGAAAGGTAGACAGGGCTCAAATCCTGCATGAAGCTGCTCTTTCCCTGAGCAAGGGTTTTCACGGCTTGTTGATCATGCTAAAAGCTGCCTTAACCTCTGCACGAGTGATGCCTGGTAGCTTTGAGCGACTGTTCTCCTCCAAGAGGGAAGAAATGAGATTAAACTATTTCAACTGCAACGGGCCTGCACCCCACACACCCCCTCTGAACTCAGGTGGGGGTCGAGTCCAACATTTCATTTTGATTGAAATACGCGGATGCATTTAACGACAGAGACACCGTTGGAATTCAGGTGTTAGGCCAACATGTCATCAACTTGAAGGGGTAAACAGAATTAAAATTTCCATTTCCTGGCACCGTTCTCCATAGGGGAACATTTTGCTTATTTGAATTCAAAAACGCTTTCATTTGCCAGAGATAATATTTTTCAGAACAGAGTCCAAATAACTATGTATTCATCATTGTTTATCCTGTGGATATTGGATAAGACATAAAAGAGCTGTGATTATGCCATAATTCATCATAGATCCCCGACTTCACTACTAACAACCGATACCAATACCAAAAATACCTTTGTAAGTACATCGTTGAAAGAATAAAAAGATTTTTTTTGTTCTCAAATCTCTCACATTTAAGTTCTAGGAACTTTATCCAAATAAAATATAGTCTTAAACTGGTAACGTTATGATTTAAAATATCAAAAATAATCCTGCAACTTTAATGTGAGACCAATGTAATGAAGCCTTTAAAAGGAAACATTGGAGTTCTCACAGTGATCACTGTGACGTAAGGTTCTTCTCTTTTATATCATCTGAAACATTTTTTTTTCTCATGGCCCTATGTACAGCATCTGCTCTGCTGTTGTGCGATGATTAGAAACTATTACATTTACTGTATCATCTAAACAACCTCACACAAACCCACATCAGATAACCCAAAACATTCTTTAAAATAGCAGCGAGACCAAGATGGAGACTAGCTGGGGAGCATTTGTTCATCAGTTAAAACGTACAACAATTACAATCAATGTGGCCTTAAATCATAAGAAAAGAAACACAACCAAATGATAATTTCGTTCTGCCTGCTAATGGGTGATAATATAATATGTAATTTACATTACACTGCCAACAGTCAACAAACTGCCAAAATGATGTAGCTTTAAAATTGTGTAGCTTTAAAATTGTGCAGTCCAGTGTAACAGATACATTTCGGTCAGCTAAAGAGTGAATTATGACACCTAATCTCAGATTAGCCGGTGGAATGCAACCAACATGGCAGACTGATGAGCAGTGTAAGAGTATCTGAGGTGGATTTTTCCTTATAACAACAATAGACAGTCTGGGACTAATAGTCCACAGGATAAGCTGGGTGGCCTGGCCTGGCTGCCGGTGCTGCCCTGAGCTGGCCCAGGTGCTGCTGACTATGGTGGAAAAGACCTCTCACTCTCCTCACAGCTGGCTGGATGGACACACACACACACACACACAGCTGGTTCCTGCAGTCGCCCAGCTGCAGCAGCTGCCACACCGAGTGCTACACGGAGTGGGTCACAGTGAAACACCTGGAGGCAGAAACAGTAATGGTGAGGGATCAGAGCAGCTCGGGGATAAAGTAATAGATCAGGATCATATTGCAAATGTTTGAGCTGCTAAATGTGACCTTTGATTGTGTTTGTCATTCTGAAAAGAAACATCACATTTAACATCAACATTTCAGTTAAGTTCAGTTCACCATATTAGCATATAATGAGTATAATGGACTCACATATATTATTTTTTTTCCTCTGGCTTTATTCTCATTAAACTGACTGACAATAACTGTTAGTGAAATAATAGTTGTATGCAGTGCAATTGAACTTACCGTACTTATCCTATGTGTTTCTTACATACATTATGTGGCAAAATAATAATCACACACAAGCTTGCAGTGTGTGTTGATGTTATAAAATCATGACGTGCTTACATGAACATAATATGGATTTAGTGCAGTTGTTATGTAGGGTCCCATGATAAAATCTTGATGACACATCTACTATATAATTCAAGATAGCTTCAAGGTTGTGAGCATGGAGGTTCATTCTTGATCTTGAGGATAGGAGTGGTAAATAATAAACAGTAAATCTATGATTTCAACTACATCCCATGGCCTTCTTAAGTGGATGGAGCCCAACTCCACATCCCACGGGGTTCATAATTCAGGCTGGGAAACGAACTTGAGCCCAGGTCGACCTCCCCAACAGACCATGAATACATCGATCTTTTTTTCTGACAGCAGTAAATCATTTAGTGCTATAACTATTTACCAAACATGCTTTAAAAACTTCCAAAATAGTTAAAAACAGATATACAGAACAGAACTAAGTTTCTATATTTAAGTCTCTTTCATCTGTGCTGTGCATTAAGGTCTTGTACTTAAGTCACATCGTAGCACCTGACATAATAGAGGAGGATTGTGGGATATGATCAAAATCTCCAGTTATTAACAATAATATTTAGCAGAGATAACGAGTCAATGGCTTCAGAGCCCATTGAGTTTTATGTTGCCACTTGGCCGTCACTGTTGCTCTATTTTCTCACTCGGAGAAACTGCTAAGTGAACTTTTTGGAGGAAGGATGAAGTCTCTTACTCAGAACAGCGAGAGGAGAAGCCAGAGAGGTTCTTGGGACTCGTGAATGTCTTTTTGTGAAGTTTACAAGAAGGAAATGAAGATTTAAACAGAGTTTAAAAGCAGCAATTTTGAGTCTTTAGTGTCTTATTCCGTATTGATCACACTTTTAGAGTGAAACAGCAATCGTACAGAATGAGCTGTAATGTAGTTCTGACCAATGAAACAGCAGAAGCTGGACCCATAAGCTGTGTCTACTGTAAGTCAGGGGCTGCATCCTGTGGGAGACATGATCCACAAAGGCTGAACCCAAATTAGATGGTCTCCTGTTGCCTATAGCAACCTTAAAGGGATAGTTCAACATTTTGGCAAATTGGCTCATTGCCATAATCCCTATAGTTTTAGGAGTAGGTTTGTTACCTTTAATCGTTGGTGCAAGCTATTTTTACAACGGCGGAGCAGAGACGTGAGCGGCTCAGAGCTACGCTATGGAGGCTAATGGGATTTCTTGGTTTCCCTCATCAAATACACAATCCAACAACTCCAAAATGCTCTTGTGGACAAGTTGTGACCTGCACATTCACCACGCTATGAGATAATAACGGAACGTTACGAGACGGAGTTGTTTTCTAGGTAAATTTATGCAAAACCACTGAGGGGCAGTTTTCCGGCAAGCAGTCTCTGCATTCGCCTCGAAAACAACTCTCTCGTAATGTTCCGTTATCTCATAACGTGGTGAATGTGCAGGTCACAACTTGTCCACAAGAGTGTTTTGGAGTTGTTGGATTGTGTATTTGATGAGTTTGATGAGGGAAACCAAGAAATCCCATGAGTCTCTGTAGTGTTGCTCTGTGCAGCTTGTGGCTCTGCTCTGCCGTTCTAAAAATAGCTTGCACCGAAAATTAAAGGTAACAAACCTCCTCCTAAAACTGTAGGGATTATGGCAATGGACCAGTTTGCCAAAATGTTGAACTATCCCTTAACAACACCTCACTTTTAGTTACAAAAAATGTTTCAAAGCCCTTGGTTGTTAACAGTTGTAATGAGTTGATTCAATATTTGATATGTAATATTTAAAAGTGTAATCCTCAGGCTCTCTCTCCGTTGTTTGATGTCATTACCTGGATACAATGGATCTTGGGATATTGAGTCCTGAAGGATTTATGCATTGGAACATTCAGGCCCAGGAGAAAAAGGCTGCATTTGAAGGAGCCTGTGGAACAGGTCAGTCTAGCTGCACTGTTGTGACCCAGTGGATCTTGAGCTGTAATTTTTCTGTAAGTGCGAAGACTGAGAAACAGGAAGTGTGTTTGTTTTGTTTTAGCCATGTGTTACTGGAAGCCAGGGCAGGGCCTGTGTTTTATTGCTGTCTGACACTGGACCAGACACTGCTGTGATTCAGACACAGGAGATAGATGACACTGGTGTGGATACACTCATCTGTGGTCAACACACCCTCGCACAAACACACACACATTTGTTGGGCACAGGTTCCCACGGACACACTTGAGATGACACCAAATAAACAGTGAACACACACGGTATGTTTCTTTAGATGGATTTCTCATAATCTTCCTGGTTCTATCAAACTTTTACTGGTCTCTGTCCTCCACGCCCCGTCACACACATGCACACACAAACATCTACCTGCTTTACTCAGAGCTGACACACTTCATCCTCACACACTGCTGACTCCATTTAGTCTCCTGTGTGTGCGTGTGTGTGTCACATTAGAAGGAAAATATCCATAAATCTCTCAAAACGTCATGTTCCATCGAGGCTTCTCTCATTAGCTGCCTCAAAGCCTTGCATGTAAACAAAGCTGTCATGTGGGATGATCACTACGGAGAGCATGACACTGGATACACAACTTTTCCCGGAAAGCTAGAGCGGACAGAAAGATGGAGATTTAGCTCGGATGTGGATATGATTAATAGAAATGTCAGAGTTGACTTGCTGAGGCCAAGAGGCCAAGAACAGCTGCGAAAACCAGGCTGGCAAAGTGCACATGTGCACATGCATGTGTATATTTAATGTGTGCCCTTAAGCAAGGCACTCAACCTGCTATTACTGCTGTGTGTGTGTATGTCCAGCAGTAGAGGACTGTGGTTACTGGGCAGCTCCCAGGTGTGAATGTGTGGAACTGTGCGAGTGTGAAGCAAAGTTAAATGAAGCATATTGTTTTTGAAGGGAGAATGGGAGGTCCACTCGTCCTGGTGACAGAGACTGAGAGGAACACACAGTGGCTGAGACACGGGCCTGAATGGCCTCAAGATGTGGCCGTTACTCATTTTATTCATTTTTATTTATCTTCACCTTAAGCATGAAAAATTTCACACTTGACACAAAGTGAGTGAAAGGTCGGCAAAGGGCTTAATTTTATTCATAAAGCACATTAACAGTGTCATCGCCTATGAAAGGTCCAACAGGAAAGGGAATTTCATTTTTGAAGTACATGTCATTACTCAGAACGCTTAGCATTACATTACAGCATCAAGTCAGAAGGATATAATGAATAAGGTCAAAGCAAGATATGGATAGTATAGAAACCCCTGTATTCCCTACAGACATTAAAGGAGACATACTGTGCCCCTTTCCACAAATTAAAGTAGTTCCCAGGTGTCTTAATACCCCAAGGATCAAACATCACAGCTCTCTTTTTCTGCTCAAAACAGCCCTGTTTAGAATAGCTGGTTTCAGTGCCTGTCCCTTTAAATGCCAATTAGCCACTTGCCTCATCCCACCACCTCTACAGGTAGGCTACCGGTTCTCACAGGTAGGGGTGGTATTATACAAATTTGAAAACTAATGACATAATTGAATGAAAGCTCATAAAACCACGTGGATTTCAACCGAGTGAGCCTGCACATTACAGATCTTTTTTGTCAATTCTCACATTTTGGGGGCCGGAAGGCAAGACAAACACCCAAATATAGGCCTATGTTAAAGAGCCTTCAAAAAGTCACATTTCCATAATATGTCCCCTTTTTAAATACAGTCAAGAGAGAAACTGTTTAAGGTGGAGACGGTACTGGAGCAGAGATGCAACAAGGTTTCAGAAAGCAGGTTTAGTGAAAACTCTGAGCTAGTTGACTCTGAGTAAGGGGAAACTCTAGGTTTTCGGTTACCATGGCAACATACTCCATGAACCTACCCTGGTCGGGAGCAGGTTTTCTTCAACCAACCCTGAGTTTCTCTTCTTTATCTGAATCTGAATCTGTATTCACTTGTTTATTTCCCTAACTACCATTCACTGTCTGGGTATCGCCTCCGGACAGAGAAGATGTCGATGGTTACAGTCAACATTTACTGGTAAAGTCCTGGTTTTCTGCAGTATTGCAGTTGGCAGGACAAATTGTTGGGACAAAGAGACAGCAGAGATGACTCACCTTGCCATATCTGGCTCTATTAACACACCCATGGTCCAGCAGAGTGAATCACAGCAAAAGAGAAATGGTTTTGTTTCAGCGCAAGGGTCAGATCCAGTGAAATTTCGCTCAGGGGTGAAACCCTTCCATGATCCTTATTTTGGCCGTGCATCTTCCACATAAATGGAAAGTGATATCTCCTCAGTTTGGTCTGTACAGCATCATGCACCAGTGTGGGGTTTAGTGGGACTAGGTGGAATATTTCATGCAACTTCCAACGACAAAGAAAACACAAGTGGCTCCATTCAATTATATTTGGTAAACCAGTCATCTACAGTGACTTGAGTGAAGTCGTGGCTGCAGTCGTCCGTTCTGAGACCTGCTGAGGCCCTCCAGTCGCTCCTCAAGGCCGGCCAATCGGCATGAGGGTTGTGGGAGAGGACGCGTGGCTGGCAGCGTGGCAGCAGAGACCACAGCCACCTCGCAGCTTATGAAGGCCTCCATTCACCTCCGTTCACACAATTTTCATGCAAGAGAGAGACTTCCCCAGCGAAAACAGGCCCCGTTTAAAGAGAAAACAATTGCCCCTCCCCGGCAAATTCCTGCTAATTTGCCAGCGCCGGAGAGGCAGGAGAGGAGCGACGCAGGTGATGGATGCCTGCCCGTCTCGCTGCAGAATATGTCTCTCTGTGTGTGTTTGTAAATGTGTGCGTGTGTGTGTGTCCCTGTGCTACTACATGTCCAAAGGGTGCCAGCTATTCCACCAGTTTCAGCTTTGACACATCCCTGATGCATCCTGTTCTGGAGTTTCACTCGTCAAACGTTCAACATCCAACATCCCCTTCCTCCAAATGCTTACAATGTCCCTCCTGGTCAAAAATGAATGTTTTTCTTTGCTGCTTTCCTCATCTTATTTAGTATGTGTCCGTTTTTTAATTGTATGTTTGAAAGTTGATCCCAAACCCCAAACTGAATGGGTGTTTTCCTCCTGTTTCATTAATCACAACCGCTCATAGCACACGTGAATGACTTCTTATTGTGTGTAAGGTTAACACGCGATGCAATATGACTCAGAGTATAATTTGACTTTCCATATTTATTTTTCTGCCTTATTAGAAATAGTGCTGCTTGTTCAGCAAAGGACTGTGAGGGTGCACTGTGCTGCGGGAACATGTTCCAGCCCATGGGGGAGGAAACGTGGAGGAAACCTTGTCTCACTTGGTGTGTGGAAGGTGCTCGTGGTGCACAACTGTGTGCGTGCACTGTTAATATGTGTGTGTTCATTAAGCAGGTGGGTCTCGTCTTCAACACTTTGGACACGTGTGTTTGTTTGTGTGTGAGGTTCAGGCGTTATGTGATGTGAGACAAGGGAAATAGAGGATTGGCACGGTGCGTGTCCATGTGTTTGTGCAAGTGTGTGTGGCACTGAGGTCTGCAGCTGAAGTTGAGTATTTTTTTGCAACATCCTCTTGTGCTATTATTCACTGTAAACTTTGCATAATATTTGTCCTTAGCCACAGTGTGTCTTCAGGGCAGATCTGAATCTAGAGTAAGTTTCTTTTGGAAAATGACAAAACAGCTGGTGAGCATGTCACCTTGATGTGAAAGATACAATAGAACTGATGTTGCTTTCAATCTCAGGAGACAGCTGTTGGTGTGTGAAGGAATTAGGTTTGATGGTGAACTCATATCTCTTCTGGACTGGTTAGCAGCTCTTAAAGAGGAACTAAGCAGGATTTCTCCTGTGGCTATGCTACATTTTTACCTTAATTAAAAAGCTCTGGAGTATGTGATCATTAACTAGATGACTTCTGACTTGTTACGAATGAGAACGGAGGCTCTCTGTCTTCCACCTGGCGTCTCACAGCTGAAAACCAACCTTGCGACATCAGTACAATACCTGGTCACCGCCCCGGTGTCCCAGCTCTCGTCTCTGCACCACAACACAAACGCGCTCCGTAACCCGTAATCTTTTGTTTATGATGGTTAAACTACACATCCATTAATTGGTTTTTCACCGGCTTTGTTGTAAACAAATGCGGCGTAACCAAACAGCGGAAAAGCGAGCAGACTTGCATAGTTCCCCTCTATTGCTTACACTGGACATGTGGCAATGGCAAAATTTACAAGTAGCTCTTTTGCGTTTAATGACTACATATAATGGAATATATGATAGATACTTAGTTGTAGCTTTAGCTTTAGTCTTTTAGCACTAAGGCAAATATTCAGCATCTTCACCAGTTCACAGTTCATTTTTGAAATAATACATTTTGCTTGCTAACTTGTTTTCAGTGATGGGAATAATGGTGTAACCCACAGCGCTTCTTTTTTCAGTAACGAGTAATCAAAAAAGTTACAGTTTCCCCCGTTATATCACCATTACCGTTACTGACAATAAAATGAGCCGTTGGTTGACTCAAGAAGTCCCGTCACAAAATAATACACTAGTTAAAGTGTACGTTATACACATTTCAGTCCATCAACTAGTCGGAAAAAAGCTGTTTATCTGGAACTAACCAACTCACTCAGCATTCCTCTGCACAACCAGGCTCCGCAAATACTGAGTGAGTTGGTTAGTTCCACATACAGAGGAGGTTTGGGTTATGGTTAGGGTGTTAGGGGGACAAGTCCAAGTAATTTGACATATTTGAGCGTTTTATTAGATAAAAAATAAGGCAATAATACTTTTCCTGGTAATAAGTTACTTTTATAATGTAGTGATTCAGTTACTAACTCATTTACTTCTTGGGGAATGTAACGAGTAACTATAACTGATAACTTTTTAAAAGTAACATGCCCAACACTGCTTGTTTTAGCAAACAGAATGTTAAAGCATTACAAAACAACAGTCTCATCATGAGGACTCACTGATGGTTTGTCCTCCATAAACAGTGGTCACTAAGTTACATGTATATCCTGTTTCGTGTGTGATGGCCTCCATGGCATGAGCAGTACTAAACCCGTAGGTTCCCCAGTATGCAGAGCTTCAAGTGTTGATCAAAATTCAGTCTCTATGCTGCTGTCAGTTGTCATGGAAATTAGACACGACGTAGAAACCAAAATTATGTCTGTACCAGGCTGTAAACAGACGGCAGTGTCTGCTGTGAAGTCGGGAATTGTAACCTGTGGAGTCTGTGGGGATCTACTCACTTTTGGAGCCAGACTCAAGTGGTCATTCAAAGGACTGCATGTAATTTTTCAGACTCAGACGTTACCACTTGTGGTTCAGGATGAGGATGAGGACAAAACATTGCTCTGTCAGGGATGCTACAAATCTGCTATCTATAAAATAAATGCAGAAAACCTTCGGATATTTCAAACTGCTGCTCCTCAATCCAGTCCAGTGTTGGTCACAACAACTCTTCAACTGAGTGAACAAACTGTCGTCAAATACTTTTAATTTCATCCAGAGACCACACCTATCACATTAGATTAAAGTTGAGGCGGTTGGTGCTTCCTAACATCATAGGCTGCAACTCCACAAATTGTAATAAGCTATAGCAAAATGCTACAGTACATGCTCACAATCAGAATAAATTAACACACTCTTTGGTTTTGTAGTAAGTTTTGTAAGACCAGAGTGTATTGTCATTCATATTGTGCACCAGAACCAAATGCAATGGCTTAGAAATACTGCAGTAATAAACACTGTAAATAGCAGAGAGCATGCAGCCTCTAAGAACCAGACCTGCAATGTCTAGTTATAGTTGCTAAACTATAACTATTCAATCCAGGTGATTGGGAACGGTCACTTCAAGAATTTACAACCACTGTGATCAGAGGTTAGATGGTTTAACCTAACACATACACACACACCCACACACACATGAGGCCACCTCTCTCCCCTCGCCCTTGCTCTCCTCTCTTTCCTCCTGCAGTCAGCTGGCATGGAGAAGAAGGGCTCTTTGACTCATGTGGAGGGGGGAAATGATGAGGGCTGGGGGGTCCTGCTCTTGGAGTCTGATAGTCTGGCCGGTGCACACAGGCTTTTCCTCCAGGGCTTAGAGCAGAGTCAGAGAGGGGAGGAGAGAGAGATTTCTGACGGCACATCTCCACCATGTGGACTGCTGACACTGCCGCCACTGAGACTGGCCAGAGAATCACTGCACACACACAATAACATGTGTATGGTCGAGATAAAGACATTCATCACTTAAAATGAGTAACAGCTCTCCACTGACACTGTGGCTCCTTTACGGGGACTTTACTGGTGACATTAAAATGACCTCCTATACCACAAGGCAGGACATGTTGAACTTTGCATCAATTTAATGAATTACTGTGATTTCTAAGATATTCATCTTATTGGATTTTCCAAGATTGGCCCTCTTGGTTATTTCATCTATGGATAACAAATACTGACTCACAATATATATTAATATTTCTTTAGAAATAAGATGATTTTGTCCATAATTTCCAACCTTGTAGAGTCAATGTAGAAACCCAAGAGAAGCTCAGTGTTCAGCCCAGACAATACAGTAGCACTGATATTAGTAAATGTACTGAGGGTAGTAAAGATGTTGTAGAGGTTTTCGGTTTAACAGGGGCAACAAGTGATACAAAACCAAACCATCTACAGTACCATCTACAGTACCACTGCAGAGTAATAGTTACAGAAATGCTATTAAAGGTATGAGCAGGTATTTTATTGTCAATAGAACAATCACAATAATCAAAATACAACTAGAAATGAACTCTAAATGTTCATTTGGAGCCATTTTTCTACTGGAATTTGGAAGTCGACCAGGGTACTGTTCAAGGTGTTTGTAATCACAAAATGGTATAGCCATAATAACCAATGCAACAGAAAAGGCCAATCTCTTTAACTCTCTAATAAACACACAGTCCACTCATATTTACACAGGATAGTGTGTAAGTTAATGCACTTCTTATTACCATGTGATTTAGCAGGAAGTTCTTATGCATTAAAAACTTTAGGTTTTCTCATTTCAGTCAGAATGTTTTCAAATGTCCCTTCAGAAACACTAATGTGTGCATTGCAACACCATGATTTACAGTCTAAAAGTATAACCTCCATGGAAGTAGTAACTGTTAGATTATATGTGGGCAGCAGGAAATGTGCAACAAAAAACTTGCTTACACAGCCACTAAACATTGTTGCCATAATACATTTAAAAGTCACATAGCACATGCAGTTACAATGCTCTCAATATGTGTAAAAATATATCACGTTTAATGTAGAGGTGAATCAGAGTGTATGATGACACTTGGCATCACTCCATACACTCACTCCAACACCCCCCACCCCCCAACACCTCTCAGTAGCTGTGGACCCCCGTGCTGACACCTAATCCAGAGCCTCGCTACCATAACATTTTCACAAGGGCGGCGAGCTGCGCAATAACAGCTCCACATGAATTGGTGAACTGCTTCTTTATAAGAGGAACGACACACACAATTAGTGTTCATTGGTGGTAGCCTGCTGCCACTTATTCCTGTGTATTTTTACAAGAGTTGAATATAATCTTTGAGATAGTGTGTCTTTTTAGAGAGATTGTGTGTGAAGGTTTGATTATGTTTTTTTATGTGTTGATTCTGTTTTTATAGACCTCAGGATAAATATTAGAGGATAAAAAAAATGAACATTGTGCCTGATCAAAACAAAATAACCACTTATAGGGTACATTTTGGGTTTATTTTTTTTCTCTCAATATAGCTTTATAGCTCTTTGGAATAAAACCTTCCCAACAAATATCTTTGACAAGGCGATGCAGACGTCCTCTCTTTGCTTTGCAGTGAAACTAATGACAAAACTGGAACAATCTGCTTGTTGAATGGCTACTTTTATTTCTCAAATGCAGCGATCTGTGGCCTAATTTGTCCTGTGGGACGCCACACGCTCCCCATAAAGCCGCATTAGGGCTCCAGTGGCAGGGATAATGAATATGATTCAGACAAGGTGCCCAGCAGCAGCTCCGCCTCCGCGGGACACAAGGCTGCAGCAGCTCGCCAAGGAATAAAAGGAAAGCACACACACACACACAGATATTTTACTACTTTAACATCAAGGTCACTGTAATTAATCATCCAAAATAATCATTTTCATTTCATTTTAATGTACCTTTTGATCGTCATTACTTTAATTGACAGTGACATCATTTATTGCTTTTCGGTCCTTTTTAAACACAAGATTGATTTCAATATCGTTCGATGCTTTTAGCTTTAATCAGCTCTCTAATGAATAATAGGTTTACAGGCAAACTTTAAAGCTGCATGAGTTAGGCTTTTATGTAACAATGCATCTACTTTATCAGCCCAATTTAGGAGTTAAAGGTACCTGGCGATTTTTTTTAGATTTCAATTTAGTGTTTCTCACTAGAACAAAGTGTGTGCACATTTAAGAACATATAAATGTGTTGAAAGCAAGCACTTTCCAAGCATCCATATTCAAATTAGCACATTTCTCCTTCCCTGCCTTTTGCTGGTGTGTTGTTACATTTTTCAGCGGGTTAATGCTGTAAGTGTTTCTGTGTGCTGTGAACAAAAAGGCAAACTTATTGGTAAATAGCAATATTCTTGACAGAGCACCTTTAAAGCACCCGGTCCTTGTTAACTGATCGAGTGCTGCAGTCATTTTTGTGCCTCTGCACTGGGGAATGGCATTACATGTGTGTTATGCCCAGCTCGTTCAGGAGCATAACCAAGAAGGGAGGACCACACAGCGACCAGTTAAATTAACTATAAGGAACATAAATTTAAGTGTAGGTCAGTAGTCAGTGGTGTGGATGTGTTGGATATGTGAGGTGTGTGTGTGTGTGTGTGCAATCATGAGGAAACAAAAAACCCAAGAGAACAGAACCAAACAAAACTACGCTGAGGTGCCTGGGTGGCACCAGTCATCCAGAAGGGAGAGAGAGAGCCATCTTGACTTTATATATGAGGTCACAGGTGGGACTGTACGACTTTATTCTCGTAATGTTGTGATTTTTTTCTCGTAGGAAATGTACGACTTTATTCTCGTAAATTTACAAATTTATTCTCATAAATTTATGACTTTTTTTGTTTTCTCAATGTGGCCCTAATGCTCCGTCGTAGGATTGATCTCCCCACCGAGGTGGGAGGGAAACAGGCAGGGAGAACCCGGGGTTCAGCAGGATGCACGGGAGAGCGTATCGGCCAGAACATTATCTTTATGTGTGTAAGGCTGCAAAAACAGCAGCCACATCATGAGCTACTATTGGCAATATACATACTATTCAAAAAGGTCAAAGGATTATGGTTTGTGAAGATGGTCACGGGCAAAGATGGCCCAACATGCATTTCAAAAAATTTCAGGGACCAAATCAAATCTAGAGCCTCCTTTTCAATTACTGAATAATTAAGCTGATGACGGTTAAACTTACAGTACGTGAAAAATGGCACACAGGATGGTCAACTCCCCCCTCCCCTTCCTGCAGGAACACTGCCCCAGCACCAACTTCACTCGGAGCAGAGCATATCAAACGGTAATACCCCACCAACCCCCGTAGTAGCGGCACAAAACAGACTCCCCCAAACTAATGGGTGACGTCATGGGTGCTACGTCCATTCTTTTTACAGTCTATGGTCGAACCTCACCCAGGCCAACCACCTTACCCAGATAAGTTACCGTCGCCTTAGCAAACTCACATTTTGCTTAATTGACCGTTAAATTAGCCCGTGCTAACCAGGTCAAGCACTGCACACAAACGCTGAACATGAGATTCCCACGTTTCACTGAACACCACAACCTCATCCAAATAAGCTGAACATCCTGCCCACCCAGCTTACGCCTTGTTCTTAAGACGCTGAATGGTCACGGGGGCATTCTGGAGACCAAACGGCATCACAGAATGGGAAAACACGCCCCACGGTGTAATAAATGATGACATTTCTTTGGCCTTTGCCGTCAATGGCACCTGCCAATAACCTTTCAATAGATCCAGTTTAGTCACAAACTTGGCACCACCCACTTGATCAATGCAGTCCTCAATGCGAGGGAGGGGATAACAGTCAGGCCTGGTGACTGCATTAACCTTTCTGAAGTCTGTGCAAAACCTGTCCGACCCATCTGCCTTATCAACAGACATGGAGAGGCCCAGCCTGAGCATGATGGTTCTGTTAACCCATGTTGCAGCTAATACTCAACCTTCTTCTCCATACACCCAGCTTTTCCACCGGCAGCTGGGCTGAGACAGGCAGCACGCTACTCAGGATGAGACTCTGACTAGCTCCTGAGTCCCTCAGAATCTTAACTCCTCCAGCTGAGCCCCTGCCATGCGTTAAAACATATTTGTCGGCCAACACCACTGCTGCAGCTACTGTTTTAACTTTCTTTTCAGTGATATAAGTGGCCAGATGGGCAGGCAATGGACTTTTTAACTGTTCTAGCACAATCAGGTCACACAAATCACCATACGACTTTGTACAGGATATTTCAACCCATTTCAGTCGGTGGTGTTCGGCATCCAGTGTAAACTCAACATGGGTTTGCTGGTCTCCTCTCTTCCAGTTCCTAAACCTCTGCCTGTAAGCTTCCGGCACCAGTTTGTATGCTTCAAGGACTGCAGCTTTAACTTTACCATAATTGATGCTGTCAACGGAACTGAGGGCAGAGAAAGCTCTCTGGGCCTTGCCCGTGAAGACACACTGCAGCATTAAAGTCTGGTGGGCATCGGACCACCCACTAATACCTGCCACCCATTCGAACAATGCAACAAATTCAAATTTTAGCAAGAAACGCAAACCTTTAGAAACATCAAAACCACGATGCACTCCTGTAGCCCCACTTCTACACTCATTCATCAGCTTCAACCTCAGCCGTTCCGCTTTAACCCTTTCCTACTCCAACGCTGCTGCAGCCCTCAGCTTGTCCTGCTCCAATTCAAACTGGAATCTCTCCAGCTTCGCCTTTTCCCTCTCAAAAGACCAAGCCCCATCCCCAACACCTGGACCCACCAGAGCTGCTGCAGCCCCAGCACAATTATTCACTCAGATTCAAGGGTGAAATGATTAGAATTAGGTGGTCAAAGGTCTACTGTAGGTCACTATGACCTCACAAAACATTGTTTGACCTTAACTCACATTTTAAATCCCACAATTGAACTCAAATATCTATATGATAAAGTAATGACATTATCCAAATGGTCAAAGGTCAACTTCATTGCGACATAATACTATTCAACAGTTTTACTCGGTAAGATGTGATTGTGACCATATTTTCTGCATCTTGGCAGATATTAGTGTTTTTCTTTTGTTTTGTGTATTTTTTGGGCTTTTTTTGCCTTTAATGGACAGCACAGTCGAGAGAGAGACAGGAAATGGGGAGGCAGAGGGGGGGGGGGGGTGACATGCAGAAAAAGGCCGCTCGATGCAGGATTCGAACCAGGGCCGCCTGCGGTGAGGACTGTAGCCTCAACACACGTGTAAATATATATATATACTGAATTTTGGATACACAGCTTAAATATACACAGGTTTGTATACACAGTTTTACCAGTGCAGTGCATGGCAGGTCAGTGTTGTCATAGGTGAGCAGATGTTGATTTGATCTGCCTCACACACCAGCAGCACTCTGTATGAGCTGCTCAGGTTTTTCACTTAGTCCTCCCCATCATCCCTCAGCACCTCCAGCCTGTACATCACTCACCATCCCGAGCTGTCCTGAACAGCCCAATAATACTGTCAGTGTCAACACGCACACACGCATGCACACACACATGCACACACATGCACACATAACCAATTACATTTTCTTGACAGACGGTGGTTTATATGGTTTCGATTAAGAACAAATCTTTTTGCATGTACGCACACACACAGTTACACACACACCATAACACGGTGAGGGAACATCCATCCACACCCCAGCGTGTGCCAGGGAGTTGTGTTGTAAAGATTTATATGACAAGGTGGCAGACAGACAGTGGCAGGGCTGCGATCCTACCCGTCTCACTGCTGATGTTGACAGTGTTATTGCTCTGGCTCTGCTTGCACTCTATGCGCACGTGTGTGTCTGTGTGTGTGTGCGTACTTTCTCTACACAGTGGATTACAGAAAAATGTCATCTGATAAACTGTCTTAGCAAAGCTGATTCTTTGAGTTCTCCTTTTAGAACATTTATACACACATACATTCCCTCACTCGTAAATTGTGCTGCTCTCTGTTGCCTTATCTGACTCCTACTTACAGAAGTGCTCTCTTCATCCTGTCTGTGATGAGTGTTGGAGCTCTACCCGGCTCCGCCGCCACACAATAAAATCAGAATGTTGGTAACTAGGGAGCAGGAGCTCTGATTATCTCTCCTGCAGGCGGTATAGGCTTGGCTGAAAGCTTCTCTCAATCAATCTTCTCTTCTATCCCACTGTATTTTCAACCAGGATGGCTTGTCGCCCGGGAATGGTTTGCTTCATGTACGTGGATGGATACAAGCTGTGCTTTTCTGTCTTTAAGTTCATATTGGCCTGAATGGACACTGAGTGAGCCAATTTGAGCCAACAACAGCCTAGTAACACCTGAGCAATCAACTAACAACACTAACACATGAAATAAAATAAAATAAATCCCATTGTTCCCATTAAACACCACATCTACTGCAATTTGTTAGGTTAGTGTATTACCAGTGCATTAATCTGTTTATAGCACGTATCCTCATCAATGTTAATCTGACCATTTTGAAAAATGTGTCTAGTCCAGTCCTAAGATAACACCTGAACGTCTTATTCTCAGAGCGAAGCATCAGTTCTCATACACGATTAAAAAATGCCATAATTCCTGTGTCCAAAAGGCTTCAGGCCGCAGGAAACGCAAAGCCAAGCCTAGGTTTTATCCATCATCTCTGGCAATTTGAGCCTGTTTAAACTGGAAAACTACTGCGGTGTGATTGCTCCCACCAACCAACAGCATGAACAGCCATGATTCCCAACCAGGGGATACTGCTGCGGTTGTATATATAAGCATGTGCTGTGACTGAATGCATAAAAAAATAGCATATTAGCAGAGTCTTAACAGCTCAGGTGGTAAAACAGTCAAAGCTAAAAGTAACAGATCAACAGTAGAAATAAACGTATCGTATAAATGGTTTGAATGTCCAGCTGGCTCATTGTCCTCATAGCAGAACAAACTTGACCAAACCGACCAAATCAGTGTCAGATGAGCTGTATGAAAACACAATTTTTTTGTAATGTAATAGAATTAAATAACATTCTGTTGAAAATCAGTTCACACAAACATATTTGTAACATCCAACCCATCCATTAGCTAAACTGCTTATTAGAGGTTAGATTCCCTGCCCGGGCCCAAGACCATGTTGAGGTCAGATAAAAGTTGGCATGAGGAGTGTGGAGTGAGCCTTTGTGTGATAATCAGAAATGTAACATTAATAATGTGACCTTAAACAACAACCTACTGTGATTTATGCATAAAAAGGTTCCAATGATGTTACAGTGTTGTATGCGATGATTTGCAACACTGTGCACACGCCATGTCTTCCATGTTGTGCTAATTTAGAGTCATCTGAACCGATTTCTGTCACTCCTCAGAACTCTAGTTTAAAACTTTAATCATAACAGTCAATTTAATTGGTTGTTTTTGGGCCCGATCTGTGACCAGCTGACATTGGGCGAGGGCGAGGTACATCCTGCACAGATCACCAGTCCATCACAGGGCCGACACAAACAACCTCACACCCACATCCATACCTACATTTGGAAAACATGATGGGAGGCATCAGTGAAAGGGTATTTTGAGTTTATCTCACCTTTTGTGGGTATGACAGACAAAAAAAAAATAATGAAATCAATAATTCACAGCATCCACAAGTTTGCCTTATCATTAAGTCTTTTTTTCAGTAGAGTCTGTTGCAGATATAGCGGCTTGATAGAAAAAGTGCTCATATCAGTTCTAACCTGCAAATTCTCACATAGGCTGAACTTCAGTAACACTTGTGCCTGCCTGTTTCTTGTGCATGTGTGTGTTTACAGTGTGTGAAAACCTGGCGCATTTGACTTGGCAAAGAACCTGCTCATAATGGAAGTCTCACCATGTGACAAACCTTTTAGCTGCAGGACATGTGGAGTGACACAGGTTAAAGTTGAAAGAAGGAGAGATATCAAATCATAAAAGGCAAAAACTGCTGCAGAAGGTTATGACTGCTAATGTCTTTCTCACAAGTAGGAGCTAAGCCTGTGAAAGCGACATGAAAGGCGGCTGCTCGGGGTCTTTGTGCTGCGAGGCTGATGCCAGGACTGAGCTCCAGGCCGGGTCTGGCTGGCAGAGCACCGCTGCTCTGTGGTGGTGCTCTGCACTGGTCTGCAGACTGTCTATCTGACTTCACCTCTGTTCTGCACCAAAACCACAATGTGAAAAGCAACAGCCCTCCTGCTTCTCACAGGCCTCTTCTAATGGGATTTTACATGTGTATGTGTTTTTATATGTTCAGCATATACAAGAGACTCCAGCCAACATGATGCTTACCATAAGGAAACTGACAAAATGATTAATGGTATAAAAATATAAGAGATTATAAAGTTATAACAGGACGCAACACGTCAAACCTCTATATTTAGGGTATACTCAATAATGTGCATAACAATCTTATATTTTTAACCAAGAGTTATGCAGGTTTCCAATGTGGAGTGGGCTACAGTGCCTAAAGAAAATAGTCAAAAGCATTTGAAATAGCTGAAATATAGAAATGCATGAAGTCGTTGTTGAGGTGGCAGCTGTAATATAAACTGAATATCACTGGTTATAAGAGTTTAACTCTAGTGTAGTTAAAGTGAGAGTGCTGAAAGCTGCTGATGAGTCATTTGTCCACACACTGAAAGGATTTGTTGTGTCAGCCAGAAGGGGAGAGATATTTAAGTGGAAAACCTGAAAGGCTCCAGTGTTGGCACTGAAATAAGAAATATAACGTATCAGAAATGAAATCAGATGAAAGTCATTGTAGAAGACTGAAAAAAAGATGACGAATAAGAGATGAAAGCAGTTGGAAAACAGAAAAGAGCAGTTATTTAAGCAATAGAAGTAGTAATTTCAAGTGGAACGTAGAATCACTTTCGTCTGTTCAAGTGTGTGAGCTCATAAGACATTTGAAGTGTGTATCAGCTGATATAAAAGTAGTGGAAGTGTTAAAATGTAAGTGATGAAACTATCTTTAATTTGACCTTTTTACCTTTTAATAACAGACAGCACACTACCAAACTGCATCAACCACATCTGCTCACAGATGTACTGTACAGTAGTTCAAAAATGTATAAACTGTATTCTCTGGAATTTCGCATTACCCAACTTGTTTCCAAACCTTCCCAAAATCCATCTTTACTCTGCAGCCTGCAGGTAAATAGCTTTGTTACATTTTTTTTCTTTTATTATTGTCAATTAATAATTGCAGTTATTAGCCACGTAAGCAGGTTTGTTCATCCAATAATTCCTAATTTACTGTTATGAGTTCCAATACTTGTGTGGCATTGCTCTCAGACCTGCCCCCAACCATCACAATGTCTCACACACACACACACACACACACACAAGTGTCAGTCTTTCTTTAACTGCCTGTTACTGTTTTCCTGCTGTGCTCAACGTCATTTAAAATAACTAATATGTCCTATAAAACCCAGTAGCAGTAGCCTGCTCAGGTTTACACAAATAATTAGCTGCAGGCAGACACAATTATACGCTGAGAGAAATATGACCTGCCAGAGTGCATGATTGAAACCAAAGGTAATGACCTCATATTGTGGAATTTCTCCTAAGCTCTTTGCGGTAAACAACTAACAGGACTCTTGTCTTATTTTGGGAAACAAAACAAGCTGTGATCTATGGCTTTGAAACAGGGATTAGCATCATTACATGCAACATATGTAGGTCCCTCGCCTTCTTCCTCCACTCCGTGTCTTTTACTCGACCGACCACGTGTAGGCAGTGTGTTTTTCAGGAACAAAACCAGCAGGGCGATCTGTGGCTTTTTAACAGGGCTCAGCACTGTGTACCTCCAGGGTCTGCGGTCCCTACTGACAGCTTTACAGGCAGCTGATTGGAGGTGCCATGCCAGCACGACAAGGGCGGCCTGCACCCGCAGTGGCAGCCATGATGGCTCACGTATCTGCCGTGCAATAAAATCCAAACGCACAGCCAGACCACATGATCCTGACGCTACAATGTCACATGCAAATTGCATGTCATTAAAATAATGTAAACAGATTTTTGAGGCTCATGATGGCAAGTGTGTGCCGTCTGCCTGCCGAAGATTAACTGTTGAACGGTGTTGGGACGACTGGTGCGCATATGCAAACACCATTAGAAAAATATTAAAGACAAGTGGAGTGTATGTTGTCGTGGCCCAATCTGAATCCTTATATAATGTATGATATTAAGCCTATTAATATAAGTTCAAGACCATAAAGAGTGTGTTTTTTTATGTTTAATGTACCTCAAGTAGAGTATGAGAAAGGTGAGGACTGAATGGTTTAAAGGGGAACTATGCAAGTCCGGTGGCTTTTCAGCTGTTTTGGTTACTCTCCTCTCCTCCATGTGCATTTGTTTACAACAAAGCCGGCGAAAAATCAATAAATGGAGTGGTGGATAATGTTACATAACATATACGATGTTGTGAATGAATAATGTAATGTGGAATTAGATGAAAGCAGTAACACAGGTCATTTCATTTGACAGCTGGAACACTTATGCTACAAACTGACACTGAACTCAACTGTTAACTAGCTATAAAGGCATACACACTACATGGAAACTGTCATTAATTGTCACAAACCTTTCCATTCTTTTTCAGATCTTCTTTCCAAGTTCATATTTCCACTGCCTGCCTGTGTTGGCCTCTTATTAGTCTCAACTTTAGCAAATTACTTAAATTACTTTGAGTTTCTCAACAGTGCAAGAAATCAGTTACATTATCCAGAACGCCTTCTGAATTTAAGCGGATATTAGAGCTTGTTTCTGCGGCTGCATCATGTAAATGTAAGGTGCATTTCTCCTGGTGAACACGTATCAGACCACTGTGTCCACTGAATGCGCCAATAACACTGATGCCAACCTTCCATTTAACTCTTCTCAAGACAAACAGAGAGGGATGAGGTTGGGATTGTGCAGGGTTATTGCTCATACACAAACAGGGGAAAACAAGAGTGTTCAAGTGACACTGCAAATCCCCATACGGCACACAGACACACACACCCACACACACAAATACCCACACAGAGACACATACTGTAGAACACATATTGGAAAAATGGCCATGACATCAGCGTCACTTTACCTACCGTCGACATGCTCCTATTTATGTGCAGACGGCTGCTGCGTGCCACCGGGACATAAACACACACTTGAACATACCACACCCTCACACACCCTCATACACCCTCACATACACACACACACACACACTCCCAAACACACCCATGCCACCACCTATATACCCACCCAACGCCACAAACATAGTCACCGTGTCTTTTCTGGAAGTCTGCCCCTCCTCTCACACAACACACACACACACGGCTCAACCTGCCCAACAAACACATAGCAACCCAAACACTAGTATGTGTCTATGTGCGTGTGTGTGTGTAGTGGAAACTTTCATTGGTCCAGAGGTGTCACCTTACAGACGAACGTCACAGGTTTGCTGTCCTGACATTTACCGGAGGTTTCCTAAGTTTGTTGTTGGTCTTTCCCCTCCTCACTGTTTAACACTTCTTTCTTCTTTCACTCTCTTTTTTCACTCAGTCCTGCTGTTTTTCTCTCCACTTGACTCTTCCACAGTTAAATTTTCATGTTGCTTCTTTGGATATTATTTGTCAGAAATGTCAATGTTTCTCTATTGCTCCCCTTGCTAACACTGTATTAGATTATAATCCCAATGTTGTTCTATACAGATGTAAACAAAAAACTAAACTACATACATTTTTATTTATTTTTGCACCCAGCCCTCTTAGCCAGTAGGAGTATTTCTTCTCTGACAGCCAACTTGGATCACAGCCTGTCCTCTTATGCTCCTCCTGGGTTACAGCTGCAACAGCAGGAGAACTGCTACTGTTTTCATGACTAGCTTCCCTGCCATCACCACTGTCATCAGATTACATGCATTTATAAAATATTGATATTTAATCTGACTTTAGATATATAGGTAAATGTCTGTCTGTGTTTTCTTTAGGGTCAATTGTAACACTTGGGTGCACACAACATAAGCTGTCCACCTGCCACACGTGTGTGTCTGGGGAGCTCAGACACATTGCGAAACAGAAAGCTGAAGAAATACTGAGGTGGTTCTTTAGGAGCAATGCAGTAGCTTTGTTCCACCATTGGGGAACCACAGACATTTTGGACTGTGTAGAGATGCCATTGGTACACAACATCATGTGGAAGAATGCAGTAGCTGATAAAGGGCATTAGGCTGAGTGATTGAGTAGATGCTGTACAGACACAAAAGTCACTGTGATGACTTCTTAGCCTACCTGAAAGTTCCCACAAAGACAGCTGCGCTGCAAACCCAGGCAACAGCTTTGCATGCACTGGAAATGAAGAGGGCTCAACTGAGAACTGAATTGGAAAAAATGGGGTTGGAAATTAGCCTGGCTGAATCTGAAGCAAATTAAAAGTCCTGGGAAAATGTCAAGACTCTCAAGTATAGTGTGATGATGGCATGAATGAAAATTTGCCACAGCAGCATTAACGACTTGAACTTCATGTGGCTATGTATAGACAGTGGAGGTTGATGATTAACAGTTAACATGAAGTGTCCCTTCAGGTTGATCAAAGACAAAAGGCACTGCTGCATTCTGGAACCTTCTCTGAGGATTCCATCATGCATGAAGGGAAGCCATCCAGATGGACACAGCAGCGGAGACGAGAGATAATCATGGACTGGACCATGAGCTCAGCAATCAGGTAAGACAGAATTTGTGTTATACTGTATGGTGCAAAAATGTAAGATAAGAGGATTGAACATAGTCAGTGAGGGATAGCTGGTCATCAAACATCAGCAATCTTGGTTTTGTAATGATATTGTGAAGAGCCTGAATGGTTGGATTACTGAGAGCTGTGGAGACGTTTAGTTGATGGAAGTGTTACTTCATTGATTTGCACGTGTTAGCAGTCATGGGATCACAGGCACAACAGGTATAGCTGGATGTTATCTGCATATAATATGAGAAGCCATGCAAGTGGAATTGGGCCCAAGGAGGCGGTGTACTGCCAAGAGAAGGGGTCCCAGTTCTGATCCTTGGGGCACTCCTCTGCACTACTTGCAGATGCCAATACCACCAGGTTTTGTGCTAGGCTATGCTAGGTTAATTACAGCCCAACTACAGGTCAATACAGACACAGAGACATGACAAGAGAGTGGTGAGAGTCCATCATCTAGCTCTTGGAAAGAAAGTAGCCTACGTAATTCTCAAAATAATGTCTGAAACTGTTGTATACAGCTGGGTGCAGCGAGAATCAAACCTATGATCTTAACAAGAATATTTGTATAAACAGTCTTGCTAATCTACTTTCACACTTCTGTCTGCCTCTCTTTCTGTCTGCCTATCTCTCTTCCTCTCTCAGTCTGGACCGCTTTTATTAGCGTCCTGGTTTTTGGCCCAACTGCTGTGCGTTTTTTAAAGAGCGGTCAGCAGAGTTCACAATAAAGTAGGAACATGTGTACAGACAAACACACCCCGCGCTCCCTGCTACTGTTGCTACACGCTCACGCCGTCCAATTAAATTGAAAATGTCAGGTTTGATTATTGTCTAAAGAGTTTACTCCACAATAAAAGCTTTCGACGCTTTCAAAATATCACAGAGAAATGTGTTTCGGTTTAACTGGTTTTCACTCACAACAAAGTGACTTGTTAAAGGAAATCTTTATTACCTTAAACATTTCTTCATGAGCGAAGCAGATCTCTCCTCAACTCTTCTGTGTCCCTCTATCACACTTCCTCTTACCTCCACTCTTCTTCCTATTTTACCCACTGTTAACACTACATCTGTGATCTGTCCATTTAACCCATTCCTCTAGTTCAAGTCCTCCCCCCCTTAGTCATTTTCCTCATGCCTCACCAATCAGCCCCAGGTCTGGTTTAGTGCTGAAATCAAGTCTGTGATTTAGAGTGGCACTGTTAATCAGGGTTCAGCTAGAGTTGGACATGGCCCTCTTCAGACTGTGCATTAAACTGTATGTTAAAGTTGTGTGTGTCTACATATTGAATGAGGAAAAACGTCTCTTTTCTTTGCTGGCCAAAATGTCTGGTGCCATTGTCACTCTTTTATCAGCTAAATAGATATTTAGTATAAAATACCTCCAATGACTGTTGGTTTCCTGCCAAAGTGACTGGTGTTGTGTAACATACCAGACACAAGTAAAATGTTTGTGCGTCTGGTAGTAATTTCCCACTGTGGCGTCTTTGTGCGTGTGTGCTGCTGTTGTTGGGTACTGTGTGTGTTTGTGTGCGAGAGACAGAGTATTTTCTAGAGTTGAAGCTACAGATAGTTGACATTTTGACCTGGTATATTCTTATGAAGTGCATGGTGGACATGCACATCACTACAGGACACTAAAACAGCACACATCTCAGCTAAAAACATATTTTGATTGGATGCTGACTGCTCTAAATGGAGGAAGGGTGTTGTTTTTAATGGAAAACGCGGCCATATTCATGTTAACAGCTACCAAAATAAAAGCTTTTCTCACTGCCTTCAATTTTTGTCAGGTTTTCCACAAAACTTTGGTCCCCACATGTGCTGACCTTTTATGAGAGAAACAAACAAGAGGAATATTGATTTGTGCTTCCTTATTCTACTTCCTGATTCAAATCTCATATAACTCCAAGTAACTGACTTGAATAAAACCTTTAACATGTCCCTGTGAATTATAATGTGCTGCACTCACCTCAATCATAAGTAAGCTAAAAATATTCTCTTTTTCTGGTGCTTCCATAGTTGTCCTTGAAACATTAATTGCTCTAAATAGTTATACTATGTAGCAAGTTTGAATTAATGGTCCTGTGGAATAAATCTTTTCTTCACACACACATGTTCGTTTTTGTTTCACCAAGACAACACCTAGATTAATTTCTTGACACTACTTACAATACATGCCCAATATTATCTACTAGATCTGGTATTTTTGAAATCCTTGTAAATAAATGTGTTCTACATGTTTTATACTTTGTCCCAGTCAATCAGTGAGGCTGCAGCACACACTTCAGAAAATGACCCTGTTGGATTCAGCTGTGAGTTCAGCACAACTTGAATCAGATGGATACAGGCCATTGTTAGATTGTTTATCACAGATGAGAGACTAATGGGTCCGCCAGTGTTGTTTATCTGTTGTCTGACCTGGCTGTGGGTTTGATGCCGGGGTTTGATTCCCTGGCTCCTTTAGTCTGAATTTCATTGAGTTCCTAGGCAAAATGCTGAACCTCAGATTGCCCCTCATGTATTAACATCAGGCCGTGAGTGTATGTATGATAGAAAATGATGCATTTCTGCAGTATACATAAACAATAAATCACATGAATGCATGAGTGAGTGTGGCTTGTAGTGTAAATCACTTTAAGTGGTCAATAAGATTAGACAGGCTGAATGTAAATGCATTGGTGTATTTTATTTTGGATTGGCTCCGTCTGTCTGGAACTTTATTGACTTTACTTTGTAGTTCAAATCTCAATGCACTTCAAATTCAGAGGTTTAATTAATCTGTGTTAGTTTTCAAAGTTGACAGAGATAATTCATATAATCACTCAATTTGGCAAAGCAGACAAATAACAGGCAGAGAAGCCGAATCAACTGATATCTCTGACTGGTCACTCATACACAGTTAGACCTTCATTAAGCAATATATATTACTCACTATCTCCACTTGCTCTGGTTCAGCAGTGGGGTAAAGGTAAGCTTTATTATAACTTTCCGCCACAAGCCAGACAGAAGCCTTAACTCCCTCAGCCTTAAACATAATCTGCCAAGGACTGAACACTGCCTTAGAAAAATAAAAATACATAAAAGGAGCGGTTTGGCTTTCACCCAGCAAGACCCCGGGACTGAGCTGTAAGACACAAGCGCTGTAAATGTTCAGCACCTGATCATGTGTGTGTTTTGGACTTCCACATCCCTCCCCATTGTTATGGCAAGAGGACGGATAGAGAGGGGAGGAGGGGGGGGCCCACCGGAGTCGCCGCTCGTAACCCTAGGCCAGGCGGATGTATGACGTGATTGACAAGTCCGATTCTCCCTCAGTATATTGCTTTGGATTTTTTAAAACCCTGGTCACAAGTTGACATTTATTTAGACAAGGCTCCTTCAGGACTGCCGAGAAGCCACAGAAACCAGGAGATGTCTGACAGAGACAAGTATTAAATGGGTGTGTGTGTGCGTGTGTGTTTGGTCTGACAGGCAAATATTAAAACCCAGTCGCTCTAAACTAACCTACATACCTCAGCAGCTACGTAGCACCTTCTCGAGGTAGTTCAAGGGACAGTATGAAAGTTACGGAGGGAGGGGAGGGCTTCAGGGAAGGGAAAGATCATGTTGCCCCCTCCCCTCATCCTCAAATAACTCTCACACAGTGCCTTAGAAAAAGAGCGAAGCAGCATCAGGAGATGGCCAGGGCAGATTGAGAGGCAGTGAATATCAACTTGTGCTTCTGGTTTGAGTCTGGGTGTGATGATGTGTGTGTTTGTGTGTGCCTTGGAAACAGATGAAAAGTCAACTAAGATGTAATAAGCTAGCTGCGAGAGAGTCTTAAAGTCTTTGGTAGAAAGCCGGGCTCTTGTTTCAAAGTGCAGAATCTGCTGTAAGCCCCCGCAGACGCAGACTAAACACAGCATCGGCCCTATTGTTGTTCTGCACTGTTACAGCCCTCCCTGGAGATTTAGCAGGAGCCATAAACCTCGGCGGCTGCAGCAGGCAGCCAATAGCCACGCTGCTTACTAATGACCCAGCCACCGAGGTCACACCACAGCCTGATCACCGGCATTTATACAGCGCTAGATTGGAAAATGGTGGGATTCTGGCTTGTTTTTTTGACAGTTTTCAGGTATGCCGGTGAAACAAATCCTGACTAGTTTCAGTTCACTCTCCCAGTATAAATACAAAGTGGAGGCAGAAATATGGCAAGGTTTCCCCTTTATAGCGAAACTACAGTTGGTGATAATGGATTCAGCATGTTCACCATGTCTAACTATTGTATTTTAAGACCTGGACAAAATGTTTCATATGTCAATTTTCTTTCCACCTAATACATGACTAGTCACTCCATCTTCAATTTTTTTCTTTTTTCATCAGTTTCCATCACGTGCCGTTCTGTGGTTTGAAGACCATGTATACACAGAGTAGCCATTACGGGAAGGAAAAGGAGAGAGTTTACTGGAAGAGGAGGCCCATTACTGCAAAGCATGGAGTTGGATCAGTGGATAGGTTGAAGGTCAAACAAACCCTACGCATTTGTTCCGTCCATTACGGTGGACGTATGGGCTGGTTGCGCATGCATTTAAGCTTGTATGCATTTGTATATATTCGGTGTGTGTCTTGTGTGTGCATGTCGTCTCCGCCTGGCTCTGGGTTTCATCGCCATCCTCTACTGGCGTCTGTGAATCATGTAATCTACCATGTTAACTCAGTGATTACCTGTTATTATGCAGAGGTCCAGTTTCAGTGACACCATTCAATCCACCATCCAGTCTGGGTGTTTACAGCCTGTCAGCGCTGGCTGCTCTTACCCAGTGCACCAAGACTCAGATGAAAATAAACATCCTCTTTTGACTCGGAGCATAACGTGAGATTAACTTATACCAGCAGAGGCAGATAGTGAACATGATATGGCCATAATTTTGAAGAGAGGCTGGAGTTGGTGTTTTAAAGGGCTACTGTGTCAACGGGTCAGAGCTAGAGTCATTACTGCTGTGTGTGTGCACATGTATATGTATGTATGCCCATGTGTCACAAATCAGTCTATAAAAGCTCTATGTATTTACAGTGAACTTGATTTGACATGGAGGAAATAAGCAGGTCCATTGGCCTTCTTTTCACCCAGGCAGCAGCTACAGTATAGAGGCCACAGCGGTTATACACCTTAAAGCTGCACCAATCAATTTTTTATACTAACAAAGGGTCAAATGACAACATGGAGAAGGAAAGGGCTCACTTCTACTATAGTGAAGCCTCAGGGAATTAATGCAGTTCTGGTTTTTACAGTGCGTTTTAGTATTAAAGTTGATTGTTTTGGTCTTACGTCAACCTTACTGTTTAGTTCACCCTCACTGCTCTTATCAACCACGTCCCCACCCACAGTGAGGAGCTGTTTTCGGCTTAGCCCATGATAAACTATCAAACAGCAGATAAAGTTACTAGTTGGTGAGTTGATGTACAAGTGGACAATTGTTTGTGGCCAAAGGGAAAAAGAGAAGAAGAGAAAAGAAAGAAAAAAAAGAATGTTGGTTTAAAGCAAATTTCTGAAGCTTTTTTGTCCATGTTTGGAGACTGGTAGGTTCCATAGTCAACTTGCATTTACCGTAGGTCTAGATTGTATTTCAGAATATTATCCAAGTTTACCCTTGAATAATTATCTACCTATGCCATCAATCTTTTGCTTTAGTTTTGGTCAAACATGTGTACACTTTGACACAGACATTCTGTTTCAGTCCCATTGTTTATTTGTCCATTATGATGTGTTACTTCAAATTAATTACAAATTCTTAAAAAAAAACAACTTTAAAAACTTAAAAAGAAAAGATGATCACAGAATTGTTCTACAAGTTCCAAGAATCACAGATTGTCCCATAAATTGATATATTTACAGAAATTACTTTATAATAATGGTTCAGAATAATTAACATGCTACAGAAAGAAAAAAAATCAGATCTGAGACATTTTCACTCGCAGTGCGCACAGAGCTGAGTGGAAACGGTAGATTCCACTGTAGCTTACATGAGCCTCTCAGGTTTCTGGCTACACAACGGGTGGTCAGTTGTCTGGATCCTCTTTAATACATTGCGTTATCCAGCCAGATTATGTTCCATGTGTGCGTGTTCACGCCAATGAGCAAACTTATACTTAGTACAAAGCACACATACGCACTTTATCCCCCCGCTTTAGTCACCTTGTGAGTCAGTTATTACACAAGAAAAATCTGAGGGGAGGTCTTGACGTTTGCAACAAAATGAAGGCCCCCCTGCGGCATGAAACACAACGCCCAGCATGCTGTAGGAATAAGAGGGAAAGGAAAGCTGGCATCATGGTGAGATATGATGGTCGGATGAGATGGCCATGTCATGTGGAGACCATGATTTAATGCATAACAGGCATTGTTTGATGCATGGTTTTAGAATAATATGATGCATGGTTTGACGCACAAGCTGATTGGGACGTTTTAGCAAGACAAAGGAAAAACAACAAAATCCAAAATCTTGCACAACGTTCTCTTTAAACAGACATTATGTGCCATGATGTTTACATGGATGTGTGTGTCCCCTCTGCTCTGTTTCCATGTCATTCCAAACCCCTCAGCACCTGGATTTCCACCTCATATAACGTCCCTCACTAACAGGAAGTGTTAGCCTCAGTCTCCGTCGGCCACTTCGTTATTTTGGCTCAAAAGAAACACGTTTAAAGCGCTGGCGGTGCCTGTCGCTATTGCTGTTGCCAAGCAACTATTGAAAAACCTACTTTAAGTGCTTTTTTTTGTGTGTGTGTTAAACATTAAAGTATTTTAACTGCTAGCACTTGGCAGGAACCCACTGTAACAGAACACTATTGCCATTGAAAATAATGAGGCAAAATGAGGCCTGGGCTACAAAAACAAGGACAGGAATCATTCAAAGTGGTTCAATACATTTCAGGAATTAGTAGCGACTTCCCAGGTACAACAAATACAGTAGAAGTTAAAGGGTAAACTCCAGTGGGAGCTTGCTAAGTATGTGAGTTAGAGATAAAAAAATTGTCCATTGCTAGTATCTTTGATGGCTATTTCCACTTTTCAACCTACTTCACTCTGTAGACCATCTTGATCCAGAGATCATGTATTAGAAATATACTGGAATGCCTCTCCAGAGTCACTGTTTTAACATGAATAATTTTGCCCCAGTATGATCCCATGTTGCTTTTCAAAGTAAAACGTGAACATTCAGACAGGCTACCAGAAACATGACATGACTTCATGTATCTCATATGCACACAATTAACATTTTTTGACATTATAATATGTTGACAGTGTTTACACCTGACATTTTCAGCATACAGTAAGATACTATTATAAAGTAGAAATTCATTTTAAATTTTTTATATACTTTATTTTGGCGACAAAATATATTGCTACAGAGTTCCCTTTATTAGTCTCCACTTGAAACCTACACCACCATCGGCCTCTCAACAACCATCAAACACTGCTTCTGTTCATTGCAACAAAAAAATTAAAATAATAAATCAGACTATTACAGTATGAGTCTTTGTACAACATCATGTATTTAGTGTATCTTATTTCTTAATGACCTAAACAGCTATAGATGAATTTTGGCAAAATAACCGGAAGTCAAGCAGCCGCCATTACTGCAGTGACAGCTCCCTGTCAGGCATCCATGGGTTCTGTGCGCGATTCTGTGAATATGTCTAGGAAGGTTGTGAGGACATGTGCCGTCCTCGGCTGTTAACAGCAGAAAACTCCAACTTTGGAACAAAGCTATATGCAAAATACACAGCCCCTTACTTCACAAGGACTGTCCATTTTTTAGACTGTACGGTTTACACAGTCACAGCTGGCCACCCTCCTTTGTCACGGTTACTTCCACATCGTGGTGAAAGTGGATGGTCTGCGAATGTCTCACTGATCCCTTCAATATGATGTGATGGTCGTCTAAAAGGCGTTGTAAAATTTGCCCAAGTGTTTACACAGTGTTTAACGATACAGTCTCTCATCTGTAAGATAATCTTAATCTTTCCTGCTTATCACTCAAACAAATGATTCATTTCTAAATTAACCTCGGTATTCATCTAAGATACCTTCATCAGTTACTGGAGGCCACTGTCTAGCATCATCATTCCAGGTATGATGCTGTCATTGTGGAAAGCCAGTTTACAATGACAGCATAATGAATTGATGACTGACACATGTCAACGCAGCAAGACGGCGGCATACACAAATTGCTCGCCGAATTCGTCTATACCGAAATATTTCCTAAGCTATTCCACAAATAACAGCAGTTTTTCTTTCTACAAAATAAACCAGTTAGCCGCACCGTTTCTCTTCTTTTACTTTTTCTAATGGATATTTTTGTTTTAGGGAATTTACATCACTCTTGCAAAAGAATGCTCAAATATGACATTCACGTGGTTCTTGTGATGACCTAATGACAATATATATATAGTCAACTGAATGTGTCCTTGAAGGAAGTATCTGTGATTTTGAACCGGTTTTTAAGATTGAAACAGTTTCAGACTTGTAGCAAAACTCCTGCTTGTTTAAAGTCTGATGTTTTCGCCAAGTCTGATGCTGTTGTCCTCCTCCGACACATCTTTCTGCAAAAGTTTTCCACTCAAAAGATTGAGATAGTTAAGATTTTGTGAATGTCACACGGGAGTCCATTTAACTCCTTTTCAAAACATGACCTAGTTGAGACAGACATGAGAAAAGTAACTCAATAGATATAAGTAATGGTAAGAGGGTGAGCTCCCAGAGCTCTAGTAGGAAAGCATTAATAAGAGGAGAAGGATGGAGGTAAAATAAGGAGGAAGTGAGAGAACAGTTGAGGATATGAAACAGACCGAGAAGAGAAAAGGGGAAAACACTGCTCGGTTTTATTGTTTGACTGAAGCCTTAGCTTATTAAGAATTATTATTTTTGGATGTGGCATAACCTTATCCCAGCAGTACCTCCGGCTTGGTCGTGTGTTCCAGCGAACGCAGTTGGCAGCGTTTGACAGTCATTCTCAACACTCAGTCTACACAGAGAAGCCATTGGGTTGGAACCCAGGACTTCGTTTCTCTGAGGCAACAGCGTTAACCACGACTACTTAGTCTCCGAGCTGGAGCCATGGCTCAAATTAACCACTGCAATTAACAAAGTAATTGATTTAAGAAACAATTGAGGGCGTCTTAAAAAAAACATCTATTCCAGATCTTGCTGGATTCCAGCATCGTCTGGACATCGGCGAATGGTGACCAATAACACAGTTAGACATATAACCTCATGGATACATTGTCTTTATTCATTGGTGTGTGACAATGCTTTTTAACAATGGACAACAATGTTACAAATAATAGATGTATTAGTATTGATATCTAGTATCTCAGTCAAACGACAAATTTAAAGTCACTGTGGTGTTTTCTTCTGTGATGTTTCAGTCCATCTGAACTTTAAAGGCCTTGTGTTATGCTACATAGCCAGTGCTATAGCATTAACTGAAAAGACCTGCAGTGCCCTCTGGGATCTGTGAGTGTGTGCCTGTGTTATGTATTTATGCACTTACCCCAATCATGCTTTATTATTATTATTACTACCATCTGAATGTCCCTCACCATCTCCTACTTGACTTTAGCCAGAACTCGCAGCAGAGGTGCACAACTAAACAGTGGGGAGCAAAACCCTCGCCAGTTTATTGCTAATGTGTGTGATTTATTTACATGTGAGTGCAATTAAGGATCTGACCGTGTCTGTCGGCCTTTATGGTGCTCGCTCAAAGAGGCGCTAAGTTACGTCCTGGCTCAGATCTTTCAGTGCTGAACCACCACGCTGTTATATTTAGTGTGCAGAGCTAGCTCAAGGCCGGCACATGTTCAACCCAACATTTGGTAGAGACACCATCACCATATGCCTGTTAGTGTATTTCTGTGTGTGTGTGTGTGTGTTCTCCATACTCATGCATTAGGAGTGCTAGGCGATACCTGCCCCAGGTTTAATACATTTTCCACTGCACAGAAGATAAATCTCAAAGCTTATGATGTCCTTCAGGATTTTATCTGTCTAGTGTTTCCTTTATGTCAATCACATTTAGGAGTTGTGCAGTCATATCAACAGTCCGTGGTGCGCAGGCATGTGCATGCCTAATAATGTGCGTGCTTAGAGTGTGTTTTACTGTTTATGTGCAGTGGATCAGTTACACAGTCACCTGGATTCGCTATTAGACAACATTTAAAATCTGACTCCACTGTCTCCAACCTGTTTTCACATCTCAGAGCCTCTCAGCTCCATTTCCATCTGTGAGACGGAGTGTGTTCACACTGCATATGTGTGAGAGTTTCGGACCAGTCAGTCCAAGAAATGAGTGAAAAGGTGTGTATTTTAAATTTAGAGCGCAACACAGTTGACAAATTAAAGTTTTGTCTGTCACTCACATTTCTAAAGAACTTTTCTGGAAAACCGAGTTGGCTTCCATTGGCTCACTCAGATATGCTGAATTGAGTTTAACAGTGTTTTGAAAATCTCAAATATTATCAGAGCAGACAGTGTGTGCTGAGGGAGTATCATCTAGTTATGATATATGGCTACGATTTAACCAGGACAAATCATTCTGGATCCTAGAGACCGAAACACACAAATATTCAGATCTGTATATTTGTGTGTGTTTGGGGACGGAGGAGTGGCTGACCTCGGCACATACCTGGCTTTGATCCCCATTTGTGGAGGAGTCACAGAGGTGCAGTCATGGGTTCTGAGGGCATAAATCATCAGTTATTTACTACCTGATCAGAGTTTCCCTGACTGTAAAGCACAGAGCAAAACTTTCATAAAGCCGTCAAACGAGTTGATTCTTGGACAAATCTATGAACGAGACGCAATTTGTTCCAGCGTGTTTCCCCAGATGACAAATCAATTTTAAGAGATTTATTTCCTGTCTTTTATTGAAAGAAATACATATGCATTATCAGCAACTCTCCAATGTTAAAACTAATACAGTCCATTTAGCTACATTATCAGAAGTTATACATGCCTATAGTGGTTTAACAGAATCCTTTTTATCTGATGTGACTGCAGGGCAAACAGTGGGTTAGCATTATGGAATAACATCCAGGGACAGCACCAGACCTCTTTTACTGGGGCACAAGCCCCAGTATAAATGAGCTGTGCCCCAGTATAAATGTCATATCGGCGGTTCACTTTGATGCTTAAAGAATAAGCAAAGTCAGTTCAGATGTGAACTCAACTCACAATTCAAAGCTCACCTGAAGGTAACTGAGCAGACACATTTTGGTGAGGGCAGCAGATTTTCCTCACAGAGAACCATAATGTTTATTCTTTTTCCTACAAATCTCACTTTCCAGCTGTGTCCCAATTCAGGGGCTGGATCCTTCGGAGGACCCAGCCTACGCAGTCTACAGAGGCAACGGGTTCGGAGTTACTTCTGACGGCCGCATCAACTATCGGGAAGGTCTAACCTTCTGAGTATTTCCTGATTAGCATGCTAGGAAGCTCATCATAACCGGCACGCAAAGAATCTTTGGATACGGGAGACCACAAAGGATAGGTCCTCCTAGAACAGGCAGGGAATGGCCAGATTTGTCAGCCACATTCCTCAGCCTTCAAATGCTGCCTCCGAACAATGCACTGAATTGACCATATTCACAGTGTCGCCATCTTTCCTTACGTCCTCACTCGGGGTGGGTAAACAAACCGTAACTGCTGCATCCCTGGCTGCAAGCCGTAGGAATATCAAAAATGAGGCAATGAACAAGTCTGATTAACTGCTTTCCTTTCATCACTTCGGTTGATACAGATTTAAGGAAGCCATAGGTTTTTAACGTCTGAAGGGACATCGGGTCATATTTCAAAGTAAAACAACATTTTGGTTAAACAGATTTTAATTACTGTAAGTTAGCCAGCATTAGCCTACTGTAGCTGCAACAGCTAACGTTAACAGTAACGTTATGTGACGGCGTTGAATCTTCCCTCTCCGAGCGACGACGTAAGCAAAGATGGCGATGCTGTGAATATGGTCAATTGACCCTTTGTCAAGGCCCCGCCCCCCACGGTTACTGTTGCTAGGTTGGACAAACAATGGTCACGGAAGGGTTAACTCCCATTGGAAACCATTGAAAATTAGGCAGATTTAAATTGCTTGTAAGGGAAATTTGAATTAACTTACACATCAGAAAAATGTGTAAGGTGTAGGCCTCCTACAGGCCAATAAAGGGTCAATTGACCCTTTGTCAAGGCCCCGCCCCCCACGGTTACTGTTGCTAGGTTGGACAAACAATGGTCACGGAAGGGTTAACTCCCATTGGAAACCATTGAAAATTAGGCAGATTTAAATTGCTTGTAAGGAAAATTTGAATTAACTTATACATCAGAAAAATAGTGCCCATGATAGAGGACAGACGTGGCTCAATAGCGATTGAACGGGCATTACCTGACTTTTCCGAAAAATGGGGTAAAATCATTGTTTTGGTCACTCACTAGCTAGTAGCTAACGGCGCTAGCTAACGTTAGCTACAAGCTCATCTCCGCCGATCTCCCGTTTTTCCTCGTAAAACTTCACAAAGTTCAAAAGACATTAGCAGCGGTAATGTTACGTTTGCTAGATAACTTTGAAGGTATTAGATCTTCTCTGTTTATGAACACGACCAGAGAGTGGACTGGAGAATGAATGAGCTTCAATAGCACTTCAGTAATACAGCCAGGGAAAAACAGGCTCACTTCTCATGAGGACTGCACACAACAACAACAACAAACAAAACTTTGCAGTTAACCCCTGACCTATGCCTAGAGCTCCCCCTAGTGGACCACCCCCAAACCCTATTATTAAGCTCAACTAAATACATAACAGTAGGTTAAAGTAATACAGTAGCCTACATGTTTATTGATGTCTTAGGTTTGGGGAATGGGATAAAAATGACTCCATGAATACGTTCCAGATATCATGAGTTGCTACTGCAGGAACCCCAGGCATATTTTAACTATATTGAAAAATTATAAAGTAGTTTTTGCCGAAAAACTTGCTGTCTACCTATCTTGTTTCATAGGGTTTCATTCCAGGGTTGTCCAACCTTAGAATGTTGTGCAACATGTGACATGGGGAGGAGCGCTCTGATTGGTGGATCAGCAACCAATCAGAAGGCCAACAAAGGGTCAATTGGGACACAGCTTCTGTCTGTCTTTGGTTGTCTTGGCAACCACATATTCAGTTCACAACATTCAAAGGTCAAGGTCACCAATGAGTCTCAGAATGTTGCTTTAACAATAGATGATGTCATCAGGTTCTTTATGTCGAGGTCACCAGTGTCAGAATGTTGTGATGACGTCATCAGCTTCTTGAGGTCAGCAGGTGATGTCATCAGGTTCCTTTGAAGTTGGTCTCTAGTTTCAGAACAAATCATTCAACTTTTGTTATCAAGTCTGTGAGTTAGAGACGAGAAAAGTTCCTGTCAAACCACTTTGTTTTGTGTTTCCCTGGACTTCAAGAGCACAACAAGAAGATCAGCCAGCAACATGAATTCAAAGATGAGACGGTACTGCACACTGCCGCCCATCTCCCCAGAGGAGAGAAGCCTTGTTGGAAACTGGAAGCCAACGCCACCGAACCGACCAAGACACTCTGTGGCCATGACTGACAGAAAAGAGACTGTTCAAATGAACACCATTATTGATTTGACAGCAAGAAAGCTTCAAATGAAGAAGGAGGGGGAGACACTACGACAGAAAGTACAATGTCAAAACTTCCAAAGACAGCTCAATGAGTGGAACGAAGAAGAGCAGCGGATTCGAGAAGAACGAGCGAGATATTTGCGCCTCTTAGAAATTGCAGAGAAGACCCGAATGGAGCTGAGGTATATCGGCATCCCTGAAAAATACCTGAGGGACCCCATGCCCTATCCAAAGCCCCGCCCAGACTTATTCCTCCCCCAGAACCTCCCACCTGAGTTTGAGCTGAGGCTGCCCCCCCTCCCCTCCATCAGTAGAACATCTACAGCCAGATCCTGCACACGCCGGCCACCTTCTGCTCAGACAGACCGGTCCTACACCGTCCTTCCACCCATCTCAAGAGCTTCCACACTGAGGTCCAGACGCCAGTAATCTGGACCTATTTAGGGTTTTCTCCGGGCGCTCCGGTTCTCCCACAGTCATTTTCACAAAATAAACTAAAAACCAAATATTAAATGTCTGGACTTGCATAATGTTCACACATGTGCTCCATAAGAGCTCTAAAACACAAAGTTTTAAACATTTAGATATTTCCAATAGCATAGAAATGAACACTAGTTCATCCTTTAAACATTTATTCTGTTTTGTCTAATTTGAAGATATGAGGTATCTGTTAAATTGACAAAATACAAATTCAACTCACTGTTGTAGACCTCCACTACTGTCAGGTTAAAAAATGTCATATTGTGTTTATAGAGTCCAATTGTAATTTGTGATTGCAATGCTAATAAACAAGCTGTATTATGACTTATTTGATTATTAAAGATAATGAACAGATTTATGATCAATACACATTGAAATATGTACAAAGAGACTTGATTTAAATAATTACATAAAAACAGAAAATCTGACCATATTCAACTTGTTTTCTTATTAATGTACTTATTAAATTTGTGATCGGTTTAATTTGCTCTGCCAGTTTTATGTTGATCTGTTTTCAGTTGTCAATATTAATACTGTGAAAATACCAAGGCCGAAATCCAAGCAAATGTTGAGTAAAAACTCAGAGGATCCAGACTTTGCTGCCACCAGTTGAAGTAGGGAAGTAATTTTTCACACATTACACATTTCAATTAGGAAATTAAAGTCACGGATGTAAATTATGATTGAGGTACAGATGTGAAAGTACAGTAGTAATGTATTCATACTTTGTTACATGACAACACTGGCCACAGGTCCTCTCTACTGATTGGGTCACCAACCTGTTGTTGCTACAGCTTCAGAGAGAAGTCCAACATCAACATGTGTTTCCTTAGACAGCATTGCCCTTTAATTCTTGAATTACTTTGATTTTACATCTCAATACCTCATTTTCTGTAAATGCATCTCAAAGAAAACAATAACAAAAGGCAGTGCTGGGTGATCTGGTTGAAGTGGTGTGGAATTATGGGACTTGTGTCTCCCCTGATGCTCTGAGTGAATAGAAATTTCATATTAAAGGACCGCATTTTGCCAACAAAATACAGCAGAAGTTAAACAGCAGACAGAGGACATCAACAAAGATGTCATAATCTCTGTTATGATAATCTTATAACTCATTAGCCAGATGTTAAGGAGGTTTTTAAATAGAAATGAATATCCATTGGATTGTTGTTTGTACGTGCTGTAACCTACTGTATTGACCTTGTGGATGTAAAACTGGTAGAAACAGAATGAAGGAGCTTCACATTAAATCTTTAAGAAGAAATGAGATTTGTCAACACAGGATGACATTGACAGGACATTTGCCTGATCAAGACATCCAATGACTGAAAGCAACCAAGTTGTAAAACTTATATCTTAAAAATGTGGATTAAATTTTCACCACAACAGCTACATGTACTCATGCACATACTGTAGGACATATGTCACTGACTGACAGGCCACCAAATGACACAGACTGTACCAATGTGGAAATCAGAGATTTCTTGGATAATTTAACCACACAACTCCAAAATGTATACACTCCATACAACATAGATCCACTTGTTTTTAGCCATTTTAATATGGAAATTTCAACTTAAACCACAAAGTAAAGGGAGGAAATGTTATAAGAGGGTTTACTGGGATCTTTGTCGCCTCCCTCCTCGCTGCAGCCTTCCAGGTAAAATAATTTCACAAAGACGTCAAAGCGCAATAATTAACTTTTCTGAACACTGTGACAAGCAGAATTCCCTCATTTACCTGTCACACACACACAAACCTTGACACACACACACACACACACTGGAGGAAATCTAGGGGGAGGGGTGGGTGTTGGGGATTTGAGCCTGACCAAAGAAAAACACCAGCAACGTTGACGTGACAGATCGAAGTTAACTGATGTTGTCACTGGCCTCTGCTGCCCGCACAAAGTGTGTGTGTGTGACTGTGATTGTATTTGTATCCATGTGTGTGTGAGCAGTAAGACCCATTAGTGTGCAGTAATGGGAGGGGATATTGGTAGTGTATAGGTGTAATTACCTCAAGCTAACATGGAGCTCAGGCCACGGGGCGCCTCCAACACAAATATGAACTGCAGAGCATAGATACCACTTTGTCCTCCTTCACCGCTTGACCTGGGGGGGAAAGTTCAACAGCGCCTATAGTTCTGAGAGTGTGAGTTTGTGTGTGAGACTGTATGTGTGTGTGGTTACAGCAGGGAGCCCTGGGAAATAAGGATCCCAAAGAAAAAGTCTGAAAAAAAAGGCAGAGAAAAAGACATTAAAAAAGCGTAGGTGTGTTGGACAATGTCTGTGCTGACTTATCTGCTGCTTCTGCTATGACTGACTTCTCTCCCGTTGTTTTCCTTGTCTGTGATAATCTGCAGAGCTTTTTCAAAATCCCCCATTCCCATCATCTATCTGTCCATCGATCGACTTCTCTGGCACTCTTCAAACGCCGCCCCCACCCCCCTCCGATCTTTTCCTTTCCTTCTACAATCCATCAATCTATCCCCACCTCCTCCCTGACACAGAGGTTGGACATCTCACTATTGTATTTGCTTTATGAGAACATCTGTTTAGCTTACTGGCTCAACCCCTGGTCCTGAAAAGCCTCCAATAAAGCCTTAAGTCAGCCTCCATGTGGAGCACCACCGCCTCTGGTAGCTGGGGGGCATCTCAGGCAGCACAGTAAGTGGCAGCAGCTTGCCCACTGTTACACACACACACACACACACACTGCAGCATGACGCTGTTGTTAGTGTGGGCTGGACACCCTCAGTTTATTCTCATTAATTAAGCATGCTGTGCAGCTTTCTGTGCTGTGCCGTCAGTGCTATCAGATGCAGTGCTGTGACTGATGGATCAGCTGCTGCCGTGAGACTGTCCTGTGAGGAAACAGGCGGCTTATTATGACCCATAGTTACACTTCATTATTAGGTGACCTCTAGTGGCCGCAGCAATTAGATGGATGAATGGGCCGACAAAACTCAGGGCTTTCACTCCTGCTGCTTTCCAACAGCATTCTCATCTCATATAATCTGTGTGTTTATTACTGTACCCATGACGACTCAAGTCCTCTAACCTTAAAGTGTTACTTTGGGTTAAGTGACGGAAATGCAGACTTAAAAATAGGTGTATTATTTTAAGTGCACACTTTATGTAGAACATTTCCACCATCATCTTGCCATCAAATTGCCCTTTACTACATGTAATATACTTACTGTGTACACATAACTCATACAACATCAGTTAATCCAAAAAATCACTTTAATACAAGAAGTAGGAGGAGTAAACCAAACTGTGATCTTCTTCTAAACCTTGCTTCCTATTGTTACCAATGAACACCAACACACCTGCTACTGATCTGCTCCTATGGGTGGTATCACATGACAGGGACAAATGATCTGCAGTATATTGTTCTGTACAGTATATAAGTGCAGGTTTGTTGACAGTTGCTGGAAAGAACTACTACATGTCTGATAAAAGTTGTATGAAGAGGAAGCAACATGGAAAATGATTAATAACCTTACGTGGCACTTGAAGCCGTTTAGTTAGTGTGAAGTTAAATTAAAATAGTTCCTGACTCTTGTCCGCTCTGCTGTTCTTGAAGCTACAGCTAAAGTCACAGTAGGTGATGTTTCCATCTACACCTTAAAGGAATAGTTCATCAAAAAATGAAATTCAGTCATTATTGACTTAAGCTGTAAAAATGTCCTAAATGACATTGTTTCAAGTAAACTCTGAACTATATCCCTTCAGGACACTGAGGGTTTTTGTGTAGTTTTATGGACGTTTATGTGTCGGGGGGCTATTGACTCTCACATAAGGATTTTTTTGGACTACGAACCCCCCTACCGGGTCTCCAGATGCACTTTGAGGAATAAAAACCTACTCCGGAGTATTCATCAGCATGAGGGTGAGTCAATAATGAATGAATTTCATTTTTTGGTGAACTATTCCTTTAATCTGTGATGTAGCTGTCAGTGGTTAAGTTGTGAATAATGTTGCAGAAGGTTTTGCAAAAGGAGATGGAAATGGATCTGGTAGTGGTGCAGTACTGTTTTCAGTACAACAGTGTTTTTGGAATGCAATCTTATATCAGTGGGGGAGCCTCCTTCTGAGGCAACACACATACATTTGCTCATAAGCAATAATAAATAGCTTTGTTTTTACTACATATTGTCTTCTCCTACGTGAGATAAACCAATCTTTAGATGTTATGTCTCTTTGGTGTATAGAGTTGTTTTCCCAGGATAACTATTAATAGAGTCTGAGAAGAAAGGCACTTTATCATAAAGATGTGTGCTGCTGGATTGACTCACAAAGTCCAATAGTTCATGAGAAAACCGTTAAGATTCTCTATTCAGTGAAGAAACACTAATCTTATTCTGGACCCTCACCAAAATATATTTTTCTCTTGTCCTTTGCATTAAATGTCAATGTCCACTGGACACGTTCATTTCATACGTCTCACAAATGTATTTCTTATGTGCTTATGACTTAAATATTCCTCTGACACATGCACTGAAGTCTTCCAATGTGTTGTCTCATGCTTCCACTGTGAGGCAACAGTATTGGCAGGTTTTAAATGATGCATATAGTGGCTTATAAGTGTCACATTAACAACAAAGAATGACCAGAGAGCATATTGTCAATGCTAATGTCAGTTTTTCAGTGAGAGACTGGAGCTGGAGAAGTGACGGCACTTTACTGAACCACTGAACTCAGTTGATTAAAAACAACTGCTCTCATTGTCATTTTTCATTTGTTATGTCTAGTATCAGATATTTGTGTTATATATTAAACTATTATTAATGCAAGGTGGATTTCAATAATTGAATCAGCTGTGCTTTCAAGACATAGTACAAAGTGTGCAGTAATGATGGAGGGCCGCAGTGAGTGACATGTGAGGAGCTCTCCCTGTCTGGCCTCCAGATAAAGAGGTTGTAACACAGCCAACTTGTTACCGTAAAGTTGCCGGTTCCTGGAAAAGCCGAGGAAGTTTGGACGAGAAAAAAAATTGATGAGTAACGCTTGTTCTTCACTTAACTCGAGGTAATTTAGTGTTTGTACTGACGCATGTAGCTGTGCTGGCCTGTTACCAGGTGTGAAATTGTGTTACTGTAAAACAGGGATAAACAAAATCAACAGCAGCAGGGTGGACGAAGACGGAGGAGGATGGGGTGGGTGAGGGGGTCAGGGTGGTGGTGGTGGTGGTGGGGAGCTGCCTAGAGATTTATAGAGCGTGGTGATGTCATGTTTGTGGTTTGGGACATTATGTCACACATGGTTTGTATATCAGTGGGCCGCTGCTTGGCTTGATGCATCAGAGTGGACTGGACAGACCTGCAGATCCAGCAGGAAACACATCTGCAGATCCACGCTGACCTCCGGCCAAGCTGCAGATCTGATCCCAGAGCTGCTTTGGTGCAGACCAACAATGTCCAGGGGTGCGTTTTCATAAGTGCTTGCTTATATTTATGTGCCAGCCACCCTCTTGGACTCATTTTCTCTTTAATGAAATAAGTGTTTGTGTGTTTATCATGTTTGCACAGACGCACTTTCCCCAGCAGCTGCTTTTTGTACACAACTTCAATCTCATACATGTGTTGGTGTCTTTGTCTGGAACAGAACTGTGAAAATTAATTTCCCCTCGGGGACAATAAATCATGAATCTGAATCATAAGTTATCAGCTTGTATAATATCTGAAAATGCAGAGCGTCGTGATAAAGTATAATTTGACTTGTGGTCCCACACCACTGAACTGTTGTATTCCTATGCGTCTGCATTGTGGTTCAACTGTTTGTGTCACATAAAGTATGTTTGTGTGTAGGATCGTTGGAGTTCAGCAGTAGAGAAAATGTAGTGTGAGAGTGTAGTGCTGTTTTGATGGGAAGACAGTGCTGTATGTTTATTGGATTATTTTGTTGGGTTTATAATGTCCACCTGGCTCTGCTGTGTTGGTCTGAACCTGCTGCAGGTCATTTGTATTGTGGACTTTATTATTCTTTTGTTATAGATAAACCTCAATGTTTTAAGGCAGATGATGAAATTCAAACCAGCCGTGAGCTTCAAACTGAATATAAATTGAGCAGTTTATCACAATTTTACTGTAAAAAGTGTGAGTTGTAAATTTCTCTGGTTGTGTTTTTGTACCAGTGCACTATTTCTAGTTTGATACATCTTTCAAGATGGTTGATACAGTGATGTAAAGTTGCTAGAAGTATACTGGAAATTCTCCCAAGGGATATTTAGGAGCAAGTTAAACGAGAAACTGTACAAAAGCAAAAGCATTAAAGTCCATTATTACAAACAGAAAATGTGAGCTGCACACAGTAATTTGACCTATTGTTAATATGAAACCATTACATTAGTCATCACTTTTTCATTACTTTTTTTGGGCATATACACTGCCTTACATTACTTTTAGTAGTTTATATTATTAATATTAACATTTTTACTTTCTTCCTAGAATGTTTGATTTACTTTTCTAATATTTTACTGGCTCAGCCACTGAGGGAAAACTGGGCTGTATCTGAGTGTTGATTTCCACCTGCATCTACAGGACCGGTGAACCGGGGCCAAACGGGGTGGAGACCCGACACAAACCAGAGAGAGACAGAGGGATGGGCAAAGGCTGTTTTCACTCACCCCCTCATGCGATCTCTATTACTCCTCTGCCTGTTTCTGTCATCACATCATGTCAGTGCTCGGTTTCGACATACTGCTGACTTTATGCACATATTTGTCCACCTGTAACTCATATCCACAAAGACGGGGCTCCAAGAGAGGAGGCTAGATCATGCCTTCTGAGATTCAGAGAGTGATTGGTGATATTGATGATATATCCTCAGGAACAGAGGAAGACACCAACACAGAGAGAGATGTACGAGGTGAATCGGATGGAAGGAATCACAGGAACTAGTGCTACTAATAAGAAGACAAAGAAATAGAAACAATACTAAGAGATAATGTGAGTTTAAATCATGTGCAAATTTAACAACTTATTTGTCTCTTTGAAATAATGTTTTTACGTAGTTGAATTTGCTGACTTTCTCTAGAATGGCTCCCGCTGCACTATGCCATCCACAGGTCACACCAGGACAGAGGTTGTTTTGGGTGAGGTGTTCCACCAATGCCACATCCCAAACTCCACAAACACATGGCCGTGCATATGAATAGCCTTCTTGCTTTCGAAAACTTAGGGTTGGGCATTTTTCTCGCCTGCAGAGGGAAAGGTTAGCAAAAGCAGCTGACCCTCCGTTTCCTCAGCTACCAGTGTTTACATAAGCAACACACTCGTATGTTCATGTATGTGCAATCACAGGGACCGCAAACCTCCCCAGCAGGCTTTATCTGCAGTATGAACAAATCAATCATGTGTGTATGCGTGCGTATGTGGGTGTGCCTTATGTGTGTTTGAATATGCAACTGTAGCAGTCATTCCCTCAAGCTTTTGAATTATGGATTATTGTATTAGCCGAACTATCATGAAGTCAGACTGAGCACGTTCTGGGGGAATAAATTGGCTTGACCGCTTAAAAACAGAGTTGATCCTTTGCGTTTTAGTCTCGCTCACTGCTGCTTGGGGTATTTAAAACAAATGAAGGCAAATTTAAACAGTTAGACTTTTTACTACATATGCTGCTTGTAAAACAGCATCATTAAAACTGTTCAAGTTTTGTGGTTAGGCAGATGAACTAAGACGAACAAACATCATTTTCTTTCTTCCTCTCTCCTCAGTTCTTTCATTCCTTGTGATTATGTGTTGCTCAATCTTACTCAGGCTCTTGTGGCTTTGGCAGTTGAACTTTGTGTTACTGGCTGCTGTTGCAGTGGGTTACTTGTGAATAAAAACAAGAAAACAGTTCATTCCAACGATGGCGCGGCTTTTATACTAGATTAAAAAAGAATGATGGGGTGGGTCAGCGAGGTAAGTCACTCGTTTTTGGGGTTTTGCAGTTTCTCAGCAGTTAAGGCCCTGACAGTCGAAGCAAAAAAGATCATCAAGGTCAAATAGATGTTTTTTAAAAATATATCTTCACATAAAGCATTTACAGAACCGGTGTTTTGGCAAGTTTGAACCCTGCATTATATCTATCTATACTTCAAAGCACACATCGCTTTGCAGAAACTCTACAGGTTAACCTTTAATGTAAGAAAAACACAAGTTGCTGCATTTAAAATGTATTTTTTCTGCAATTGATTGACCAAAGCCACATGATGGTAACAAATGTTGACAGAGTATTTGATTTATAATTACTGACAGCCATTGTGAGTGAGCAATTTGAGCATAAAAAGTCACAAAAATGTAAGTTTCTTATTTACATAATGACACTGATCTATCATTTACATCATTTATAAAATTCAAGCTCCAGTCTCCAGCTTTGTAGCTGTCAGACAAATAGTCTAGTAGCCAGGGGGGGTTCCCATGCACCCGAAAGATATATTTTTCTAACTTACCTTTTTGTAATCCTTAGGGTGTCTAGTAAATGATTTTTGATGATCCCCGCGCCAATTATTGTCCCATGCATGTTTTTTTTGACCATCTTTTGTGGCCATCCTGGATTTCCGACTGTGAAAAATGAAAAATTTAAATCTATATAGCTCCTGAACTATACGTCCTACAGAGACAGCTGACCCCATTTTATCTTTGTCTTGGTATGAGGAATTGGTAGAGATGAAGGTTGTCATGATTAAATCATGTGTGGTACATAAAAAATCAGAAAAACACAAAAAAAAGTTAAAACAACGGCGGAATTCTATCACAGGAACTCCTCCCCAATGCGTCCCATTGACATTTTTTTCCTAACTTTTATAATTTTACAATCTTCAAGATGTCTTGTAAACAAATGTTGATGATCCCAACCTGAATTATATTCCCATGTATGTTTATTTTGGCTATTTTGGCTGCCACCACCTGGATTTCCTAACATGATTTTTGAACATTCCGAAGTGTTTAATTTGGCCTTAAGTAGCTTGTGAGGGGTCAAACTAGGGGTTTTTCACTATTCTGAGTTGATTGCAAGCATTCGTTTTTCAACCAAAACACTCCTTGGTGGTAAAACAACAGCCACGCCCACATTTCCCACTCAGCGGAACCCCCGCACAAACACCCCCCACCACCAACAGAATGTATTACATCCTTCGCATGGCAGAGGTTATCTTTTTAGTTGTCACATAAATATGTAAGGTATATTACTACTACATACTCAATATGATATAACTTATATTCTGTACAATGTGTGTCAAGTGAGTCAAAATATCGAGGGAAATTATGTTTATTCATCAGGGTCTTCATATTCAATCTCTTGATCCTCGTCTGCTTCTTCACCCTCCATCTTTTCAATTGTTTCCTCCAGCAGGTCAATGAGTGAAGGGGGGAGGATAGGGCCACAAGACCACACAGGTTCAAGGGTACCCTCACACTTCTCCCACCCTTGGCCAGGATCGTAGGGCTTGGGGCACCAGAATATTGGTGTGGCAGCTCTCTTATAGATGGCCAGACGGTGGTTCACGCGGTTGATGTGTGCAACCAGATTGTCCCTGCAAGGTGGGAGCCGGGAGAGATCCACCTTGGATTTTGGGTGTCAGTGTTGAATCATCCCCGATCATCCTCTTCAGCATGATGGTACGCACGGTGTTCACCTTCCTCTCATGGGCCTGGCCATACATCAGACATGTGTATGCCTCAATGTCATCCACCACTTCAGGCGGCACTGTCCACTGGTCACCAAGTTTTCTAGGGAGATAAGTAATTATTACATCATAAAGTCTTACTGTATCAATGCCTATGTTCAGCAATAACTTGCTACTAAAAATCACCTAAAGGCTGTGTGGTACTCTTGATGGCTCTGCAGCTTCTTCAAAGGCCCGACCTTCCCTTTGCCCTTAAAGGCACTTGTAACGTCTTCCCCTGTGAAGACGTACAGGCCCAGCGTTGTTGTGCAGTATTCTGCCCCCTTGGATTTTGCCAGTTCACTGATATTTATAATTCTCCGATGCTTTCCAGTGCCGATATCTATATAGATGGTCAGCGGGATAGACTGGGCGTGGTGCAGGAGGATGAAGAA